>NC_046319.1:7009816-7309816 GCF_009819535.1 Lacerta agilis | reverse complement strand
ACGTGCTCCGCTGCTGGTCGGGCGCCTGAGCTCTTGCCCCCCAGCCGGGCCCCCGCCTGCTGGGTCTATCAGCGAGACCAGCCTGTCCATGACTCAGCAGCTGCTCTCACTTCCACACACCAGGCCTCGTGCTTCACCTCAAGCTTTCCAGTGGTCACTGGGTAACGGGTGGGGGTAGGGGAGAGAGCGTGGGTGGGTGGGTGGGACCCAGCGATCATAGTTGAACAAGAGAAACCCCCAAGCACCACAATACCTGCAAAAAACCCAACAACAACTGGTCCTCCCTTCCAAAGGAGAGGTGCCATTTTTGGATTTTCCTTCCCATCGGACAACTACGTATCAGCGCACCTGGATACGGCAGCTTTGTAGAAACTCCTCTTTTAAAGACAGGATTGTCTTCACAACAGGCTCGTGCCTTCAGCACACGCACACTGAAAATAGCCGGGTGGAATCCGCCCCCCTCTTAGGGACACAGCCAAAAATTGCAAAACACCAAGCGCACTTTCAGGAAGGGGCTTTCCCTGCACTCCAGCGCAGCAGAGAAAGTAAAGGAAGGACACACACACACACCCAAATCGACACGAGATGTGCACCGTTACCTTGCAGGTGGCAGACTGGCACCTGTGGGCGTGCTGGCTGGAGGGGGAGGCCCACCCATTTGGGAAGGGAAGCTCCGGGCGCAAAAGTGGAGCCCCCCCCCCACTCCACTTGTGTGCGCAGAGGTCCCGGTCACGCACTAAGAAGGACGGCGTGGACGTGCGCCGACGGCAGCCGCGCAACACCGAAATAGAACCGCTTGGAAGGTTCCCCCTTCTGCCGGCCGAATAAAATTAAAAAAAAACAACCACACAATGGCTTTTTCTAGCAAGCACTATAGGAGGAAGTCCACTCCCAACTTCTCCTCCTTTTTAGACTGGGGAAGTTGACGCGCCGCACAGATGGAGGCAGGGGGCAGCATATTTCATGATTCTGAAGAGCAGGGAGGTCTGAAGCTCTGGGGCATGAGAACTCCTGCCTTGGCACACAGAGGCAACACCAGAGTGCATGAAACAGCCAACATATATACAACACACACACACACACACACACACACACACACAAACACACACACACTGTACAGCTGTACGGTTGCCTGTTTTCCTCGCGAACCGCCCTTCTATTTCCCTCTCATTAAATTCCCCCTAGAGCCTCCGCTTCTTGCCCCGTGCAATTTGAAATCCTTCGATGTGGGCTGTGCGACGACAGCATTACATTTTAATGTATATAGGAAGATATTCGGTAGCTCCCTGGTATTCAGTGGGAGATGTTCAAGCTGCAATAGGATCGTGAGGTCTGTCTGACCTAGAATAATGGGTTGCATCTGCAGCAACGCAACAATCTTTGGGAGAGAGAAAGGGATTTTGAAAGAGCAACGGCAGAAGAAAGGTGAGAGAGAAAGGAGGAAGATAAGCAGAAGCAGAAAAGAAAGCCAGACAGAAGAGGAGCGCACAGAAGGAAAGAAATTGGCTGGCTGCCTCCCTTGTTTCCACGCTGAGGGATCCCTTTCCGCAGACAGCATCTTGGCATTGTGTGGACGGTGCTGGGAAGCCACAAAGCGCACACTAGCCAGGCCTGCTGTGTGTTGCCATTGCTCTGTGTGTGCCTGTGACACACCCAGCTCCCCAACCCTCCTCTGGCTGAGCACCGAACTTGAAACACAAGATGCCCACCGTTCCTGATCTACTCGGAGAACCGCCAACAAACAAACTTCTGAGAAGCACCAACCCATCCCCAGAATGCAGCCATTCTGGGCACTGCAAACAACCACCTCCAGGATTCTGTCGCTCGCACACATAGATGGCTTTCGGCCAACAGGTTGTAAAAATAAACGCCGACCCTGCAAGGAAAAGTGGAGAAAGGTGTATCATGGAAGTTCACGAGAGGGCATTGTGAAAGTTTTCTCCAAAGTGCAAAGTGTGCTTGCGTCCATGCACACACACATTTTCATAAAAGGCCCCTCATTACTACAAAAAAGAATCATTCGTCATTACAGTCATATCTTGGTTTTCGAACAGGTTAGTTCTCAAACGTTTTGGCTCCCGAACGCCGCAAACCTGGAAGTAACTGCTCCGGTTTGCAAACTATTTTTGGAAGTCTCTCAATCTGCAGGCATTCGACAAAGTTTTTAACATTTTTAACATTGGCCTGTTAATTTGGGTAGCACCAAGCAGCCTTCCAAACCCCTCCCCTTGCTGTTTCTTCTCAGCATTTGATAGTCAGAGGTACATTGCCTTGGGTTATGGAGGTTCCATTTAGCTGTCATGGTTAGCATATTGGACTTGGACACAGGAAGCCTGGCTCTGAACTTTTTACAGCCCTCCGGAATTGCGAGAAACGGCCCTCTGTATCCATCCTTCATCTTCCCGGCATATGATACCAGCAAGTCACAACAAGAGGCTCTGAAACTTCAAAAAGGCCGAGGCAAATCCCTCACAGATGATCCTCCTGGATGTTATCCAGATATGGCATCAGCTCCCAGGGGGATGGGTGGAGAAGGAGGGAGACTATCTTTCATTTTAACCTGCAACCCACTGAGGACGTCCCAGACAAATAAGCCTTTGAGAAACCCAGTCAGCTCTGCTCTCATATGACCAGAATGAGGGGGGAAAGTGTGTTGGGTGGGGGGAAGGCCCATTTCAAACAACCAAAATCACAAACCCAACTGCAGAGATTATCCAAAGACCACTCTTTTTACCCACAAACCTAGTCAATAATAATAAAAACATTTTTTTAAAGTTTAAAAGTGTTGAGTCATAAATAAACCAGCAACAAGCACAAGGTAAATCAGGGGTAGGCAACCTAAGGCCTGTGGGCCGGATGCAGGCCCAATTGCCTTCTCAATCTGGCCCGGGAATCAGTGTGTTTTTACATGAGAAGAATGTGTCCCTTTTATTTAAAGTGTATCTCTGGGTTATTTGTTGGGGGGCCTGCCTGGTGTTTTTACATGAGTAGAATATGTGCTTTTATTTAAAATGCATCTCTGGGTTATTTGTTGGGGGGCCTGCCTGGTGTTTTTACATGAGTAGAATGTATGCTTTTATTTAAAATGCATCTCTGGGTTATTTGTGGGGGGGGGGGGCCTGCCTGGTGTTTTTACATGAGTAGAATATGTCCTTTTATTTAAAATGCATCTCTGGGTTATTTGTGGGGCATAGGAATTCGTTCATCCTCCCCACTCCCCACCCCAATATTGTCTGTCTGGCCCACCACATGGTCTGAGGTGGACCGGCCCATGGCTGAAAAAGGTTGCTGACCCCCTGAGGTAAATGAATGAGTTCTAGCATTGCCCTCCCCCCCCCCATAATTTATTGGCATTTATGCATCACAATCCCCACCCACGTATGAAGTTTGAAACCAAATACCAACGATCTGGAATGCATAATCCCAGAGGGAGACACACCCAGTCCCATCCTGGCCTCCCCCACCCCACCCCACCCCACCCACGGCTCTGCCTACAGTGACTTTTCCAGCAGGCAGAGAGAACAGTAGGAGACGATTCACTTGATATATTCCACAATTCATGGAGGGCAAGGCTGTCTGTAGCTATGAGTTGTAATGGTTATTTCAAAGCCACCAACATTTCTGCTGTGCTGCGAGATGCAATGGTAGCCCTTAGCTCAGGGGGCTTTACAAGGAGATGAGGCTAATATAATTGAAGGGGGGGTCTATTGACCACAGCTCCCATCAGCCCCAGCTGGTAATAAATTGGGTAACTAATAATTTGCCGCCTTTTGGGAATACCCCAAATCAGCTACCCGAGGCAGCTGCCTCACTTGGCTTAATGGTAGGGGCCAGCTTAGCCCAAGAGACACTGTTCTTACGAGTGTGTACTGGGATGTGGGTGGCGCTGTGGTCTAAACCACAGAGCCTAGGCTAGGGCTTGCCGATCAGAAGGTCGGTGGTTCGAATCCCCGCGACGGGGTGAGCTCCCGTTGCTCGGTCCCAGCTCCTGCCCACCTAGCAGTTCAAAAGCACGTCAAAGTGCAAGTAGATAAATAGGTACCGCTCCGGCGGGAAGGTAAACGGCGTTTCCGTGCGCTGCTCTGGTTGGCAGGAGCAGGGACCGAACAACGGGAGCTCACCCCATCACGGGGATTCGAACTGCCAACCTTCTGATCGGCAAGCCCTAGGCTCTGTGGTTTAACCATACCATAAATTCAGATTCACGCACACCTCCTTACACTGTGGCTTCTGGCTCTATAATGAGACGCTGCTTTCTGGGAACAGGCTGGGGGGCAGTTGGTTTGGACAACTGCTCCCATCAGTCCCAGCCTGGGGGGGCGTCAGACTGTTTCAAAGCATTTCTCCTTTCTCCCTGCCTGCACCCTTGCACCTCCCTCCCTCCGTAGGAGCATTCAAGGCCTTTTCTCCAGTTTCCTTGACAGCTAATCCTGGCCTCAGGTTGCTGCAATCCCTTGGCACCTGTAGAGGCCAGTCACCTGTACAGGTGGCGTTATCTCAATATGAATATTGTGGGGCGGGGGGGGGGAATAAGTGCTCCAACATGGGGCAGAAATCCTAACTTCAGTGGTCTAATGAAGCTTCAGATCCACTTTTTGCTTATTCAGAAGTGTAATTTCTCACAGAGCACGGTCAAAGCTGGTGTAACGCGGTGTTAAGTGGTTAAAGTGTTGGTCTTGGTCAGGCATCCCCAAACTTGGCCCTTCAGCTGTTTTGGGACTACAGTTCCCATCATCCCTGACCACTGGTACTGTTAGCTAGGGATGATGGGAGTTGTAGTCCCAAAACAGCTAGAGTTTGGGGATGCCTGGTCTAGGTACAGTACAGGGGTCAGCAAACTTTTTCAGCAGGGAGCCGGTCCACTGTCCCTCAGACCTTGTGGGGGGGGGCAGACTATATTTTGAAAAATAATAATGAACGAATTCCTATGCCCCACAAATAACCCAGATATGTATTTTAAATAAAAGCACATACTCTACTCATGTAAAAACACGCTGATTCCAGGACTGTCCGCGGGCCGGATTGAGAAGGTGATTGGGCCGCATACGGCCCACGGGCCTTAGTTTGCCTATCCATGGTCTAGGGCCACAAGGGCTCGGGTTCAAATCCCTACTCCCTACTCAGCCACAATGCTCCAGAAAATTGCCTTCCAGCCCTAACCTGCCTCACAGGGTGGATGCATGGAAAAAAATGAATAACACTCCCTATATCTTAGGCCCTAAATTAATGGCAAATTAAAAGAAAAAGTCCCTGCCCTCCAGGAGCTTACAAATGTCAATGGCGGGAACAGAGTGAGATGAGTCAATGTGGCCAAAGATCTGAGAATAATGAAGAGGTTAAATGAACAGCTTTGTGACTGTTACTACGACCACTATTAAGAGCCAGATTCACTGACCGCCAAGTGTAACGGTTCCACCTTCCGATTTAATTCTTCTCTTTCTTCACAGCCACAAGGACTGCAAAACTTACAGCCTGAGCTCAGCAGCAGAGAACCCTCTTTGCGCGCAGAAGCTCCCAGGTTCAATCTGTGGTATCACTAGGTAGGGCTGGGAACGTCTCCTGCCTGAAACCTTGGAGAGCTGCTGCCAGTCAGTGTGGACAATACTGAGCTAGATGGACCAGTGGTTTCATCACCGATTCTCATGTTCCTAAGGAGCTACAGATTCTAGCAAGTGATCCAGAAAACTAAAATACAAGTTAAACTTGGGGGTGGGTGGGTGTTTACATGCCCACAGAAGATACTGTATATCATTTCAGCAAAATAACCATCAAACCCTTACTCTTAATTACAGTGGTACCTCGGGTTAAGAACTTAAATTCGTTCTGGAGGTCCATTCTTAACCTGAAACTGTCCTTAACCTGAGGTACCACTTTAGCTAATGGGGCCTCCCGCTGCCGCCGCACTATTTCCATTCTCATCCTGAAGCAAAGTTCTTAACCCGAGGTACTATTTCTGGGTTAGCAGAGTCTGTAACCTGAAGCGTCTGTAACCTGAGGCGTTTGTAACCCGAGGTACCACTGTAATCTGGTTTCTAGAAGACACCTAAATATATATAATGATGTGGCTCACCGGCTCTGAACTAGCAGACTATTCTCCAAAAGGGCCTTGCAGATTGTTGCCTCTTAGATCGAAACCATGGGTAGGCAAACTAAGGCCCGGGGGCCAGATCCGGCCCAATCGCCTTCTCAATCCGGCCCATGGACGGTCCAGGAATCAGCGTGTTTTTACATGAGTAGAATGTGTCCTTTTATTTAAAATGCATCTCTGGGTTATTTGTGGGGCATAGGAATTCGTTCATTTTTTTCCTTCCAAATATAGTCCGGCCCCCCACAAGGTCTGAGGGACAGTGGACAGGACCCTCGCTGAAAGACTTTGCTGACCCTGATCTAAAACATACAGTTAAAAGCACATTGTGTTTGTTAGGTTGTAGAGGGCCACAATGTGACTTACAAAAGCCTTAACAAGGGTGTAAGAGGAATAGTGATATTGGGGGAGGGATTTGTGTCAGCCGGCCTAATTTGGATCGCCCTGAACCAGAAAACACAGTTATCCTTCAAAATCTGCACTTCTCAGAATTTTGTGGTTCAGTTCTCCGGCCAAATTTATATATATATATTAAGGGGAAGATTGCCTAACACTATCCATGGCCATGAAATAACACTAAAATGCATTATGCTAAGGCGGGGCGAAATTACATTTTAAAATGTTGGTTATTTAGGAACGATTCGCAATAAACGGCTGGTGAATTTTCACGACAGCTTCTAAAGAGAAAAATCGCAACAACAAAAAACAAGAACGGTTGGAAATCAAAGTTGACAGATTTGTCCACCTGTGGCTGGAGAATTTCAGTACATGCAGCTTATTGTGGGGTGGGGTGGGGGAAGATAAATTCATTCTCTGTCCTGGAGCCCTGAAAGGCATAGCAAGGCCACTGGCCCTCTTTTGCACCAGGGCAGCCTAGCAAAAGCCAAAGGATCGCACCAACCAAATCTTCTTTTTCCACATACACTCAGAACACAAACTTTCAAGAATCTCTCTGTGGATTGAAGAGGAGACATAGGAAATATGCACTCTTTTGTTTTTGTTTTTCAAAGATGAGTCAAATGCAAACTAACGGCTGGACTAATTCCACAAAAGCACAGAAATTAGAATTGCATATAGAAAAGAGAAGCCTGACATTCTCAGCTTTAATTTAGTTTGTGGGGTTTTTTTGTTTTTTAAAAAAGTTTCTAGTCATTGAAGAGGAAGGGTTGCTGCAACCTTATTTGGCAGTGGGGCAGGGAAGACTTGAAGGGGGGTGTGTGTGTGTTTGTGATTGTGTCTAGGACCGAAGCCCCAGTGGGGAGGGGGGCGACATGAAGGAAATGGGAACACCCATTTGAGAGTCTCTAACTTTGCTGAAGGGACGTGGGTGGCGCTGTGGTCTAAACCACAGAGCTTAGGGCTTGCCGATCTGAAGGCAGGCGGTTCGAATCCCCGCGACGGGGTGAGCTCCCGTTGCTCGGTCCCTGCTCCTGCCAACCTAGCAGTTTGAAAGCACATCAAGGTGCAAGTAGATAAATAGGTACCACTCCGGCGGGAAGGTAAACAGCGTTTCCGTGCGCTGCTCTGGTTCACCAGAAGTGGCTTAGTCATGCTGGCCACATGACCCGGAAGCTGTATGCTGGCTCCCTCGGCCAATAAAGTGAGATGAGCGCCACAACCCCAGAATCTGGACCTAATGGTGGGGTGTACCTTTAGCTTTACCTTTGCTGAAATTGCAGCTACTGGGTGCATCTGTATTGGTTGTATTTATTTATTCTGTCCATTTATATAGCCTGACTTTTAAAAATACTGCTTCTGTCCAAATGTGCGTTGTTCCACCCCCCACCTCGCATCTCAGTTCTTCACAACTATCAAGACTGCACACCTGTAAGATTTCTCTCTCTCTCCTGCCACACATGCAGTTAAGAGTTGCCAACTTTTCACCTTTTTACACATGCAGAAATCTAGCAGACAAAAGATTTTCCAGGCATGGAGAGAAAAGGGAGGAAAGTGTCTCCATGTCTGTGTTCGGTCTATTTTAGCTGGTTAATCAAAAAGGCAGAGGTTCCCTGGCACAAACCGGCAACCCCCAAAGCAGCAGCACAGCCCACCCCATGCCAGGCAGCAGGGAGAGAGAAAACACACACACACACTTAGGGGTGGCAGGTTCAAGTGCCGACCACCTTGTTGAATCAAATTACATAGTCTTCACTATTTCATGTTTGTATTTTCAATTAAAACCCTTCCCTGGAAAGGCTAATGTTTGAATGACAACTGGTCTGGGAAAAAGTATTGGGCGGATGCCCTGATGGGATTTTATCCGGACCGAACGGACTGGGCACCTGCATGCAGTGGGAAGATTTTTGGACTGATTTGGCAGAAACATCGGTCTGTGAAGAGATGCTGAGAACCTACGGAGGGGAATCTTGGACACAAAAACCACACTGTTTTGAGCTACCTCGCTTGCCGGAACTACTCAGAGGCTGCGGAAAATAATGAGGATTAACACCAGAATGACTTATGGGAACTATCGGGAATGATTATGAGATGATCAGACATCGGAGCATGGTGAAGTCCCCCCCAATATTATTATTTTTTTATAATTTGGCATAATATTTGGTCTGTTTGATTATTGAATAATATGTGTAATTTGGAATATATGATGTGGTTTGATCAGATTGTTAAAATCGAAAATTTAATATATATATTTTATTAAAAAAAATAGGGGTGGCAGGTTCATGATCATACATTCAATTGGTCCAAAATGCAGCGGCCAGATTCCTGGCTGGTTCGCTTTCCCATCTCATATAACTCTCCTTGTAAAATAGCTGCACTGATTGCGGGTTCGTTTCCTGGCCCAATTCAAGGTGCTCACATTGGTGTTTAAATGACTCAGGCCCCAAACACCTGAAAGACCATCTCCTTCCCTACGGAGTACAGACCCTCTAAGGTACCAAGATCAACCACCCTTTTGGGTAGTTCCATCTCCCTCAGAAGAGGGTTGCTGGGTGGCCCTCAGGGTTGCTGGGTGGCCCAGGGGGAGAGGGCATTCCCCGTGGCAGCCCCTAAACTGTGGGGCTCCCTCCCCACAGAGATGCACCTATCTGGCAACTTCATTGTACAGCAGGGGTAGGCAACCTAAGGCCCGGGGGCCGGATCAGGCCCAATCGCCTTCTCAATCCGGCCCATGGATGGTCTGGGAATCAGCGTGTTTTTACATGAGTAGAAGGGGTCCTTTTGTTTAAAATGCATCTCTGGGGTTATTTGTGGGGCATAGGAATTCATTCATATTCCCCCCCCCCAAAAAAAAATATAGTCCGGCCCCCCACAAGGTCTGAGGGACAGTGGACCGTGTTATTTCTAGAACCCACCTTATTTCTGGGATTTAAAATTCCTTCAAACTGTTATGCCTTGTGATACTTGCAGTTATTCTTATAGATCATGATTTGGTAATTATTATTAAGAGTGAATTTCTGTTTATCATTTGCTGATGTTTTTCGAGAGTTAATTTTATTGCGTGCCATTATATCCCAATAGATTATTGACTATTACTTCGTTTAATACTTTAAAGTTTTGTTTTATTACGACCTTTATTATAAGGTGTGTGTTCTTGGTTGTATATTTTGTTGTTGTAAACTGCCTTGGGCATAGCGACGCAGAAAGGCAGTATACAAATTAAAAGTGAAACGAAATGTTCCAATTGCTGTAACCACCCCAAAATTCAAAATATTGGGGTGGATTGGGGAGGGGGGTAATAAATGCTCCTACACTAATGATAACAATAATAAGCACTGAGGGAGGTAAGATGGCAGATCACAGCCAACGTATGCAGGAGGGCAGCGAAAAGTAGTTGCAGAAATCCTGCACTTCACATCTACACCCAGCGGTCAGAAATCCAACAGGGGCAGCTTTCCCATCATGACTAATTTCCATGCTGCCTGCTGGCTAAAACGGCACTGAGGGTGCTCAGCTCAGCCTGCCCACCCCTTCCTATCCTGAGCTAACAGCTCCTCAGTGCTAAGGAATAGGCACTCTGTCCATGCTCAGCAGCACTCTTTTTTTGTACTACAGCACAGGGGGAAAACCCAGTTGTTTTGGGGGGGGGGGCGGGCTCGTGTTTTGTCCCCGAGCAAGCAACTTTGAACAAAATATACGAAGATGCCCTTTTTTATTTGGGGGGGGGGTGGGGAGAGAGAGAGAGAGATAGACCTCAAGCAAAAATAAACCCAAACTCGAAGTATTTCCCGGAGCAGAGGCGCGCTAGGTGAGCGGTCTGCTCCGAGGGAAGAGAAAGGGGGAGCGGCAGAAAATGGGAGGGGGGTCCCCTTACCTGTAGGAGAAGCCGGCGCTCGTCCTGTGGCCCATGGTGCGCCCTGCCCGGCGCCCGTCCGCCCACAGCCCTCGCCGGGGCGGCAGCAGCAGCAAGGAGAGTCCGCCTCGTCGAGAAGGAGAAAGAGAGAGAGAGAAGGCGGCGGCGAAGGGACCAGGCTCGGCTCGCCCCCTCGAGGCGCCCGGGCGGCGCTGGCGACGCCTTTTTCGGGCGGTTATGTAAAAGTCAGCCCGGGTCCGGGAAGGAAGGAGGAGCCGCCGCCCCTCGGGGGCCGCGGGAGAGCCGGGCGGGCCGCGCGCTCTGACGGCGGAGGCTCCTCGGGGCGCGTCGTCGTCGGAGGGAGAAGTTGGCGCTCTGGCGCGCTCGCCGACCCGGGGAAGAAGCAGGAGGGAACGAGAAGCGCCCGGGCGCGGAGGGAAACTTTCTAGCGCCGAGTTTCGGTCCTCGACAGCGGAAGGCGGCCAGGGTTGTGTAAGCGGGAGGGCCGCCGAGCCGCCGCCGCTCCGCCGCCCCGCATCTTTCCCACCCTCGGAGGCGGCTCTTCGCCTCGCCAGGAAACGGCGCGCAGGGGCGGAGGAGAAAGCGCCGAGAGCGCATAGGAGCTGGAGAGGTCACAGGGCTCCCCACGCGCCCCCGCTCGCCATCTCCGTAGGGGGAAAAGGGCTGCTCTCTGCCTACACAAGGCTCCGGGTTCAAGTCCCCGAAGAACTGCTGCCGGCCCGTGTCGGTAATGCTAGTCTGGATGGGCTCTGTATGAGGCAGCTTCTTGTTGGAGGAAGGGCGCAGTGGCACAGCAACAGCAGCAGGCTCCAGTTCGATCGTCAGCACCTGAAAACTCGAAGTGCTGCTGCCAGTCGGTGTTGGCAATACCAGTCTGGGTGGACTTTGTATAAAGGAGCTTCTTGTTAGGGAAAGGGCCGAGCAGCTGCTTTGCTTGCAGAAAGCTCGGATCCAGTCCCCAGCGCCCCGAAACCCCCAAAGTGCTGCTGCCAGCCCATGTCAACAAAACTGGCCTGTATGGGCTCTGTATGAGGCAGCTTGTTGTTAGGGGAAGGGCTGTGTAGCGCTGTGGCAGGGCAGCAGCTTTGCTTGCAGGAGGCTCTGGGTTCAGTCCTTAGCACCTGAAATCCCGGAGAACTGCTGCCAGTCAGTGTCAGCAATACTAGTCTGGGCAGATCAACAGCTTGAAGCAGGATAAGGCAGCTGCTTTTTTCCATTCAGAATATTTTAACTGAAATTTTAACAGACATCAAAGAGATGTGCAACATACAACAACGTGAATAAAACCTTTTTGTCACATCAACAAAGGGAAGAGTTATTTGTGAGCGGCCTTTACTTTTTCTGGCTGGGAGTGCGGGAGAGAGGGTAAAATAAGGAGACAGAGAAGGGAAATTCAGTCCAGTTCTGCCACAGTAAGAATGCATCCTCTCCAGAATGAAGCATCACCTCTAGGACAGCGCAAGCTTTGCTGTTTGTTTATAAAGTCGATGAAAGGTTGCCAAATTACTAAAAACTGGCCTTTTTTGGTTGTGCCTCACATTAGCCGAGCCGTTGCCAGTTTTTCCTACAGGGTGTCGCGCCAAACTCTATGAAGCCACTTGCCAGAAGCCAACCAGAGTGGCTGCGTGCGGCAACCTAGTCAGATGGGCAGGATAAAAATATTATTTATTTATTATTACTACTTGTGTTATGACAATGTGGTTTGTATCTTTCCAATGAGTTGCTAATTCTGATCTAGCAGCTGCCTGGAGCAACGCTGAATGAGTTTTTGTGTTAACAATTGCCAATAATGCTGTCGTGGGACCTGGGGAATACGTGACCAGAAAGAGCAGGTGGGGTCGTAAATGCCTTGCATGCATGCAGGAGGCCCTGGGTTCAATCCCTGGCGTGTCCAGGTGAGGGTGAGGTGTGTCCCCTGCCCGAAACCCTGGAGAGATGCTACCAGTCAGAGTAGACAATCCTGAAATAGATGGAACAACAGCAGCCTAACTTCAGGGGTTTCCTAGGTTCCTAACCAGATGTACTGACCCGCAACTTGGGACAGTCTGAAAAAGGGTTTGGACCAATTCACGGAGGAAGCCATGGGGCGGTGTGTGTGTGTGTGTGTGTGTGTGTGTGCGTGCCTCGAGAAAATCCACCATTTTATAGTTCAAATCAGGGAAAGTAAATGGAGGAATTAAAGAACCTTTTAATGAGGGTGAAAGAGGAGAGCGCAAAATATGGTCTGAAGCTCAACATCAAAAAAACTAAGATCAGGGCCACTGGTCCCATCACCTCCTGGCAAATAGAAGGGGAGGAAATGGAGGCAGTGAGAGATTTCACTTTCTTGGGTTCCATGATCACTGCAGATGGTGACAGCAGTCACGAAATTAGAAGAGGCCTGCTTCTTGGGAGAAAAGTAATGACAAACCTAGACAGCCTCTTAAAAAGCAAAGACATCACCTTGCCAACAAAGGTCCGTATAGTTAAAGCTATGGTTTTCCCAGTAGTGATGTATGGAAGTGAGAGCTGGACCATAAAGAAGGCTGATTGCCGAAGAATTGATGCTTTTAAATTATGGTGCTGGAGGAGACTCTTGAGAGTCCCATGGACTGCAAGAAGATCAAACCTATTCATTCTTAAATAAATCAGCCCTGAGTGCTCACTAGAAGGACAGATCCTGAAGTTGAGGCTCCAGTACTTTGGCCACCTCATGAGAAGAGAAGACTCCCTGGAAAAGACCCTGATGTTGGGAAAGATGGAGGGCACAAGGAGAAGGGGACGACAGAGGATGAGATGGTTGGACAGTGTTCTCGAAGCGACTAACATGAGTTTGGACAAACTGCGAGAGGCAGTGAAGGATAGGCGTGCCTGGCGTGCTCTGGTCCATGGGGTCACGAAGAGTCGGACACGACTGAACAACAACAACAACAAATGGACAAAAGTACAAAGATTCCCACAATGTTTAGGGGTATGCGTACCCCCAGAAAAAAAACAGGAATTAGGATTCTCTCCCCATGCCTGACAAAAACCAGGCATGTGGGCTTATTGTGCAGCCAGCGCCCCCTGCGGGTCAAATATCCAAAACCTTCCTCATAGAATCAGAATTGTATAATCGCTAGGGGAGGGGATGGTAGCTCTGCTGGGGGACACGTTGTGCTCCTTCTGGGATAATCTGTCCTCCTTTGGCCCCTACCCTGCACTCAGCTCTCACCTGTGGCTCCTAGAAGCTGTCAGCATGCGACAAGACAGCGGCCACACCTGGAGAACGACTTCAGCAGGCCGGCTAAACCAGGTGAGGGGAGCGGATGGGTTTCAAATCCTGGGTGAGTTAGGAACTTCTCCTGCCTGTGAAGACAGGCTCCAGGGAATTGGCCAACAGTCAAGAAGGTGGTTTCTGCATGTGCTGGAGAGGGAACTGTTGTAAACAAAATCTGCCCTTTTACCCTTATGGGGTACCCAAGAGCCCGTATAGTCCTTAAGTGGGTTCTCTATCGGTAGGAGAAAATAACAGAGGCCAACAAGAGAATATTGAGAAGCAAAGCAGCTAGTAAGCCTGATTTTTAGTAAACTGTTGCAACAGGGTCCCCACTCACCACATGCAGGAGGGTGGAGGAACCCAGAACATTGGTGTGCCAGCCCTTAATTTATAGACTTTTGAAATTGCCCACCCTCAAACTCAAGAACACCCCCAGAAACATCATACATACATCCGAGAAGGGGTGTAGCCCAAGACCACCACCCCCAATATATCATACATACATCACAGAAGGAGGTAAAAAAGGTAAAGGTAAAGGGACCCCTGAGCATTAGGTCCAGTCGTGTCCAACTCTGGGGTTGCGGCGCTCATCTTGCGTTACTGGCCGAGGGAGCCGGCGTACAGCTTCTGGGTCATGTGGCAAGCATGACTAAGCCGCTTCTGGCGAACCAGAGCAGCGCACGGAAACGCCGTTTACCTTCCCACCAGAGCGGTACCTATTTATCTACTTGCACTTTGACGTGCTCTCGAACTGCTAGGTGGGCAGGAGCAGGGACCAAGCAACGGGAGCTCACCCCGTCGCGGGGATTCGAACTGCCGACCTTCTGATCAGCAAGCCCTAGGCTCTGTGGTTTAGACCACAGCGCCACCCGCATCCCCAGCAAAATCCTGTGTGGCAGAAAACCTGTCAATGGTCACTGGTTGGATCACCCTGGCAGCCTGGCCATTCTTTTGTAATGATAAATACTGTCCAGGTCACAGGCTCACCCTATTCACACATTAAATGTGCCCTTAAGGCAGGATTTGTAAGCACAGAGACAACGGGAGGTTTTTTTCATTTCCTCCCTCCTTGCAGAGAAACATTTGGTCAGTTTGGGGGAGTCCAGGGGTGTCGCTAGGGGGGCCGGGGGGCGGTACGCCCCGGGTGCCAGGGGAGGGGAGTGACAAGCGACGGCCCCTCCCGCCACTCCCCAAGGGGAGGCCCGCTGCCCGGCACCCTGTCTGTGCGGCGCTGCTGCTCCTGGGGCGACGGAGCGAGCGGTGGTGCGTGGAGAGTGGCGGGAGGCGCTGCCGCTTGTCACCCCCACGCACTGCCGCTCCCTCTGTCACCCTGGGAGCAGCAGCACACGGCCCCACGAGCCGCCTTTTCGCTCTGCGGCTTAAAAGGGGGCTGCGGAAGCAGCAGCGGCCCGCCGATGGAGTGCACCTGCGCGAAATGTCGCATAGGCGCACTCCGTCACGTCACGGCGCCCCGCCCCCAGGGGCACCTCGTTTCACTGCCCCGGGTAGCGCGGAGCCTTCCTCCGCCTTTGGGGGAGTCAAAATGGTTTCAGGACTGTCTTCCTGCACTGTTTCAGACATGTGGTTTATATATTTATGTACGTGTTTGCCTTGTACATTTAATTTATGTATTTGAGACCTTAAATTCTTATAGCACAAGTGAGGGGCTGGTGGGGCTCATCAACCTGGGAAGGGAGAAGGAAACTCCAAAAACCTCCATCACCTTGCAGATATACTCATTCATGAGAAAGGCTTCAGGAGCAAACCCCAAGGAAAAATCTGTACCTGCTGCCTTGTGGACGGACATCTTTGGGAATCAGGAGTAAGCCTGATTCAAATCCAGAGGAGAGTCCCTAAGACAGTTGGTTTGCACTTTTTTACAACTCCTTCCAGCAACTCCTGCAGCCAAACTGGTGCCAAATGTATCGCTCTGCTTTCCGTCCTGATTCTTCCAACATTCAGCTTCATGGGATGCCCCCGAGTCCTAGAGTTACGAGAAAGAGAAAAAAAAGGCTTATCCACACTTACCTTTCCAGGCGCATGGCCACGCTGTAAAGGCCTGTGTCTGAATCATAGGATTGTAGAGATGGAATTTGCCGGGGTTCGGTGCTGGAGCTCCCCGTGCGTGAGCCTAAGCTGCCCACGCACGAGGTACCAGTTGCGGGGGGAAAGCGGCCAGCGTTCCACGTGCTTATGAGCACGGGCGCCGGCCAAGTCTCACAATCTGAAGGAAGCTGAGTAAGACGGAAAATGACTCCGAAGGTGCGTGAGTTGATGAATGCCTCGGAACTAAAATGATGCCTCGAAAACTAATGGATGCCTCGAAAACCAATGGATGCCCTGAATCTGAACTGGGAAAACCAAACCAAGGACGTTATCTAAGTTTTGGTTAAAATTAAAAAATCCTTAAAACCTTTACCCTTTTCCCCAAAGGACGACAAACACCGAGTATATCTTTAGTGGCTTTGGCAAAACCCGCGTAGGCTCGTTTCTTGCCCTAAGCTAAGTTTCCCTAAGCTCTCAGTCCCTGCGCGCCCAATCTTCCGCGATACTAAACTAAATAATACTAAACCGAATATCTTCCGCAAATCTAGCCCTAGGCTAAACCTAAAAGCCTAACTAAAATCTCACCGAAATATCTTCCGCAAACTAAACCTTAACTAAAGGAAAAACCCATCCAGCCCATCCAGCCCGCTCCCAAAAACCCTTAAACTAAACTTGACCTGAACTGAAAGTAAAAGAACCCAAAAGAAGAAAACGTGCCTAAGCGGGGAGCCTCAGCCTTTTATTAGGGAACAGATGTGACATCACGATCAACACCCCAACCAATAAAACCACTGCTGCTGCCCTCCAAAAAGGCGGGAAGCAGGGTTAACGTTCATTGATAACTTTGAAACATTACCGGGACTACAAGTTAAAGGCGGATTTATCTTATTGGCAAACCGACTGTTCATTCTTACTTTCACTTTCGCTTTTACGCGTAAGGATACTAAAAGTAGTTCTCAATAACCATTAAAATAAACAATTAACCGCGGATCTTTTAACGGATCCACGCAGTGTATTCCGACAGGAATTCTTTGGCTCAGAGCTTTCCCTACAAAAATTCACTCTTTAGCGTTCAACCAGGCAGAGGGCCTTCTTGGTAGTGGCGCCCGCCCTGGAACAGCCTCCCATCAGATGTCAAGGAAATAAACGACCACCTGACTTTTAGAAGACATCTGAAGGCAGCCATGTATTGGGAAATTTTTAATGTATGATGTTTTACAATTTTTTTATGTCGGCTGTAAGCTGCCCAGAGTGGCTGGGGAAACCCAGCCAGATGGGCGGGGTATAAATATTATTACTGTGGAACCTCAGTTGTTGAATGTAATCTGATCCGGAAGACCGTTCGACTTCTGAAACATTTGACAACCAAGGCGCAATGGGCGGTCGGCAATTTCAATGGAGAAAATGGAGACACGCACCTCGACTTCTGAGGCACGTTCGAAAACGGAAGCATGCACTTACGGTTTTTCGGCATTCAGGTTCCGAATGGTTTGGCTTCCGAGATGCTCGAAAATCGAGGTTCCACTGTATTGTTATCATCAGAGAAGACATCAATTCAGGTTTTTCAGTTGCGTTTGCTCCGATTCAGCTTTAAGCAGCGGGTTTTTGCAGGGAAAACTGTGGACCCCCCCAAAAAAAAGTGTGTGTGTGCTCAGACATAGGAGTTTTAAAGTGCAGAGTGTACCTGGAAAGAGTGGGAGAAAGGACAAGGCCTTGCTCTGTTTTGCTCTAAACTGAAAAGTCCCAAACAATGCAACCTGGATTTCTTCCTTCATGGGGGAGTCGCTCCACCCCTTGATCATTTTGGTTACTCAGCAAGAGCCGGTCAGGGGGCCCTTCCCCCCCTCCCCAGCCCCCCAGCCCAGTGGGAAGAGCAGGGGCGAGTGTCTGCAGCAACACTGCAGCCAGCAGGAAGAGCAAACCTCATGCCTTCTCCAAGCGTGAGGCACAACCTAAAAATAACTCAGAATTCCAAGGAAAACAGCTGCCATTCCAACTCCTGTGTTTCAGGAACAAGAGGCCTCCGTGACCCCCAGAGAAAGAGGAGCTGTGCAAAAAGCGTTGTTTTCATCCTGCGCTGCTGTTTTTTGGGCAACTTTCCCCTCCTTTTTTTTTTTAGTGTATAATCTCTCTTAAGAAGTGAGAATTTGCAAGGGCAGGTTGACCGTTTGCAGCGTTCCTACGTTGTCTTTAGAGCGACGCGAGCATAAAGCATTTGTGTACACGTAAATAATAAAGAGTAAAATAAGATATGCTGATGACACAACCTTGATGGCAGAAAGTGAGGAGGAATTAAAGAACCTTTTAATGAGGGTGAAAGAGGAGAGTGCAAAATATGGTCTGAAGCTTAACATCAAAAAAACTAAGATCATGGCCACTGGTCCCATCACCTCCTGGCAAATAGAAGGGGAAGAAACGGAAGCAGTGAGAGATTTCACTTTCTTGGGTTCCATGATCACTGCAGATGGTGACAGCAGTCAAGAAATTAGAAGATGCCTGCTTCTTGGGAGAAAAGCAATGACAAACCTAGACAGCATCTTAAAAAGCAGAGACATCAGCTTGCCGACAAAGGTCCGTACAGTTAAAGCTATGGTTTTCCCAGTAGTGATGTATGGAAGTGAGAGCTGGACCATAAAGAAGGCTGATCGCCGAAGAATTGATGCTTTTGAATTATGGTGCTGGAGGAGACTCTTGAGAGTCCCATGGACTGCAAAAAGATCAAACCTATCCATTCTGAAGGGAATCAGCCCTGAGTGCTCACTGGAAGGACAGATCCTGAAGCTGAGGCTCCAGTACTTTGGCCACCTCATGAGAAGAGAAGACTCCCTAGAAAAGACCCTGATGTTGGGAAAGATGGAGGGCACAAGGAGAAGGGGACGACAGAGGGCGAGATGGTTGGACAGTGTGTAATGTTATTGGTCAATTTGAAGAGTACAATCACAATCCACAGCCTGATTGGGTCCCGCCGGAAAGTTTAAATATTATTGGTTCCCGCTAAAATGTATCTTTTCCCTCTGTCCCAATGTGTCTATAAATAGAGCTTGCCCTACCCCCTATTCCCCAGTCTTGTCTTATCCCTTATACATAATAAAGAGCTGTTCACTAAGAAGTGTTGCTGGACTTATTGCTACCAGAACCCACGACACGACACAACAGTTCTCAAAGCAACTAGCATGAATTTGGCCAAACTGCGGGAGGCTGTGGAAGACAGGAGTGCCTGGCGTGCTCTGGTCCATGGGGTCACGAAGAGTCGGACAGGACTAAACGAAACCCCACCAACCACCAACTACATAGGACAGAGTTTGCAAATAAACAAGGCTCAAGCGCCACCTGGTGGCCACCACCATAATTGCTTTGAGCAAACGGAAACCATAAGAAAATACCACAATTACAGCGGGCCCGTAATTTACGTTCACAACTTTATGCAGGTGGGGAATAAATAAGTAAATGGAGAGCGGGGCAAACATTAGAATATAAACACATTTGCAAAAAAAAAAAAAAAAACAACCACATATGCAATCCGTTTAAATAATGCACAATTATGCCTTAATGTTTATAGTTTTAGCTTCATAAAATTATAAAAAATATTAAAAATCAATCAATCAATGCACAAAGCAATCCACAACAGCAGCAGTAGAAATATCGTGCATAAAAAGTCAGCCTGGATAAAACAGTTGGTTAAGAGCGTGGTGCTGACAATGGCAAGGTTGCAGGTTTGATCCCCATATGGGACAGCTGAATATTCCTGCATTGCAACTCTATGATTTTATGAAGTCACAGGAAATGACATCATCATTGTAGTTCATCAACAGCCTGGGAGCAAAGGGTGTGTTTTTCCCGGAACCTTACTTATGTTTAGCGTTGATCCAAAAGTTTATGCAACTGCCACCATATCACTCCTAATACCATTACTAGGGGCTGTGCCCCTGCTCATTCTGCTTACCAACCCCACTGCCACCACCCCCCCACATTAACCCCCTAGAGCTTCCCCTTCTCGCCTCATGCAACTACCAAGCTTGCTTTTCACCTTTCCAACCCCATTCCTTCACAGAAATCCAGGAATGTGGTGCAGCACTACCAAACATCCAATCTGGGCTGTGTGATGACAACCTTACATTTTTATGTATATAAGGAAGATAACTCAGAGATGCAGCCAAGGGCAGCTCAAGACATTTTGCTGCCTGAAGCAAAGGGACAAAGTTCCGTGCCTTCCCTTCCACATACAGAAGCTAACCTGATAGACAGCTGAATCTTCAAAGCTGATGATGGGATCACATACTGCACCAAATCCAAAAGCAGCAGTCTATCTTGGTGGGGCTGAAGGAGGCAGCTGTGTCTCCAAATAAACTCAGTGCTCCTTCCCACCCATCTGCCACCTGAGGCTGCCATTTTGCCTAATAGTTGGGCTGGGCCTGCATGCAGCTGCAAAGGCTGATCATGTTGGAGCCTACATTTACTTGCTTTTTTTAAAAAAGGCACCTGCAGAAACTTTTTCAAAGTTTAAGTCCCCCCCCCTTTTTTTTTTACTTCTCTGCTGAAAAAAAGGCTCTCAGGCACTCCCTGTTCTCAGGCTAACAATCTAGAAGACATGACACAGGAAGAAAAGGGATTAGGAGGCTGGAGGAAAAAATGTAAGCACAAGCACTATTTTTTAGTTACGGATGTTATGTAATGGCCAGCTGGAGTGGAAAGTGTTTGAGCCCAAAGTTGCTGCACTTTCAGCAGCACTGACCGAGATGGCCTGCAGATGCTTCTCTCTCTCTGTGCTTTCTATAGTTATGAAATGTGTCTGTAGATTCCTGTCGGTTGCATGCAAGGGGGTTCACGGACTGGGTCCGATTGTGAGTTGGTGGAGGGGTCGGTGGCATTCATCAGTTGCAGGGCCATTTTAAGCATATCCGGCGCCGTGGTGCAAAGCTCCCTCTGATGCCGCCCCCCGCCCCCGTTTCCCAGAGTTTTTTTTCGGGAGGACCGCATTGCCGGTGGGGCTGGAGGAGGCAGACAGCGGCTGGAGGGTGGCTCCTCCGGCAGGGAAGAAGCGGAGACTGGATGCGGCGCTTCCTGGCTCAGCTGGCCGCTTCGTGCTGCAGTGGTCACAGCAGACGGAGGCTCTGGGTGTGGCGCTGCTATGGTGCGGCATGGCGGAGGTGGGCGAGGGCAGCAAGCTGATGCCAGAAGGCGCTGTGTCCAACCTCCGCCTTTTCCCTGGTGCCCTCCAGAACTTGGCACCCTGGCGCCCTGCCCCACTAGCCTCTATGGGTAAGACACCCCTGAATGGAGGCAGTGAGAGATTTTCCTTTCTTGGGCTCCATGATCACTGCAGATGGTGACAGCAGTCACGAAATTAAAAGATGCCTGCTTCTTGGGAGGAAAGCAATGACAAACCTAGACAGCATCTTAAAAAGCAGAGACATCACCTTGCCGACAAAGGTCTGTATAGTTAAAGATATGGTTTTCCCAGTAGTAATGTATGGAAGTGAGAGCTGGACCATAAAAAAGGCTGATCGCCGAAGAATTGATGCTTTTGAATTACGGTGCTGGAGAAGACTCTTGAGAGTCCCATGGACTGCAAAAAGATCAAACATATCCATCCTTAAAGAAATCAGCCCTGAGTGCTGACTAGAAGGGCAGATCCTGAAGTTGAGGCCACCTCATGAGAAGAGAAGACTCCCTGGAAAAGACCCTGATGTTGGGAAAGATGGAGGGCACAAGGAGAAGGGGACGACAGAGGATGAGATGGTTGGACAGTGTTCTCGAAGCGACTGGCATGAGTTTGGCCAAACTGCGGGAGGCAGTGGAGGATAGGGGTGCCTGGCGTGCTCTGGTCCATGGGGTCACGAAGAGTCGGACACGACTGAACGACTGAACAACAACAACCCCTGATCAGTTGTCTGTCCCTTAGTAGTCTCTGGGCCTCCATGGATATCTCATCTGATTCACTGCTAGTGTCAGACTCTTGACACCAGCTCTGTCCTGCAATGAAATGCTAGAATACAACCTCACTCCCTATTGCGAGCCTAGGGCTCCAGGCAGCCAAAATACTGTTACGATAAGCTGTTAGGGGCTCAAACAAGCCTATTCATTCTCTCCACTTGGGTTTTCTGATTTCCTTTTCCAAATGGTATTCAATATCCTGTGATTCCTGGTGGTTACTGACTCATTTCCCACACGCTGCCCTTTCCCAACTTGCCTGAGAAGCTACACTTCTCCTTGCCTCCCCAACAACTCTGTTTCTTTTAAAAAGCATTTATGCACAGCATTATCACAAACTGTTAGGACTGTGTGCAATACCGAAAGCACAAAACTAAAACAATACAGTTAATCATTAAACTGTCTGGCAAATCAAAGGAATAAACAGCTGCAAAGACTGCTGAAAGGTCTCCCACAGCCTGGAACCAGCAACACAAAATGCCCAACTTCCAGCTGAGTTCTGTTGGGCTTATGTTACCTGGCTGACCCTCCTCTGGATAATCTCAGTGATCAAGCAGGGATATAAAAGCTCAGGTGGCCCTTAAGGTATCTCAGGCTCAAATTGTGCAGGGCGTTGCATGCTGACCCAAGACCCTTGGGGCTGGCTCGGCTCTAGATGGGCAGCCGGCGAGCGCAGAAGCTTCAGCAAGGGAGTCCCATTGGTTACAGTTTCACCAATTAAACAATGTTTTCAAGATAGGTGAAAAGAAAGGTTTTAGCCATGAAATTATCAATATTTCAAAAAGATCTCTTAGAGAATAATGTTAAATTACTGTCCAAAATGTACAGCTTGCTTTTAGAGTGCCATACAAAAGATGAACAGGTCAAGTCAGTAATGATACACTGGGCAAAGGTTCTGGGACATAATATTCAGATAGTAGATTGCGAAAGGCTATGGAAAACAGATTTGAAATTTGCGGCATGTTGTGCATTGAAAGAAAATTATATGAAAATGATGTACCGGTGGTATTTAAACCCTGCCAAGTTGGGGGAAAAAAATGTATAGGACAACTACAAATACTTGTTGGAAATGTAAAGAAGAGGAAGATACCTTTGATCGTATGTGGTGGACTTGTAAAGTAATAAAAGTTTTTAACAGAGATGATATTGTACAATGAAATGAAGAAAATGTTTAAAATAACTTTTGTTAAGAAACCAGAAGCTTTTCCTATTAGGAATTACAGATACTGATATCCCAAAGTTCCAGTTACAGGTAGGTAGCCGTGTTGGTCTGCCATAGTCAAAACAAAATAAAAAATAAAAAAATCCTTCCAGTAGCACCTTAGAGACCAACTAAGTTGGTATCTGAAGAAGTGTGCATGCACACGAAAGCTCATACCAAGAACAAACTTAGTTCTAAGGTGCTACTGGAAGGATTTTTCAATTTTTTATTTTGTTTTGATATCCTAAAGGAAGAGGAGAGACTTTTTATGTAAAGGAACAACAGCCGCCCGGATGTTATTAGCTCAGAGATGGAAAGAAGAGAAAGTCCCTACCAGAGAGGAATGGCAGACCAAGCTGATGGAGTATGCTGAGATGGTAAAACGGACTGGAAAACTCAGAAACCAAGAGGATAAAAACTTGATAAAATAACGGGGGAAATTTTATAAGTTATTTAGGAGACCACTGTAAGCAGATGGAAACATGAGCAGGATTTTGATCTCACTTGTAGTTCAATAATTACCATGGATAAAATGGTTTGATATAAAAAATTGTGTATGGAAGAATATGCAGTATTAAATGTTTAAAAATGGGACCCCATGGAGGGGATGGGAGGGGAAGCCCTGAGATTCGGAGGAATCTCTTTATACGAATATACTTTTTTGATTCTTTGTTTATAACTTTGCACCTGCAAAACCAATAAAATTATTTTTAAAAGAAAAAAGAAAAAAGCAAGGGAGCCCCATGTCCCTGAGCAGATGCCCCCATCAGCAATCCGGCAGCTTTTTATTTGTACCCCACCCATCTGGCTGGGTCTCCCCAGCCACTCTGGGCGGCTTCCATCAAATATTAAAATACATTTAAAATATCACAAATTAAAAACTTCCCTAAACAGGGCTGCCTTCAGATATTTTCTGAATGTCAGGTAGTTGTTTATTCCCTTGACCTGTGATGGGAGGGCGTTCCACAGGGCGGGTGCCACTACTGAGAAGGCCCTCTGCCTGGTTCCCTGTAGCTTTGCTTCTCGCAGTGAGTGAACCGACAGAAGGCCCTCAGCGCTGGACCTCAGTGTCCGGGCAGAATGATGGTGGTGGAGACGCTCCTTCAGGTATACTGGGCCGAGGCCATTTAGGGCTTTAAAGGTCAGCACCAACACTTTGAATTGTGCTCGGAAACGTACTGGGAGCCAATGTAGATCTCTCAGGACCGGTGTTATGTGGTCCTGGCGGCCACTCCCAGTCACCAGTCTAGCTGTCGCATTTTGGATTAATTGCAGTTTCCAGGTCACCTTCAAAGGTAGCCCCACATAGAGCGCATTGCAGTAGTCCAAGCGGGAGATAACTAGAGCATGCACCACTCTGGCGAGACAGTCTGCGGGCAGGTATGGTCTCAGCCTGCGTACCAGATGGCGCTGGTAGACAGCCGCCCTGGACACAGAATTCACCTGCGCCTCCATGGACAGCTGTGAGTCCAAAATGACTCCCAGGCTGCGCACCTGGCCCTTCAGGGGCACAATTACCCCATTCAAGGCCAGGGAGTCCCCCCCACCCCCACCCCCCGTCCCTCAAAAACAGTACTTCTGTCTTGTCAGGATTCAACCTCAATCTGTTAGCCGCCATCCATCCTCCAACCGTCTCCAGGTTACCAAGGCATGGAATACAGCAGCCAAAGGATCCTGATCTTGATGCAGCCATAGCTGATGTACCAGACAAATCTAGTAAAATAAAATGCATTCCTGGCCACCAAGGTCACCTGGGCAAAATGTCAAAGACTTCTCACACACCCCTTTTACTGTTATTATATTAAGTGTTCTGTGTTTTATGCTGTCAACTGCCCTGTAGTCTCTTGATCAAGGGTGAGATATATATATATTTCAATGATGCATCTAGGAGTACCCCCGTATTTTAGAAAGTGGGGTGTGTGGGTTTGGGTATGTGTGCCCGTGTTCTCCAGCCTATTAATGAATTCAAGCGTTGCTGCTGTAATGCATTGTATTTTAATTGGGAGGGGGGCACCCCCCCTCTAAGGTGGCATTTAAACACGCACAAATGTATTGCTGTTTTGGGCATTTGCCTGTCTTGAGAGACAATGGAGTGTACAGGTGAAACTCGAAAAATTAGAATATCGTGGAAAGGTTCATTTCTTTCAGTAATTCAACTTAAAAGTTACAGGTAGGTAGCCGTGTTGGTCTGCCATAGTTAAAACAAAATATAAAATCAAAAATCAAAAAATCCTTCCAGTAGCACCTTAGAGACCAACTAAGTTTGTTCTTGGTATGAGCTTTCGTGTGCATGCACACTTCTTCAGATACACTGAAACGGAAGTCACCAGACCCTTATATATAGTGAGGGAGTGGGGAGGGGTATTACTCAGAAGGGTGGTGGGAATGGGTGATAAGCTGATACTGGTAGGTGTGGAAAACCTGTTGACAAATGCAATTTTTACAGGGTTTTACAGGGAAAGGCAAGGGGTGAGATGGCTAAAGTTAGCTTTGTCATGTATAATGAGATAAGAATCCAATGTCTTTGTTCAGACCAGGTTTCTCCATGGTTTTAAGTTTGGCGATTAGTTGCAATTCAGCCACTTCTCTTTGCAGTCTATTTCTGAAATTCCTTTGTATTAAGGCAGCTACTTTGAGATCTTTTATAGAATGTCCTGGGAGACTGAAGTGTTCTACTAGTTTCTCTGTCTTGTGATTCCTGATATCAGATTTATATCCATTTATCCTTTGGCGTAGGTTTTGGCCTGTTTGTCCTTTCAGGTTTTCATCAGCTGTATGCCATAATCACCACAATTATAACAAGCAAAGGCTTGACATATCTCGCTTTGCATGTCACGAGTCTATCTCGTATATTAAACTCCAGTAGCTAATGAAAACAATTGCTTACATAAATGGACTTTTCCACGATATTCTAATTTTTCGAGTTTCACCTTTACCCCCGGGGGCGAAGTCTAACCGCTGGGTTAGCAGCATCGAAGTGACCCCCACCCCACCCCACCCCAGGACACAAGCCTGGCACGTGTGTCTGGTCTGGAGGCCCTGGTTCTGCCCAGACCACAAGCCTCGCTGATGTGGTCCAAAGGAATGCAGAGCAATATATTTGGCACCAGCTCGGCTGCAGGAGTTGCCGGAAGGAGGCATCCAAGGTGCCATCGAACCGTTTTAGGAACTCCGATTCAGATTTGTGTAGGGTTTACTCCTTAGCCTTTTTTTCTCCTACAAGGCAGTGGTTACATGTGCCTTGTTTACATCCGTGCCATGGTGGCTCTCGCGGATCTAAAACATATAGGAATGACATTTGAGAGAGAGAAAGAGAGAGAGAAGCAAGCGGCGACCCCCCCCCCGTCTCCACTGCGCGCCCCTCCCCACTGCTGAGCGCAGCTGCCCTAAGCGCCCCCGGCGGCAAGAGGAAGGCGAGGGGCGGCCGGAGCGCGGCGGCGGCGGCGGCGGCGGGGCTCTTTGCCAGCCCGGAGAAGGCGGAGGCGGAGGCGGAGCCGCAGGCGGCCGGGCCAGGGCGCAGCGCCGATCCCCGCCGGACAAAAGGAGCTGCCTGGCTGGCGAGAGGAGAGCTTGCGCCCGGGGACGCCGCGGGGGTGAGCCGGAGGAGGAGGAGAGGGGCCCGGCAAGAAGCCACCTGGGCGCGCACTCTGCACATGGCCAAGGGGTGCGCGCCTCTCCTTCCCCGCCCCCCTCCCCAGGAGGGCGAGCGAGGTGCGGGGGCCAAGCTTCGGGACTGGGGCGGGGGTGTCCCCTTGGCTCCCCTTCCCTCCCGCGACACGCCCCTCTGGAGAGGGGAAGGGGCGCAGGGGACCCTTGGGGGCAGGGGGCACGTGGGCATGGGCAGGGTCTGGGTGCCTTGCGTGTGTGCGTGTACACGTATATGCGATTGTCGGCTGTTTAAAGCTGTTTTGAATACTGTGTTTCAGTGCTGCAACCGGCCCTGTGGCCTTAGGGTGAAAGGTGGACAATAGAACTAGTATTATTATTACTACTAGTGTTGATATTAATATATAATATTTGTACATTTTTTTAGTAGATACACAGATCAGGCCAATGTGGCGCAGAGGGGTCTTAACCGCCAACCTCAAAGGAAGAAAGGGTGATCATGGAATATAATCATTCCAGGACTAGGGGTCAGAGAGCAGAGGAAATGCACTTGGAGGAAAAAATTCGTGGACAAGAGGGCAGTCTGTCTCCGTGGTCCGAGGGAGAAATGATTCTGAATGCCAGTTGCTGGAAACCACAGGAGGAAAGAGAGCTGTGCTTGGATGCTGCTCGATGGCTTCCCACAGGCACCTGGTTGGTGGCTTTGAGAACAGGATGCTAGACTCGATAGGCTATGGGCCTGATTCATGCAGGGCTTTTCTTGCATTCTCAAAGGATGGGAGTCTCCCACTCCTGACTGGACTGGCAACTGGGTCTTGCTTCAGCGCTGCTGTGGAGAACCAGCAGGCTAGCTTGGAGGTCACCGGGTTCGGCAGTGGGATCTTGGTGGCACTTGACAGTTTACCGGTGGCTTCATCTCTGCATGGAGAGATTTTGGTCTCACCTGCGAGTACAACGGGGGTGGTGGTGGTTAAGGGCTGCTAAGGAGTACCGGTAACTGTTGTTGTTGTTGTTCAGTCGTTCAGTCGTGTCCGACTCTTCGTGACCCCATGGACCAGAGCACGCCAGGCATGCCTATCCTTCACTGCCTCTCGCAGTTTGGCCAAACTCATGCCAGTCGCTTCGAGAACACTGTCCAACCATCTCATCATCTGTCGTCTTCTCCTTGTGCCTTCCATCTTTCCCAACATCAGGGTCTTTTCTAGGGAGTCTTCTCTTCTCATGAGGTGGCCAAAGTACTGGAGCCTCAACTTCAGGATCTGTCCTTCTAGTGAGCACTCAGGGCTGATTTCTTTGAGAATGGATAGGTTTGATCTTCTTGCAGTCCATGGGACTCTCAAGAGTCTCCTCCAGCACCATAATTCAAAAGCATCAATTCTACGGCGATCAGCCTTCTTTATGGTCCAGCTCTCACTTCCGTACATTACTACTGGGAAAACCGGTAACTAGTCCATATTAAATACTGTAATCCTGAGTGCCCGTGCGAGGAAAGGTTAATTAGGAGAGTCATCCGGTGAAAAGAAAACTGAGTTGATTAATTGCACGAGTTTTCACAGATTGAAAACGTAAGCTTGCATGTGAGTAAAATGACAGTGTTGAAGGGGTGAGACGATGGGGCAGGGCAACTGTTGCAGCAGGTAGCATCTTGAAGGACCTCTCCCCTCCTGGGTGAGAATGCCTCTTCTCACAATAAATTTATTGTGGAATTTTTTATTTTTATTTTTAAAGAGAGAATGCCTCTTCTCAAAGGACCAGTGGTGCTGTCAGCGAACTGCCCCCTGGTCCTAGGAAGGTGGTGGAGGGTCTGTCGAGATACAGAGAGCCCTCGCAGCACCTGGACAGCAGTACCTCTTCCAGCGGGGGACGCAGCAACGCCTCCAGTGGGGAGGAACGGGAAGGGGCTAGCCCCGCGAGGAGAGGGCGTGGGGATGCTTCAGAGACCCAGCGGGCCAGGAGGGAGGTACGCCATTTCCGTCACCCCAATTGCGCAGAGGGGTGAAATGCAAGGAGGGGAGGAGGAGAGTTGGGGGTGCCGAAGTTCTTATGTTGGGGACGGAGCCAGAAGTGGCCACTCCCGGATTCTGCCAGTGACTGAGACGGACATGGACTTGTTGCTTTGCACTGTAAATAGTTTGCATAAAAAAACCTGTATATAGCCAGGCTGGAGTCTTGACTCGTTACTGGAGAGCAACCACCCCATGGACCTCACAGGTGCCATCTTAGATAAGAAGACTTCCCTTCCATGGTGGGAGAGGATTCCTCTCCTGAAGTCGTGTCTGCTGCTGCTGTGTGAGAGATACCACCACGCAGCCCAGCAAGTACAGTACTTTGGCAGAATTAGATAGTTGCTCCATATAGTTCAGAGTAGTCCACATCTGGAGATGCCATTGGGAGTTGAATGTGGGACAGATGCTCTGTCGCAGAGTTACACCCTTCCCACTCGGTAGTCATGGTTGTTACGTCTGGGCGCTGCTATCTTAGGAGAGGCATTCCTGTCCCATTTCTCGGTGTGGTGTGCCAGTCAGAGACAGATCTCTCTTCCAAGGTGATTCCTCCTAAGAAAGACTACAGCTGCCCTACGATTGCTTAACGTTCGGTAGACATACCCAAATATGCACAGCTTTGGCGATGGATTCATGCCTGGTGCCCATTGCCCAACCATTTGACACACAGATGACTGCATATCCTCTTGCCTGGTGCTTTTACATCCTGGGTTGTCTGGATGGAGATTAAACAATGCTTTTCCATTGTGAAAACTGAAATTTTTCTATTATTGCCTTCTCAGAGCCAAGTTTAAAGTGAGGCGCCTGTGAACAGCAAGAAAATCCAGATTCCTCCCCTCCTTTCAAAGAAGGAAGTTCCTTCCCATTTTGGGTTTAGAACTGCAGCCTCCCAGCCTGATGACAGAGATTTACGTGTAAGTAAACGTGTAAGTAAAGGGACAAGGGCGGGTGGCGCTGTGGGTTAAACCACAGAGCCTAGGGCTTGCCGATCTGAAGGTGGGCGGTTCAAATCCCCGCGACCGGGTGAGCTCCTGTTGTTCGGTCCCAGCTCCTGCCTACCTAGCAGTTCGAAAGCACGTCAAAAGTGCAAGTAGATAAATAGGTACCGCTCCGGCGGGAAGGTAAACGGCGTTTCCGTGCACTGCTCTGGTTCGCCAGAAGCAGCTTAGTCATGCTGGCCACATGACCCGGAAGCTGTATGCTGGCTCCCTCGGCCAGTAATGCGAGATGAGCGCCGCAACCCCAGAGTCGTCCGCGACTGGACCTAATGGTCAGGGGGCCCTTTACCTTTAAACCCCTCTCAGTTCAACAGGACTCTCTCTTACAAAGAGGGAATGTTATTACCTGGGGCTTTTGTTAAGTCCTTGGATAAAATAAATAAATACCTTCTTTTCACATCTAAGATAACACCTGCCTCAGTTGAATCAGCAATACCTTTTTACGTCAAAGGTAGCAAGCATGGAAGGAGATGGACTTAAGAACAGGAGAAAGAAGAAAAGGGAGGAATCGAGTCAACATCTTACGGCGGTGGGGGTGGGGGAGGGCGTCTGTATTTTTATAAAAGTGATAAATTGATAAAATAGCTTCTTAATGACGTCATAATCCAATTGGTTAATATTACCACAGGAACAAGTAAGACTGAAATCACACTTTCTTGGGAGTAGGCCCTGTTGAATTCAGTAGGACTGACCTCTGACTAGGAATGGTTAGGATTGTGCTGTTACTGCAGAAAAGGGGGCATATAGATTATTTATTATTATTATTATTTTGCTTCAACTGCATCCATTTTCAGGCTTTGGTCCTTGGACTGAGCAAGATTAGTCCCAAGCATGGCAGGGGTTTGTTCTGGGGGGGGTGAACATCCAGATGTGGCCCTCCAGATGTTGGTGGGCTACAAGCCCCATCATTCCTAACCATTGGTTATTTGCATCATTGGCCGAAAGGCTGGTTCGAGGGCAGCTTCTGGTTTTTCTTCCTACATTCTCCTTTCCTGCCAGGAACACTCACTGACCGTGATGGATTCTGGGTGATGCTCTTGAGCCCAGCAGGGTCCTCCTTTAATGCTTTTGGTGTGAAGCACAACCCTCTTGCCACCCGGTCTGTGCCAGGCAGGTAGGGCTTGCATCATAGAGGTGGCAGGGACAAAGCTGTACCCTCTGATCCACATAGAGCCATGGAAAATGACAGCTTTCAACAATTTAGCTTTGGATCACAGAACTGCAAAGTTGGAAAGGCCTCATCCATGTTGTCAAGTACAACATTCCTTGTTTTCCTAGAGTGGAAAACATGCGGGGGAATGTTCGGTCCAGCCAGTCGAAAACTTCCTGTTTCCTCCTGGCTGGAACATCCTTCCTTTGCATGTGACTGAATGTGGGCGTGACCTCACCTGTCCAGGTAACAAAAGGACAAGACACACAGCACATCCTCTCTCTCTTTGACTTCCTCTGTCGTTGGAGCAGCTCTTTAGCTAGAAACGCCCTGTTGGCTTTTAGCCAACAGAGGACACTGGGATTATCCCCATATGGGATAGATCAACATGTATATTATATCTTTAACTAAGTCTGCCTCCAGGGATCCCACTGTAAACTGAGATGAGTAAACTTCTTTTACATACTTTAAACAAGATTGTGGCGTGTTTATTCTTTTAAGAGGGATACAGTGGTACCTCGCAAGACGAATGCCTCGCTAGACGAAAAACTCGCTAGACGAAAGGCATTCGCTAACGAAAGGGGGACTCGCAAGATGAATTTCCCTATGGCCGTGGCTCGCAAAACGAAAACGTTTTGCGATTTCTTTTTTCATAAAAACGCGCTTCCTCTGACCGTGCTTCGCAAGACGAAATTTCCGCTATACGACAACCCTCGCGGAACGAATTAATTTCGTCTTGCAAGGCACCACTGTATAAGGGAACTTGTTGTTGTTGTTGTTCAGTCGTTCAGTTGTGTCCGACTCTTCGTGACCCCATGGACCAGAGCACGCCAACCACTCCTGTCTTCCACTGCCTCCCGCAGTTTGGCCAAACACATGCTAGTCGCTTTGAGAACACTGTCCAACCATATCATCCTCTGTCGTCCCCTTCTCCTTGTGCCCTCCATCTTTCCCAACATCAGGGTCTTTTCAAGGGAGTCTTCTCTTCTCATGAGGTGGCCAAAGTACTGGAGCCTCAGCTTCAAGATCTGTCCTTCTGGTGAGCACTCAGGGCTGATTTCTTTAAGGATGGATAAGTTTGATCTTCTTGCAGTCCATGGGACTCTCAAGAGTCTCCTCCAGCACCCTAATTCAAAAGCGTCAATTCTTCGGCGATGAACTTACCAGGAACCTAATAGTGAGAGGCTTACACGAGCCTGCAACCAGCTATCCGCCGTGCGTTTAAAAGGGGAATGTAAAACTCTGCTAAGTAAAAGAACTTGGTAGCGCAAGTTAGGAAGGATATTAATAAACAACATATCCTCTCCTGCCTCCCTGCACATTCCCACATGGACAAATTCATGACGAGGCTGCGTGTGGCTGCTAGCCCTGACGGCTGAGCTCTGCCTCCATGGCTGGAGACAATAAATGTCTCTGCATCCTAGTTGCTGGAAGCCGCAGGAGGGAAGAGTGCTGCTCTCGCACCCAGGTCCTGCTTGCAGGTTATTTCATGGGGCATCTGATTGGCCACCATGGGAAGAGGATGCTGGACTTGGTGGGCCCCCTTGGGCCTGATCCAGCCTCAGGACTCTTCTTACGTTCTTCAACAGATCCCTTTAGAAACTCCCCAACTCCTCCTTAATAGCAAATGACCTCAGAAGATGCAGTGGCAAGATCTGGGTAGGGGAAGGAGATGGCTGGAAGGGAGCACGTCCTCTCGGGAGAGTTACTCAGCACCAGGCGGGCAGGATGAGTTGTTTGACCCGATTAGCAACTTTCTCCGTAGTTAAAACCATTTTCTGCTTCTTTCTTTCCTTCTGTTTTTTATGTGTTAGTAAAAGCTGCTAAGATTAGAATAGAGGAAGTGAATCGGCTTTGAAGAGTTTCCTCGTTTGTTTTTTTCGATCCTGGAAACAGCTGTCAGTCACATCCAGACGCATCCACCCCACCCCCCACCCCAGGTCAACCAAGTTGCCATATGCACATTTGCCCAGCAGACAATACGGAGATACTGGTGGCGTTTAGAGAAAGCGTGCAGATTTTGGAGGTGGCAGAGCTTGCAATTAAGAAACTCTGCTACACTTGAGCAGTCTAACCTCTTGCAAAGCTCCCTTGCGAGACCTTAGATCTCAGCTGTGTGAGCAGCCCAGGCTTAGAAAAGCTACCTAAATGACCAGCTGCAACTCTTGGCAGTGAGTTGAGATGTGGGGATGGACTGATATGCTGATTTCCTTTGAACCTGTGTGCTCACCTTAACTCCAGAGGTTATTGCCTTATATGGCAATAAATTGTTTAGGAAGAATCCTGGGGGGAAAGCTGAGCCAGGGGACAACATTTGTGAGATTCTGCCTGAAATTTGGGTACCTCCAAGGCTGTGACGGAGCTTCAGGGTCTGGCGCTGGGGAGGTGGGGGGCAGAGAGCAGGCAGGGGTACGCTGTCCTGGGGGCGGGGCATGCCGCCTGCAGGGGCGTGGCACCCAGCATGGGCGGGGTCACAGCCACGATGGCACCCCACCAGGATGGCGGTGTGCTCCTCCCGCACTCCTCTTCTTCCTCCAGTGCTCCCAGGCAGGGCAGAAGTGTTGGAGGGCATGAATGAACATCAGAAGAGACCAGTGTCTGGATCAGGCCAAAGAGGACCTATCTGGCCCAGCATCCTGCTCCCACAGTGGGCAACTGGGTGCCCCAGTGGGAATCCCGCAAACAAGGACCCGAGATCAATAGCCTTCCGACTTGTGATGCTCGCAAGGGGAATTCAGTTAGTTCCCCAATGCTGGAGTAGCGCATAGTCACTACAACCGGTAGTTTTATGTTCCACGAATTTGCCTGCACTCCTTTCAAAGCCATCCCAGTCGTGAACGTTGCTATATACTGTGGGAGCAAAATTTCATAGTTCCAACTAAGCGCTGTGTGAAAAAGTCCTTCCTCTTGCCTCTCCTGAATCTCTTCATGAGGCAGAGGCTGCAGCCATTTTGTGCCCCCAGAAGAGGGCTCAAAACAGCCGACATCTCCTGGCCTGATAGATCTCCTGGTTCCTGCCTATTACGCCTGCCAGGGGTTGGTTACGGCCTTGGGGAGACTCAGCCTTTCCTTTCCCTCTTATTTTCCTCCTTGTTTCCAGGCCCGAGCAAACATGAAGCTGAACGAGCGGAGCTTGGCCTTCTACGCCACCTGCGACGCCCCGGCGGACAATGCCGGCTTCCTCTACAAGAAGGGCGAGCGGAACACGGCCTACCACCGCCGCTGGTTTGTGCTGAGGGGAAACATGCTCTTCTACTTTGAGGACCGGGAGAGCCGGGAGCCGGTGGGGGTCGTCATCCTGGAGGGCTGCACCGTGGAGCTGTGCGAGTCCACGGAAGAGTTTGCCTTCGCCATCCGCTTTGACTGCGCCAAGTCCCGCACCTACGTCCTGGCGGCGGAGAGCCAGGCCGCCATGGAGAGCTGGGTCAAGGCCCTCTCTCGCGCCAGCTTTGGCTACCTGCGGCTGCTGGTGAGGGAGCTGGAGAAGCAGCTGGAGGAGATGCAGAAGGCCTCTTCGGGCTGCCACCGGGTCCAGCGGAGGGCGCCGCTTTACCGGAAGAACAAAACGGCGCTGAATTCACACGACTTGCTCCCGGAGAAGCCGTCCGTCCCGATTTGCATCCCGGCGAAAGAAAATGGCTGCGCCCTCTGGTACAACTCCAAAGGCCCAACCAGCCTGCCGGCGGGGTACCCCCAAGCCAACTCCTGGAGCACCAGGACCTGTGGGGAGGACAGCTTCGACGGGGGTCTGAAGCCCCCACCGCTGCCTCCTCGGAGGAGGGCCCTGTCGGGCAATTCCTGTAGTTCAGAGGGCCCTGGCAGCCCAAGCTGTTTTTCCAGACTCCATGACTGGTATGGAAGGGAAGTCCTGGAGCTGAGAAGGGCATGGCTGGAGGGACAAAAGGATGGAGGGCTGTGAGGAGCTCCTTGGCAGCGGGGGCACCCCGGGAGAGGCCAGTAAATGGAGACCTTGTCTGCTGTAGGTAACACTCAGCTCCTGGAAACTCTGCTCTCTGCCTGCCGTTGCACCGACCTCCTGCCCAACTCATGGATGGTGGCAGGAGGATTTTACCATTGCCTTTAAAACCAGGCCCAGTTGCTTTCCCACCAACCTCCGTGCAGTTCCTGGAGAAGACTTGCTATTCTTTTGCACCTAGAAAGCCTCAGCTTCTTAATGATAAAAAGGAATCTGAGTTTAATACCAGCTGTCACCACCACCCAGGCCAGACTAGAACCACCATCAGAGATGTTGACATTTCTTACCGTGGTCCTTTCCTTCCTGTCTGCCGTTGAGATGGATGTCTGCTGTTACCAAAGTCACCACTGGGTTGGACAGAGTTTGGGGCGGTGGGAGAGCATCCTGACCGGGTTAAGCAGTGGGATGAGATGGTTTGGGCCAGCTCTCCACCAAAGGGAAGGCAGAGACATCTACACGGACCATCCCGGTTCTGATATCATGGCGGGGCTGGTTTGGAAAAGTCCGCCATCGTTTTACTTGCTGTCTCCTGGGATTCTTCCATCTTGCATCAAGCACTGTCAGGTGTTGGGGGTTCCTGGTTTGTCGTTGGTTAAATTAGAGGCACCTGAGCATACAGGTGTGAGAAAAGAGGAAGGGCCATCCCATAGAGGCCCTCAGGGACCCTTCATTCTGCATACTCCTCTTAAGTCAGTTTCACCTTTGAATGGCACTGATTTAGGTAAGGTTAAGACTATGGCTACACTACAATTGTGAATGGGTGTAATGCTCAACTCCCCCCCCCCCCATCCCAAATATGACCTTGGGGAAACATCCACTAAGAGTCTGAAATAAAGGGCAGCTGTCAGGTTTTTTTTCCTGGTGCTCTGACATTCTAAACCAAGAGGCATGGTTAATGATTCAGACACGGCTGCAATATGCAAGGAGCAGGCTGTGTTTAACTGCACAAGAATAAAGTGTGTGTCCTGCCATACCAAAATACTGGGATGCATCCATTGCTGGTCCTGCTCAGGGGAGACATTTTGGAGTAGATGGTCATGACTTAACTTAGAATAGAATGGAATAATAATTTATTGGCCAAGTACATTTTTCAATGTACTCGGAATTTGCTTTGGCTACATTACAATGTAAAATACATTATACAAACAATAGTAATTTACAGAGCAAGAGCCGAGGCTTGGGGCCATTAATTTCAAGGGGTCTACTCTGAGTAGCACTTAGGCTGCAATTAGTTCCAGTTTTCCTAATATTTCCCATTACTGTCAATTTCTGTATCATATTCCAGCTTTTGCATGACATAAAAGGCACTTCTGAAATATAGTGGAATATGGAGCCAGTTTAGTGCCCGTCCCTCTGCTATTTGTGATATAGAAAAAAATCATCTGCCTGCAGAAAAAAAACCTTCTGCAGATAACATGGAAATGTGTGCTATATTTGTTGCATTTTATGCAATGTTTCTGGAAGTAGCTTTTACGTTGAGTGAAAGCTCAAATGTAATGCAGAACCTAGCAGTCAAGGAAATGTCGTGGAAACGGAATGAACTGAATAAACATGCAGCCTTTATTGCCTCCAACCTGTTGTCTGCACTGCTTCTGTTAACTTAAGACAGGCATAGGCAAACTCGGCCCTCCGGATGTTTTGGGACTACAATTCCCATCATCCCTGACCACTGGTCCTGTTAGCTAGGTATCATGGGAGTTGTAGTCCCAAAACATCCGGAGGGCCGAGTTTGCCTATGCCTGACTTAAGAAGTTTGTAAAAGATTTCCTTGGTCTTGACCGCCGCCCCATTTACCATTTTATAAAGCCCGTTTGAAGGGCAGTGAATCTTTCTTGAACTATAGCCATCATGACAACACTGAGAGGGAATCTCATTTTACAGAAAAGGAGTTGAGCGAGTTGCCCCAAAATGTACATGTTTTTTTGTGTGTGTGTGTGTGTGTGTTCAGTGGGATGCTCAGCTGGCGCTCGTGATGAGGAAACAAGAGGGACGGCTTCATGCATGTTCATTTCTCCTTTACTCTTCATTGCTAAAGAGGGGGAGGCAGCACGGCATAGTGGTTAGAGTGGCAGGGTTTCAGACAAAAGACATTCCCAGCCTTACCTGGAGATACTGGGGATTGAACCAGGGACCTGTCTAGCCCTGCCACTGGACTACAGCTCTTCCCCTCCAAATGAAGTAAGTCCCTAGGTCTCATGGCTGTTGATAAGGAGCTGAGTTAAATAGGAGCATGGGAAGCTGTCCTGCTCCAAGCCCACATCACTGGTTCATTTCGTTTCATGTTGTCCAAGCTGGAGAGGCTCCCTGGGCCTTATCAGGAAATGCTACAGATTGAACCTTGCACCTTCTCCAGAGATCAGGCTCCTGCTTTTCACATTTACAAATGCCAGTGCAAAGCAGCGTGGGAAATTGCATTGGTAAAAGTGACTGGAAGAAAAAAAGAAATGCCATCTTGGTTGGGGAATTTAGGAATCATTTCCAAACTTCAGGCAAAAAGAGGAGGCGTCGTACGACACCTTCTGAGGTATTTTTCCAGTCTGGGCTTTTTTCCTACAAGATGCTCCTTGAGTCAGGTTTGTGTGAAGTGGGGTTCCAGTGGGGAAACCAGCTTTGTTTCTGTGTCCCTGTGGGTATGTATAATCCAGTGTTTTTCAACCACTGTTCCGTGGCACACTAGTGTGCCGCGAGATGTTGCCTGGTGTGCCGTGGGAAAAATTCCAGCCAGAATATCAGCTTTGTGTTCAGCCAAACAGGCCCTGGTTGCGCACTGAAAAAGTATTTTATAATTTTTCATATTTCTGTTTACTTACTATTTCATAATAAAGTAATTATAAAATACTTTCTTTGTGTTTATTTGATTCCTATTCAAGAGAATTACTTTATATATAGTCAATATAGGCACAGAGTTAATTTTTTTAACATTTTCTAATGGTGGTGTGCCTTGTGATTTTTTTCATGAAACAAGTGTGCCTTTGCCCAAAAAAGGTTGAAAAACACTGGTATAATCTATCACTTCTGTTCCTGCTTCCTTCCGATGAACTCAGCTACCGCAGACTGTAAAAATAGAACGGAATATGTGCATCCCTCTGTCAGCCTCCGACCTTGCATTATGGGATAGGGGAAGAAGGCGTCCTCTGCATTTCTGGTTGGTAACGTCCCAAAAGATGCATTTAGGCAAACGAAAATAGGACGCAGCTCACAAGCTGATCCTGATCCCGTCTATAGTTTAGCATCGTCTACACGGGCTAGCAGCTGCTCTCTGGGCGCTTCAAGCAGGGGTCTGTTGCAGACCTACCTGTGCTTGGGGTTTGAACCTGCCGGTGGGTTTCTGAAAAGCTCCGCAGCTAAGGTCTTGGGTGGGGTTTCTTCTCACAAAGAAAATGGGAGACAAGGACAGGCTTCCTTGCAGCAGCCCAGCTTGCTCACAACTCCTGGAGGCAGGCTTGGGGATGCCTCTTGTCGAAAGTGCAGGCAGCTCTTTAAGGACAGAGGGCATATTTTTGCCACTGAAAGAGGAGAATGCAATTTTGTCACTCGGTGTCTCCAGCCACAAGAGTCGGCAGGAAGCAATTGGTGCATTGTGCCAGCTTTCACCAACTTGGTACCCTCCAGATGTTTTGGGCTACAACAGCATGCTGGCCGGGGGCTTTAGTCCAAAACATCTGAGGGTGCCAGGTTTGCAAAGGCTGGCACTATGGCAAAGGGTTAAGTCTTCTGCCCCCCTCTGCGATCATTTATGCTTGAGCATGCTCCAGTGGGCGCAACCTTCCTCACTAGATCTTGCCGCCTTGCTTTCAGTGATTCCAAATTCATTGCTGTGTCCAAACAGTGTGCTTGTTGCAGGTTGGGTGTGACAATTCATTTCTCTCAAGTCCCCTTGAGCTGCCCGGCAGTTGTGCCAGTCACATTCCCTGACAAGTCATGCAGTGAGAATTTGCACAACAAGGCAAAACCAGTTTGGAACTTGATTTCACTGCCGTGGCCTTCCCTTCCCTCAACTAAGGAATCTTTGGATAAGTGTTGGGGATGGGAGAGAAATTTGGTCTGGTTTGCATTTTAATGCAGACCCAGCTAATTCATGCTTCCTGCAACCATCTGTGACGCAAAGTGCAGCTTTTTTTTTTTTTGAAATGGCACTTTTCTTAATTTGGGGGTGCAGTTCTGCAACCAAAAGATGTGTACAAGAATAACTTAAGGGAAAAGTGTGCCAAAGAAAATGCATACTGTACATTGGTAAAAGCAACATACAAAAATGTGCATTAGGGGATATCACATGAAAAATATGTATTCTGGGAGAAATGTGCCCTAAAATGCCGCTGAATTTTTGTGACCCCTTAAAAAAAAAAGAGCTGATGCAAAGATGTGAACTGAATTTGAGATGGTTCATCAACGTCTCTTGCTTCTCCTTCGAAACCTGCTTAAATTTGGTACTGTTGGTGAATGGCTGCCTCAGAGAGATGGATGCTGCCCAGAGGAACACTCTGCACTCCCCTAGAGCTGTAATTTGGCAGCTCATTTTCACAGGTGATACTTATGCTTTGGGGCTGTCATGGCAAGCACCCAGTGTTGTATCATATTTCTGATTAAGAAACAGAATTAAAGATTTCCATGAAGAACTGAGCCGCAAAACCGAACGTGTTGTGCCTGTGTTTTCCTCTTTCACAACCCAAGGAGCCTCTCCAAGCACAGTTGAGGGTGTCCAATTCACGCCCGAGCTGCCTGCGCGCTTTGCTCGAAACCCTTTTCCGTTCCAGAGAAAAACCACAAGTGTTAGCATTTTGCAGCTGATCAGAAATCGCTTCCGAGTTCCCAGAGCAAATCAAAACAAGGTGAGAGGCTGGGTGAGCTGGCAAGGCAAACAGAGAGCTGCAATCTTGCTGCACCACACCTCCCCAATGAAGTTTCTCCAGGCTCAGTTGTATTTGTTGATGGTGACCCAATTCAGCAGAAGGTGGGGCAGCTCCCGGTGGAAGGCAGCAACGAGCTCAGACAGACAAAGCAGCTGGGCCGCACTGATCTATTTCTCTACGTGTTTTGCTGAATTGTCAGTGTGCTTCCACAACAGAAAGCTGTTGTCTGAGCCTCCTGTGAGCTAGAGCAGTAGAGAAGCTTGGGTTACCACCTGCAAATGAAGACCATCTTTAATGCCCTTGGAGGAAAGGCAGGATATAGACATCATAGAATTACTCTTGCATGAGTTCCCTTGGCCTTTCCTCCCATCACCTAGTGCAGGAAAACACAGGACACAGACTTCATTAATCTAGCAGGGCAGGCAGTGGACAAAATGGGAGATCAACACAATAAACTGAGACACCAAGCCAAGATGTTATACAATTTCATTATTATTATTATTATTATTTTTAGTGGCTCTTTTACAGAACTTGTGGTCCTTTTTTCTCTCTTTAAAATGTTTAACAAAGTTCAATCAATCTTGTAGAAACTTTTTAAAAGTACAGTACATGAAGCTAAGAAAACGTGACCTAACGCCTCCCCGCCAGCTTTCAGTGCGACAGGATTTCTCTCCGGGTTTGAAAGGCTCTCTCTTAAGTGCTTAGTTCAAAAATCCTGTTCCACTAAAGCCAGGGGGAAGAAGTCAATGGATCCAACTCCACTTTCTGTTTCCGGCTGACGTGCAAAACGGTTAGAAAAGTTAACGGTACATGAAAACTGCATTTGCTCAGATGGTTCCTGCATTGGGGGGTGGGGGGCATTTTCAGGGCCTGTCAGAAGCCCAGATCAAGGGAAGCCGTGAACTGCCAATACATAAAAATGCCTTCCATTCTGATGAAAACGGGGTGGGGGGGGGCAGGGAAGCACACACCCTACTCAATGCATAGCCTTAGCAGTGGGCTACTCATTGCTTCTCCATTTTCAAAAGCGTTTCAAGCCTAAGTAAGGAATGAATAACTGGATTAACCAGTGTTGATTGAGAACCAGGTGGGGTTGGGAGGAAAGCAGCTCCCCGGCTCTGAGCACCATTTGAGTAGCATTCAAAACCCTACATGGCGTGGGGTCAGGGAAGCTCAAAGACTGGCCTCGTCCTGCACAAACCTACGCAGGTTTTAAGGTTAAGTCGTTGGCAGTTGTGCAGCTAGGTTATTCCAAGAATTTTGGACTTAATGGCCTTACAGTCAAACAACCCCTCCACCCCCCACTGTATCGCTTCACTTCAAAATGTGGGAAAGCCGACCCAGCCACTTTTGGGCACCTTCCTATTCACTCTACTGGATGGGGCCTTGACAGATGGATTCAAAAACCTGCCCTGATGCCACCAGAGGTCATTGGGGGCTCCTCTGCAGAGCTCTCAGGGTGGGATGGGGAGCCCTGTGTTGTGGTTTTAGCTGGCTTTTTAAAAAGTTCTTTTTGGCTGCCAACCGTAAGAATGTTTTTAGCTGCTGCTTCGTCACTACTGTGGACTTTTTTTTTGAGAGGTTGACTTTGCTGGGGGTGGGGGGTGGGGGAACATGCAGGTGTCCGAGAAATAATTTAATGAGAGCAGGAAATAGTTGAAGGAAAAAAACAACTCGCATCACATGAGCTCAAAGTAGCCAAATGAAAGGAAGGGTGGGTAGGCCTGCTTAAGTCTTGTCTCCCAGCCAGCCTTCACCAGGTGATTCTGCAGCTTCCTTGCATCATCCGTTTGGATCATTCTGTTACTGCTGATGCAGAGATGAAGCAGCAGGACCTGTCCTTGGAGGAGGTGGCCACGGAACAGCTGACCAGGCGCTCCTGAAAGCAACAGATGCACCGCCCCTATTTGGGATAGTTCTCACCCTACAGCTCCAATGGGTTTCCCCCCTGTTTTTCAACACTGGTCGGAAGCAGCACAGCCTACCCTAAATGTCTCACCCAGAGGTTCAGTTACAGGTAGGTAGCCGTGTTGGTCTGCCATAGTCAAAACAAAATGAAATAAAAAAATTCCTTCCAGTAGCACCTTAGAGACCAACTAAGTTTGTTCTTGGTATGAGCTTTCGTGCACACAAAAGCTCATACCAAGAACAAACTTAGTTGGTCTCTAAGGCAGTGTTTTTCAACCTTTTTTGGGCAAAGGCACACTTGTTTCATGAAAAAAATCACGAGGCACACCACCATTAGAAAATGTTAAAAAAATTAACTCTGTGCCTATATTGACTATATATAAAGTAATTCACTTGAATAGGAATCAAATAAACACAATTTTTCCCACGGCACACCAGGCAACATCTCACGGCACACTAGTGTGCCGCGGAACAGTGGTTGAAAAACACTGCTCTAAGGTGCTACTGGAAGGAATTTTTTATTTCATTTTGTTTTCACCCAGAGGTGTAAGGTCTGACCTCTCCTCAAATCCTAAGGCCAATTTACTTAGGCTTTCTTTTTTCTATTCCAATCAATGCAACTTTCCATGATCAATTTAGGATAGACTGTGAGCATCCTTCAGTCCTCATTTGACTGGGTTCTCGTTTTTTTTTTTTTTTTGAGGGGGGAGAGTTGCCCACTTCTGGAGAGATATACTGTATATATACTCACTGACCAACTGTCCCACCTAGACATACAGGTGGGACAAATGGTCAGTGATCCTCCTCTAAGCGCTCCCTGGCCGGATTCCACCTAGGAAGCTGCATTATACAGTGACTCTCCAGGATCTGAGAGAGGGGGCATTCCTGAAGATGCCAGGGATTGAGCCCGAAAACTTCTGCATGCAATGCATGCGCACTCCTCCACTGAGCTATGACCCTTCCTACTTCTCAGCATGAATTCTATGCCAGATCTAGTGTCAATGAAAGCTACATTGCAGCCCCCAACTGATTTCTGGGAGGCGGGGGCCACCCCTGCTTCCCTGCCAATTCTGCACCAAAGAAAAATGAATTTGACAGTCAGAATAAAAACATGCACATTTGCAGAAACTTAATTTGCATAATACGTCCCACCCCCTCTAATGAATTACGCCGTGCATCATACAAGCATATTATGCGCCACGGAATTAGATAGTATGCAAAATAAGTGTGTGCAAATTTGCATAAAGCTTTCAAAGGGCGTTTTGGTGGTAAGCGCAGGCAAAATAGGAAGAAGGAAGGATGGAGAACTGTTGTGGTTGGTGGTGGTGGACGATGTCAGCAAATTGTATCTGTGGGAAACTATGTCAGGGTCCAACGCACCATCTTCTTAACACACTGGACGTTGTGCTCAGCACACATATAATCTACTCCAGCTTCTGAGTTTTCAGTACGCACTTCCAATAATACACTTTCAAGCTTCTCTTCACAGCAACGAGGACCGGAAACTTAAAATAAATAAATAAATGGAAATGGAAGTGTTCCATTTTAGGAAGCTGAATCCCACATCTGACGGGAGATTCTCGACTTGATTGGGATTCCAGTGGGGTCTGTTAGAAACACAGAGTCCTGGGCACAAGCCCAAAAGTCCTTTGATGCGCCCCAGACCTTCTCCTGCAGTACTGTCTCCCTTGGAATGAATAAGGAACTCATGACTGGGTTGACAGTTGGGGGGTGGGTGGAAAACAAATTGAGCCTGAACCAACATTTCCTCTATATTTCCATACTCTTGTAGGCGAGAACCTGAGCTGGTTGCTCCCTTCCAGAAACAAAACACTGAGCTAAGCAAAAAGGCAGTGATTTTCATGCACCCCAAAAATGTAAAACTTTGTTATGGGGTGTCCCGGTTACTGAAGTCTGTCCTTGCCAAAAAACAAACACACCACCTATTTTTCAAGCTGCCAAACACACCTTTCTGAAACAAAAGATGCTGGTTTCTAAAATAGTGGGCAGGAGGAAGAGCATGGCTGCCGTTTGTTTGTTTGTTTCCTGCTGCATCATCAGTGACGTTTCTGGCCGTGTTCCTTGGTTTTGGTTTCTGGCAGGTCAACTTGGTAGAGGAAAGCATCCCGACTAGAGAGTCAGTTCTCAAACCATGCTACATGTTGTGGAGGAAGGCTATTGCAAACATATCTCTATAACATATACAACGGCACGCAACACTTCCCCCCCCATCCCAATGTTACAAAAAAAAAAAGGAAAAGGAAAGGAAAACAACCAAACAGGTTCCAAAACATACCACCAGAACTAAGTAACAGACCCAGGATGGCATCGTGGATTCCAAATTTAGAGTCTTCGCGGACTAGGAGACAAGTCCCTGGAAAATGTCGCACTAACGCTGTGTCTTACAGACAGGTGGGGGGGGGAGGAAAAAGCACCCACTCCCCCCCCCCCCTCGGTGATCAAGTTTAGCAAAATTTTGGTCAGTCTCATAGTGCTTCTTGATGGCTTTGATCAATGAGTCTGGGTTAATATCTTTAAATTTTTAAATTATTTTTTAATCTCATCCAGTGGCAAACTACAAGACTTTTTCAGTGGACATTTAATGACACAACTGATACAGTTTATAGCTATCTTTTAATATCAAAGCAGCTTGAGCTGTTAATAAATTCCAAAGTTTCCTTTTATTAAAATATCTAAAAGAGGTCTATAAATATTATCTTAATATGTTTTTTTTTCTTCTTCTAAAAGTGTTCCCAAGTGGGTTTCTGTTTGTTTTTTGTTTTTTTTCGTTTTCACATTTAAAACAAACAAGGTCAATTTTATCTTCCTGTCAGGAGCTAAGAAAAGGAGCTACAGCGTAGCTGTTCAACCACTCTTGTTCAACAAAATGGAGCTGGTTTATCTCTCTTCCTTAGTAGTCGAGGAAATTAATAAAATAGATATATGTATATTATATATATAGCTAGATAGATCTATTTCTGTACACACTCTGCTACGGCTCCCTGCTTCACCAGCTTGTTCAACAGCATCTAAAATCTGGACAACAAAATATGGGTAGTTTTATTTCTTTTTGACTCGGCCTCCTTAAAATTCCCACTCTAGGGTTTCATCACGATTGGCTGCTCTCTCTAGCCGGTGGATGATGCTGTTGAGGTTGGCCATCTTCTCGTGCCGCCGCTGGATGTTTGTGTTCAGTTTGGCATTTGGGGGCGTCGAGCCCGTATCCGTGGCAGGACTTGAACTCGGCGCTTTGGCAGCCACGGCGCTCAGTGGCAATGGGGAGATGGGGGCAGACGAGGACGGGACGGGAGAGACGGACACCATGAGGCCTGGCGAGGAGGCTGCGGACGGGGAGTTCAGGGAGACCTCCAAGCTGCAGCGGGAGGACTCGGAAGCGGATTTAAAGCTAATGGGGTCAGGGTGCGGCCTCTCGCTGCTGTCTGACTCCAGGGGGTTATGCAAAGAGGGGTAATCGGGAGCCCCAGGGACGTGTGTTTTGTTATGTGGGGCGCTGCCCCATGTCACACTGTGAGCCTCGTTTGGGCTCCCCGTATACGCCGCCTCCACTGGCTCTTCTTTGAGGCTGGACCTGGAAAGAGTCCCCATCTCCCCATCCATGCTGCAGGAGTCCCTGTGGTTTGCACAGTCCTCCACCTGCTCCTCCTTGATCTGGACCAGGGACTCGCTTTCTCCTTGGCACCCGGCGTCTCTGAAGGTGGGCTTCCTGTCCTCCTCTTCGGAGTCAGGGCTCTGGGGCGGAGGGTCCTTGAGGGAGTTGCTGCCTGGCGTCGTGCTCTGCTCCGGGTCTGTGTCTTCCTGCGCTCCTTCCACCAGCATCTCACGGCGCATCCGGGACCTGCCAGGGAAAAGGCCAGGGAGTCAGGGCGGCTAATATGACATTACAGGTTGCCAGATTCCTGATTTCAGTTCTTTCATATAAAAGACTTCATGGAATGCTGCATGACTATTAAAAATCTAGTAAACGCTGTGCACCATCTTTATCTTCAAGGCCATAATACGGTACATCTAGAGATTGTAAGTAATGCGAAGGAGATTATGCGTTGAAATATTTTAGTTGATATTTTAGAATGTAAAATGCTGTTTTATTTATTGATTTGTTTTACCTTGTGGGCTTATAGCCGAATAAAGTATTATCTATCTATCTATCTATCTATCTATCTATCTATCTATCTATCAGGGCGACTAACAGCAGAAGACCTCGAGAACTTAGCAAGGAAGAGTGAGAGCCAGAATGTTCCACAGGATGGAGCATCATGCAGTAAGGCTAAGAAGGTTTTGGGCTCAAGGCCCACTTTTGCCGCCGACTCATTCTGTGGGCATGGGCAGTGGTGGACTTTGGGCTTTCAAAATTTCAGCGGCACCCTGTGTGACATCACACCCACCTCTCACCTTCCGTTATTGTTGCAGTGCCCCTGGTGGTGCCCTCTCAGCTAGGCGCCCAGTGCCGGCAAACCGTTTGCACTCCCCTAAATTCGCCACTCTTACTATTCTCAGCCAAAATGCCTTACCTTAATGATACAGGGCCTTCTCGGTAGTGGCAACCCATCCTGTGGGATGCCCTCCCATCAGATGTCAAGGAGATAAGTAACTATACAACCTTGGGAATACATCTGAAGGCAGCCCTGTATAGGGAAGCTTTTTAATGTTTAATTATGTTTTTGTATATGCTGGAAGCTTCCCAGAGTGGCTGGGGCAACCCAGTCAGATGGGCGGGGTACGAATAATAAAAGTATTATTATTATTATTATTACAGGAATCACCAGTGGCTTCACTCCCTGGGAGTGTTGTAAGGACAAAGACTGCAAAGCCCTTTGAAAATGCACAAGAGCCATCAATGCACCAAGTAGCCCACACCGCCTAAGCAGTTTCCATGATCACATCCTGACTGCATTAGAGATGAGTGGACAATATGGAAGTGCACTGCGGTGCCTCATTCCTTTCACTGCCTGGAGGTGGAGCTCATCTTCAAATGAACAGTGCTGTAATGAACCACCTGCTGACTGTGGTGGGTGGGGAACATTTTATCAATCTGAGGGCCACATTTCTTGGGGGGAAAATCTTCCTGGGGCTGCGTGCCAGTGCTGGGTGGGGGCCAGAGACAAAATTAGGCAGGGTGTGACCCTTTCACATGTCGCAATCGGAGCTTTTCCCATGCGCACCTCGCTCCCTCCCGCCACCTACGCAACTAGGACACATTCCAGCCAGGTAAAAAGCACTCTAGAGAGAGGTGTGGAGCAAAGTTGGTGACGGGGTGCAGCAAGGGCTGGAAAGAGAGGCATGAAGGGCTGCGTGCTGCCCTTCGGCCTGTGGTCCCCCACCCCTGGACTTGAAGCAGCCCTGGCAGAGACCTTAATATGGAAAGGAGGGGGCTGAAAGTTCATCTGGCCCGATTCTTCACCTGTAGTTATGGAACCAGTTGATCACTGTGTTGGTCTTGAGGTTAAGCTGGAAAGACAGCAGCTCGATGGTCTGTTGGGAAGGGTACGGCTCCAGCTGATAAGCCTTCTTCAGGGCCTCTTTCTCCTCGGGAGCCAAGACCACCCTTGGCTTCTTGATCTGCAGAAGGCTGAGGTCTTGAGATTGGAGGCTGGGGCTGGGGCACCCTGAGCGGGTGTTGGACTCGCTGTCTGAGCCGGCACTGATCAGTCCATAGCGGCGCTTCAGGTAGGCTAGAGGGAAGGGAGGAAGGATCCTTAAAAGGCATTCTGACGGTCCTGATTTAAACATCAGAATATAAGAAGAGGCTGCTGGATTAGGCCATCTAGTCCAGCACCCAGTTCTCACAGTGGCCAACCACATGCCTGTGTGGAGCCCGCAAGCAGGACCTGAGCACAACAGATGTTTCCCCCTCTCCTGCGGTCTCCAGCCAATTGGCATTACCAGAGCCAGGCACCTTCTGCTTCTGAAACAGTGGGGAATGATCCAGTACTCAACCTCTTGCACAAGAAAGACGACACTGAGCAGAAAACTCACAAGGACGCTTTAGGGGTGCAACTGATCTTTGCAATTCAGGAACAGAAAGTTCTGGGTGTGCGCCCTAAATAAAGCAACGGTTTCTCAAAAGTTATCTACGAGCTATTTTATATACGGTGTGTGTGTGTATACACACATATATATGTATATATGTATATATGTGTGTATGTGTAAGAATACATGGTGACCGAGTGCAGAATGAAGCCAGTCATAGAATCGAGGCACAAGGTTGTCAAGGACGGGCCATTTGCAACAGGAAGTCAGGCAGCACCCTGGAGGGGAGGAAGAAGGCACCCTTGAGCTTAGAAGGGAGCTAACCAGCAAATTAGGTCTTTGAAAAAAATCTCTTACCCTAGCAAAAACCAGAGACCACTGGCTTTTGTGCAAAGATGTTCCAGATATGCAGTCTCTCTCTCTCTCTCACCCCCCCGCCCCAGAAAGAAATGGAAGGAAAGGATTCACTCATCCTTATTGCATATTATAGAATCTTAGGAAGGGACCCCCCAGGGTCCTCTAGTCCAACCCCCTGCAGGAATCACAGCTAAAGATTCCCTGATAGATGGCAATGATGCAACCTCTGTTTAAAAACCTCCAATGAAGGAGTTAAATACATCCAATGAAGGAGGTATTACCCGTTCAGCTCAAAGGGGAGGCATGCTGGGGGCAGGAACTTTTATCTCAGGCCTGGTTCCTTGTAGCTTTACACAGCATCCCTAGAGAAGGTTTGGCCATCTCCCCAGGTGTCACACGGCTTGACGCCGGCCCAGGAATGCAAGCAGTTCCTGCATGGGCACCCTCCCCTGCCTCACCTTTCTTCTCCAACTTCTTCATGTCCCGGAGCTTGTCGACGTTGTGCGGGTCGTTCAGCCAGAGCTGCATGCGGACAAACGGCTCCCTTCCTTTAAGGCTCAGCTTGTGCCATGGCTTGGGCCTGGAAAGGAGGTCAGAGACGGACCCCTGAGTCAAGCCCAGGATGCTCTCTCCAAAAAGCCGCTGACCTAGCAGAAGAGAGAGAGAGAAACTGGAAGTTCAGACTGCGGTGTGCCGCTGAGGAGAAACTTAACCGCAGCACTGGCCGTTTCCAACAGATAGGTAAATGTAAGTGAATAACACCTTAGAACAGGGGTCAGCAACCTTTTTCAGCAGGGGGCCGGTCCATCGTCCCTCAGACCTTGTGGGGGGCCGGATTATATTTTGAAGGGGAAAAAATATGAACAAATTCCTATGCCCCACAAATAACCCAGAGATGCATTTTAAATAAAAGGACACATTCTACTCATGTAAAAACATGCTGATTCCCAGACCATCTGCAGGCTGGATTGAAAGGCAATTGGGCCGCATCCGGCCCCCGGGCCTTACCGGTAGGTTGCCTACCCCTGCTGTAGAGGGACTGTTTCGATGCTGCTGTTATCTCAAAAGCAACAGAAGTTCTTGCAGTTAAGAGGAACTGCTTGTGGGTGACCCAGAGGGCTGAGATCCAGGTCTTTTGTGCTGGGACCAAGATCAGGTTAACTCTCCTTTCACTCTGGATTTATGTACGTAAGCCTTGTTGTTGTTTTAAAAATATCGAATTCATTCAGAGTTTGCTAAATTGTTAACTTTTGTCATTTTTTGATTTACTGACATTGCTCTGTATTTTGTATATTTTTTATTTCCGGTGATGTTTTGAATGTTTGCTGTGAGCTGCTTTGTGCACACATCACGAGGGAGGTGTTCATTTCTCTAGAAAAATAGCACGGGGTAGCACTCAGGGTCGGATTTAGGTTTGATGAGGCCCATAGCTACTGAAGGTAATGGGTCCCTTTATATGTCCAGCTGTCCTTTGTCAACAACAAATTGTCGCTGTTTTTTGCATTGAATATATGCTGTATGGTAATTTATGGACCAGTCCATGCAGAATGTAGGTACCCTATATATAGAAATGAACAAACCAGTGATATTTTAGGGAGCAGGCTAGCGGGCGGGGCCCCATTACTTACATCATAGGAGCCTACACAACACAAAGCACTGTTGCTGTATGTAGGTTTTACTTTTTTATCTTATATTTTGGAAATGTACATCCAGTTTTCCCCCCTTTAAATTTATTTGGGGGCCCCCAAGAGAGTGTCCAGCACTGGTAGCACTATGCGTTTTGCTCTGTTAATTGCCATTCTAGGATTAATAATGTGCTTTATTAGGGCTATCAAATACAAACCATGTGAAAATGTGAAAGTGGGTCCCATGTTGAAGCTTAGGAGCCAGAGCTGGGGACTTAGGTCTGAACCTGCTGAAGACCACTGATCTATGTAAAAATTATAACGCTGTACATGCTTTCACTTATAATTACCGTATATACTCGAGTATAAGTCGACCCAAATATAAGCCGAGGCACCTAATTTCCCTACAAAAATGTGGGAAAGCTTATTGACTCAAGTATAAGCCAGTTCGCCTTTGCCACTGTGGTAGAGGAGGAACGAGCAGCCCAAAGCAGCCCTTTGGGCTGCTCCTTCCTCTTCCTCCTTTGCTGCTGTGGAACTCACCCCGTCGCAGGGTTTCGAACCGCCATTCTTCTGATCAGCAAGCCCTAGGGCTCTGTGGTTTAACCCACAGTGCAATGTTCCCTTGTGTTATACAGAGAAGGCTGGGATCCTGTCCTGTTTAAGCAGGAGCCAGGGAAAGTGAGCACCTGTGGGGTTTTAATACTTCCTTAACTGATAGGCTTTCTGCCTTCTGGGGTCTAAAGTTTCCATTTATGTGAGCAATTCTGGAATGGAACAAGCTGCCTGGGGAGAGTAAAGAACCACCGTTCTTGTACACTTCTTAAGGAATGGTTGACTTGAGTATAAGCCGAGGGCAGCTTTTAAAGCACAAAAAGTGTGCTGAAAAACTAGGCTTATACTCAAGTATATACGGTATGTTATTTCTACTCGGATTGCTTTTCATGGGAAGCGACAAGGGAAGCAAACCCTGGAACTCTTATTCAGCCACCCATTACCCATACTTTTAAACTTCGTATTCATAAGGTCTAGAAACTTGCTTTCAAAAAACAAACAAAAAACAAACACCCAACTCAAACGTTGACACTCTGCTTCTGGAGAATCACGGGATACATTGAGCTCCTGATCTGGGTCCTTAGGGTGAAGGACAGATCATTAATAAATAAATATGCGACAGTCATAAGATAGGAATATAAAATCAAAAATTCTTTCCAGTAGCACCTTGGAGACCAACTGAGTTTGTTCCTGGTATGAGCTTTCGTGTCTGAAGAAGTGTGCATGCACACAAAAGCTCATACCAGGAACAAACTCAGTTGGTCTCTAAGGTGCTACTGGAAAGAATTTTTGATTTTGTTTTGACTATGGCAGACCAACACGGCTACCCACCTGTAACTGGAAGATAGGAATATGTTACACCAATGCAAATATTATTTCGTTGGCTCAGTGGAGGTGCTGCAGGCCCAGAAACAAGCTAGTGGAAACCCCAAACACACACACCAACCCGTTGGTAGCTCTTTCTCGCCGTACTTCCTTCAATTTACCTCTGCGGCACTAAAATGTGCTGAGGAGAAGCCGCCACGGGGGGGGGGGGACAAATCGTGACTACAAAACGTGCACTGGTTCAAGACAGAGTTTCCTGACCAGGGAAACCTTGGGGTTGTAGTTTTGTTTGCCCTAGATCAATGGCGAAAACCTCTTCGTGGCCCCCGTCCACGTAACAAGCTGAACTGTGGCCCCAGAGCACGCCCCCCCCCGCCAGCGGCTGCCAGGCGCCTCCCTGAGCACCCCTACCGAGGTTGTTATCCGTTAAGACCTCCTTGACCTTCTTGGTGATGGAGTAAGTGTCCAGCTCCGGCGACATGGCCACAATCTCCTGGATGCCGACAGACGCCTGGCTGCTGGGGCAGATCTTCCCGCTGAGCGAGGAACCGGACCTGCTCTCCGGCTGCTGGTTTTCTTTGCTGCTTTCTAGGGCGAGGCTCAGCGGCTCGGGGGGGCTCTTCTCTTGCTCCGAGGGGCTGGGTGGTGGGGAAGGGGAAGACCGAGCCTCCCCTGGACTGGCTGCGAACAACAAGAAAGGGAACGTTGTGATTATGGGGAGGGGTGTGTGTGTGAGGGAATCGTGGACCACCTGAAATTCAGAAAGGAACGTAACAACAGCCTGCCTGGTTCGGGCCCAAGGCCCATCTAGTCCAACATCCTGTTCTCACAGTGGCCAACCAGATGCCCGTGGGAAGCCAGGGAGCAGAACATGAGCACAAGAGCACTTTCTCCCCTCCTGTGGTTTCCAGCACCTGGTATTCAAAAGAAGAAGAAAAAGAAGGAGAGTTTGGATTTGATATCCTGCTTTATCACTACCCGAAGGAGTCTCAAAGCGGCTAACGTTCTCCTTCTCCCTTCCTCCCCCACAACAAACACTCTGTGAGGCATGTGGGGCTGAGAGACTTCAAAGAAGTGTGACTAGTCCAAAGTTTCCCAGCAGCTGCATGTGGAGGAGCGGAGACGCGAACCCGGTTCACCAGATTACAAGTCTACCCCTCTTAACCACTACACCACACTGGCTCTCAGTGTGACCTTGGAGGCCGAGCGTTGCCATCAGGGCTGGTAGGCTAGCCATCGATAGCCCTTTCCTCCACGAATCTTATCTAACCCTCTTTTAAAAGCCACCCAAGTTGGTGGCCGTCATTGCCTCCTGGGGAAACACGTTCCAGAGTTCGACGATGTGCAATCTTCAATATAAATAAACAATACCACTGCATGTGCATAATCCCAAGCAGGTCGTCCTGGAGGAGGCATTTTAAGTGATGCCAGGAGACATCTTCTTTTTTAAAGAAAACAAATAAATAAGAAAAGAGAAGAATGTACCTTCTTTTTTTAAAAAAACCCCCACTAAAACCGTCCTGTCAGTTCTCTTTCTTATTTATTGTTATGAAAGATACCTAGCCAGATGAATAAGGAGGCACGCAAACTTCTCATATTCCCCATAACACATGTGCTTGTATACAGAATGGGGGAGAGCTAGAAGACGAGCACAGGGCTTTGAAAAACAGGGTGCCGTACATCTTTCCCCGCGCTCACTGTTTGTATTCATCTGCCTCTCCCGCCACAACCTCCATAATTAGTATGTTCAACAAGATATGGCTGTTGCGCCTCTTTGAAAAGAATGTTTTCAGAAGTTGACAGAGGAGAGAGATGGAGAGACAGACTGGCTGCTCAATGAAGCGTATTTTTTATTCTGTTTTGTAATGTGTCTAGAATTGAGGAGGGGATGAGACTTTAATTCTCATTTTATACATGCAGAAGTAATCGAGGAAAACTGGTAGCACCCTATTATGGCATGATGTTTCTCCCTCTGCCTCTTCCCACTGTTTTTTCTCATATATACAAAATACTCCCAGTAACAGTGATTTTATATATAAGAGAAAGAGTTTATATGATTTGTGAAGCAGCTTACAAAACAGAGGAATGAATTGAAGCATTTAGGGAATGACCCAACACTTCTAATACAAGGGAAGTTTATTTTTTTCCACATTAGGAGAACAATGATTTTTTTACTTGATCCTTTTGCTGCCCTTTTTTGTAAATATCTTTTTAGTATATTTTCAACAGTGACAGTCTACAAAATACAGCAAAAGAGCAAAGCAGAGACTAGGAAAGGGGTTGGGGAACCATACAAAACAAGATCGGGGGCTTGTCCACACATTCCCAGCATGCAAGTAAGGTTTGGGGACTTTTTCGTTTGGAGAAAAGGTGAGTAAGAGGTGACCTGATGGAAGTTTATAAAACTGTGGATGGCACAGAACCGGGGTGGCCAACTTCTAAGAGACTGCGATCTACTCGCAGAGTTAAAAACTGGCAGTGATCTCCCCCCTTTTTGGGGGGGGGGGTTCAGATTGAGATTGTTGAGGAAGGAAGGGGCTTCAGGGCAAAGATATAGAAGTTTTTTTTAGGGGAGCCAATGCTGCTGAGCTTCTTTGGGGGGAGCCAATGATCTGCCAGTGATCTATCACAGGTGTTCAGTGATCTACCAGTAGATAACGATCTACCTGTTGGGCATAGAAAAAGTGGCCGTCCAATGCCTAAACCAAGGTTTCCTACATTGGAAATTAATAAAGTTGTGGCCTAATTTAATCCTATACATCGCTGTGTCATTTTTCCTTATTTATGGGGCTGGCTCCCGGGCCGGGGTGTTAGTGCATGGGCTCGCAGAAGCCAATATCCTAACCTACCCATAAACAGATTTAAAGCCCACAGATGGTTTAATCAGCCAAAGGCCTAGTTATAGAGGAACATTTAAGACTGATGAACAGAATTGCACCCTACCATTCAATCAAATTATTCTCAAGGCAGCTTACAAGCAGAGGAAACAAATGAAAATTATCCAAAACACTCTCCCTCTCTGAGGGTGCAGGTAAAGGTAAAGGGACCCCTGAGCATTAGGTCCAGTTGTGTCCAACTCTGGGGTTGCGACGCTCATCTCATGTTACTGGCCGAGGGAGCCGGCATACAGCTTCCGGGTCATGTGGCCAGCATGACTAAGCCGCTTCTGGCGAATCAGAGCAGCGCACGGAAACGCAATTTACCTTCCCACCAGAGCGGTACCTATTTATCTACTTGCACTTTGACATGCTTTCAAACTGCTAGGTTGGCAGGAGCAGGGACTGAGCAACGGGAGCTCACCCCATTGTGGGGATTCGAACCGCCAACCTTCTGATCAGCAAGCCCTAGGCTCTGTGGTTTAACCACAGAGGATGCAGGTACACACCAGCAAATTCATTTTGTGCAATTAAAGTGGCTTTAGCTCAATAAACCCACTCCTCCTATCTGACAGATTTTTTCTGCAGTAAGGAAAGTGACAGGGAAATGCACTTGAAGACGTGGGATAACAAACGTCGCATAACTTCTCCACAAACAAATCAGTATGAATGCTCAGTAAACACTGGTTGCCATATCACCTTCCCTGAAAACCTTGTGGAAGCAAATCAGGAAGAATGCTCAATAAGCAGGCACTCTGGAAGACAGGGGACCACGCAGACACACAGCCCTTATTCCCCTGGCCAAAGTGTGCTTCCCTTCAGCTCTCCAGTTCCAGAACCAGTTCCAGTGGGAGCCAAGAATACTTGATTGTGGTGGTGAGAGGCTGGTGGATCCACCTCTGGCTGATGAATGGGGCAGGCTGGTCTCCCCCTTGAAGTGACGTTCTTCCCAGGAGGGAACAGGTACAGCCTCCCTGGGGTTCCCTGGCTTAAGCCCTTCTGTTCTGCAGTCCCCAGGGTAACTGGGACTCAAATTTAAAGTTTACCATTATTATATTTTTTTTTGTTTCTTAAGCACCTTTCCTATTTTTTTTAAGGCGTATTTCAAAACTGCCTTTACTGAAAATTATTTTGGCCACAGTGTTCTGTAAAAGCATTATACCTTTCCCCCCATAACTATAAAAAATGAGATAATGACCCCACTGGAGACAGCAGCAATGCAGATTTATTGACTGAACGCAGAACAGCAGAAAATAATAATGCTACAAAGGTACTAAGAGGAAGTGGTTTGCGGGGAGGGTTTTTTGTTTTTTTTAGCCAACATGCTAATTTGTTCCCATCACCACCACACTTCCTGATTTTTTAATTTTTATTTTCCTAATTCAACAGCTCAAAGGATTGGCAAAAAAACCCCCATAAAATTCAGCCTTGCATTTAACAACTTGTTTGGTAGTCATAGGCAACCAGGAATTCCATGCAGGTGAGTAAGCAGACTGGCAGAGGAACCACTGGCCACTCCCTTCCTCTTCTGCCAGCCCACCTAGTTTTAGTGGTAGCTACGGAGGAAGGAAGTATCTCTTTCCTGGTAGAAGGGAATTTCTTTAAAACCAGCCCACCAAAAGGCCAGTGGCCAGCATTTCCATGCTAGCTGCAGAGAAGGGGCTTGGCTAACAGGGAAATTCAGGCCACCAGCAACTTAGTAGGTGTTGCAAAAAGAAAGAAAGAAAGCTGCAGGCTAGTAACTTTTGCAGGCTTATTTGCAAGGCTGCCTTATAACGGCGTGCGTGTTAAAGAAAGAAGCAGCAATCCCAGGTTGCTGAAGCTAGTGTAAACTGGTTAAATACAGAGTTCATTTCTCAGAAAATGAATGTTGAGGCTGAAAGACCCCAGTTTACATCTCTGCTTGGCCATCAAACTCACTTGTTGGCCTTTGCCGCCTCCCCAATCAGTGATATACGGATAATAACCTGATTTAACAGTATACAATTACTGTGATTAACCATTGGAGGATTCACTGCCATAAGGATTACCGAGATATAGAACATGGACACTGTTAATGCACCAGACAAATGTTAAGCTGAAAAAGAAAACTCAAACACCAGTTTTCATTTCCCTCGGGATCTTACCTGGCACCTGCATGCCTCAGAATGAGGTGACAGGATATTGAAACAGGGTGACTGCGCAAGGGGGGTGCTGTCGTGACAGCCTGGGGGTCTGAGCCCCCGATCTTGTCCGGTTCTCCAGGCAGGCTTCCCCCGCCCCCCACCCCGCATTCGGAAATAATACATCTCAAAGCCTCAGGGAAAGAAACAGCAATTTGATATCAAAGTAGCTTCTAAGTGCTGTGCAAGAGTAAGATGGCAGATCGCAGCATCTTGATTCAGGCTGAAGGTGGAAATGCCACATCTCTGATTGCAACCTTTTGTGGAATAAATAAAAATCTACTCACAGGGAGTTGCCTAACAGGAGAAAGGTTACCTGCCACGTGAGATTTTTATCTGGAAAAACCAAACCGGACTCTTTTGTGGCAGTTTGATGGGACTTTGTTCCGTATGCCAATGACGATCACCTAAATCAGTTCCTCATGGGACGTCTGGAACCTCGTAAGACTTCCTTACTGGACTTTCTGACTCCCTCCTTCACATTTTCAATATATTTTCCAGATGAGTCAGTAGCCTCAGACAGATGTACTTAATCCTCTGACCTCTGCCTGTCTGTTTCTCTTACCTTATTTTGTAATGGTTTTCCTCTTTCATACTGCATTGCAATACTGGAAAACCTTGATGTTTATTGAGAAATGGGGTTTGTATGAAAACTATCTTAAAGATTATTGTAGTAGTATAACGTCTGTGGCAGCCTTCGAATAACTTCTGCGATACGATGGATATGTGTAGGAAAGTACAATTTTCTGGATAATTAACAACAATAACTGAGATAAATAGTGCATTAAGTAAATGAGCATTCAAAGAAATATGGAGTTGACCTTAAAAAGATGGAGACAAAGTATAACAAATTTTTATAATTTTGTTTTATCTATGAACAGTTTTGTTTTTGATTCTATTTTACTTTCTTTTAAGTTCAATAAAGGATTTAAAAAAGAAAGAAAAAAAGAAAACCTTAATAAAAATTGCTAACAAAAAAGAAAAAGAGTGGTATTTCCACCTTTACTCTGACGTGGTACACTGCAGTCAATGATCTCGTACAGCCACTGCTTTTCCTGAGGTTTTGAAGAGGGGTGTGTATTCTATGCTTTTAGCTGTTCTTATTTTTGTCCGTAAGCTGCCCTGAGTCAGGGAAAAAGGCGTGCTTTAAATCTATATATATAAAACGCAAGTGTCTCTGCGTCCAGTCCCTGTGTCTCTGGGTTTGCGCTACTGAGCATGTGCCCCACGGACACAGGGATTGGAGCAGAGACATCGGGCCGGGAGCAGCGGCGGCAGTTGAAGCGGGGCGGTTGAAATGGAACGCTGGCACTCCAGAGGCTGAAGGGCGGCCGAGAAGGGAGGTCACGCTGCCACTCTCGCCGCTGGGCAGCAGGAGGAGAACCGGGGGGGGGGGAGGGAAGCCTCCCAGGAGATGATGCCGCCTCACCCCCTCGCTTCCCCACCCACCGCCCCACATTCCGAACGGGGCTGGGAGCCCCACACATCCGGAAGGAAACCTGTTCTACCGTCCCCCAGCCCCACACCACTCCAGGGAAAAAAGCCCCCTCCTGTCGCGGCTCTCCCTCGGCCGCCCCTTCCCCTGGCCAGAAGACCTCACCACAACGGCGGTGGGAGCTCCACAGGAACCTACCATCATGGCTGCTCCCAGCCCTTAACTCCATTCCCTCAGCAGCAAGCACAGGCCTAGCCCGCCAGGCAGCCCAGACCAGAGGGGCGGGATTAAGCCGGGGTTCTGCTGAGCTCGAGCTCGGCATTGGCCGTGGGTGTCTGCGGCAGCGTGTTATTTCTATTTTTGTGTCAGAAATGTTCTAGCGCCTGTTATTTTAACGGGTTTAAACCACTAGTAAATATATAATAACGAGAAGAGAAACAAACTATATCCAGTTGGGGGGGGGGGTTGGCCTGCCTGGAGATCTGAACGTCAGGCCTGTTGACAGGAGCGTCCTACTCTCGTGTAGGACCCTGGCAGAGACACATGCCCGACTGGCATGTTCTCTCCCTCCTAGTTGATCATTCGGGAGCTTCAAAAGCTTTCTTCTGCCTGAACATCACAGCGACTAATGCCAAAAAACATTAGCACACTCAGGGATCCGCAGTGTCTTTTGAGCTTGCATAACAGACCTCAGCAACTCAGCATTTTGGCTAATCTTCTTTATTTACATATAAACACACACAGAGCTCTTCAACATGGCTCCCTCTCTCTCTAGCATCAGACAGCAAAGAGAAAGGACAAAGGACAATAGTCCCACTTCATGGAACACAGTAACGCAAACATCCTGTCTCTGTCACTTCCTACTCTGTGGAATGAAAACATACACCGTCATGTGATAGACAACAGTCCCATGACTGCAGACACGGGGAATGAATCTCCAACAAGGCCTTGCCCCGAGGAAGAGGGCCAGCAGGGACCTACCGTGTGGCGGGTTGGCCTGCTGGCTAATGCCTTGGCCCAGCTGGTCTGTGAGCCACAGCTGCATCCGTATGAAGGGCTCCCGGCCTTTCTGGGTCAGCTTGCTCCAGGGCTTGGGCCTAGACAGCATGTCGCTCACGCTCCCTTGAGACAGACCCAGCACCTGAAACAGACAGGAGATGAGGAGGAGGATGGAGGAGGCCTTGGACCATGTACAAGCCCCGCCATTAAAAACCACCGCAGCAGACTCTTGCCAGGGAAAGCAGGCTTGGCCAGCAACCCACCCCCCCACAAGGGATTTCATGAGGGGTGAGGCCTCAACACTCAGGGAAATGGGGCAGGATGCGATTCTGACTGAGGGGACGCTTACCTAAAGCTCTGAGAACGTGTTTGGGGCTATAGCAGTGGTTCCCAACCTTTTTTTGGCCGTGCCTCACCTAAGCATCTCTAAAATCCTGATGCCTCCCTCCATCCCCCGTGACATATAATTATTATTATTCAAAAAGTGAACTATTCATGTGGAGGAAGCCTAAAAGGCCATTGACGTGGTCTAAACAAGCTTCCAAAGAACTTGGCATCCATGAAAGAGAAAAAATAAAAGGACAAAAGGACAGTTGAAGTACTGAGGAAGAAATCACTAAGAAATTGTTAAAATAATTAATAATTAATAATAATAATAATATGAAGTGTTATGAAAAAATAGCAAAAAAGGTTTCAAAACACAGAGAACTGAAATGCATTAGTATAAATTAATTTTAATGGGAGCTTTTTCTGTGATTTATATACTGTATATGAGGCCCCTAGAACCATAAGAAATGCAAAAAATTCAGTTAGTAACTCGTTCTCGAATTGCCCCCCCTTAAAAATCAAATTGGACCCCATGTTGGGAACCTTGGGGCTAGAGTAAGGCCACAAAATAAATGTAAAAAATTCCTTTCACGTGGGGGGGCGAGGGCTCAGCTCAAACACTGAGGGAATTGGGAGATAATGTCATTATGACCCTGGAGAAGGCCACCGAATTCTAAAAAAAAAGAAAAAAGTTTATAAGGGAAGGTGGCTCTGCTAAAACTGAGGGAATCTGAGGCTGGTGATACAGAGGAGACTGTATCAAAGGTCATTTGTGAGGGAAAGAGTGCTCAGTTGCAACCCGGGGAACTCTTGGAGGCAGGGGATGGGCTAAGGCAGGTCTACGCATCAAAGTAGAAGGGAAACAGCAAACTGACAAGGCAATCATGCCGTTGATATGATTTCATTTTGATTTCCTGTTCATTCCTAACAGGCACTTACTTCCTCTCACGCAGGGCACATACAGAACAAACTTAAATCACTTATAAACCACTTCTGTTTAGGCTTACATCAAAGAACCTTGGACACTGAGGGAGTTTATATCTCTCTGTTTCTACCCCCTTTACAGGACTACAATTTCCAAATTTTACAGGGTGGATTCAATTCAAATCAGCTCATGGATCGCTTCACATGGAAGAAGTGGCTGCAGGAAGACCATAATAAAAATAATAACCCATATAAATGAATCAAATATAAAATTCTGCTACAGGTGAAACTCAAAAAATTAGAATATTGTGGAAAAGTCCATTTCTGTAAGCAATTGTTTTCATTAGCTACTGGAGTTTTAATATATGAGATAGACTCATGACATGCAAAGCGAGATATGTCAAGCCTTTGCTTGTTATAATTGTGATGATTATGACGCACAGCTGAGGAAAACCCCAAAGTTGAAATTGTTAATTTGGGGTTCTCATCAGCTGTATACCATAATCATCACAATTATAACAAATAAAGGCTTGACATATCTCGCTTTACATGTCATGAGTCTATCTCATATATTAGTTTCACCTTTTAAGTTGAATTACTGAAAGAAATGAACCTTTCCACGATATTCTAATTTTTCGAGTTTCACTTGTATGTGAAGCAGCTCACCAAATGCCAGACCAAATGCTGTCTGGCTTTGCTTTTCCACCCACAAAGATCACCCACCCCACCCTTGTAAGAATGAACACAAAAAATAAGTGACCCAAACTCTGCCTATATAGTGCTGCCCAAATGCCCAGGAGAATAAAAAAGTATTCTCCTTTGCACCCCTCTCTCACCCTCTCTTGAGCCAAGCATGGCCAAAAGCCTCTTTAAGGGCTGAATGTTTATTGCTGGGGTACCTTTTCCCCGAAGATGCGCTGGCAGATCCCGTTCTTGGCCAGCTTCTCCTTGACCTGCCGCGTCAGCTCCAAGGTGTCCACTTCCCTGTACATGTACAACTCATACTGCTCCGGCGTCAAGGGCGGGACGGTGGGTTTGAGAGTCCTTGGCACGTAGGACGGGTAGTAGGACAGGCGCCCGGCGCCCTGGGCTTCTGAGCCGGCCACTTCCGACTTGACCTCTATCACCCTGTGGGGCTCATCCTCAGAAGTCACGAGGTCTTCCTCGTTCGGGATGGCGTCGCTGGGCTCGCCCCGCTGCCACGCCCGCCCATTGGCCATGCTGGAGTAGCTGGACGAGGAGGACAAGGAAGGCGACACGGAGGTGTACGGACGGCTCAGCAAGCTCCTTTCGGAAGCCCAGTGTTGGTCAAAATAGGAGCCGGCGTCCCCGATTTCGGACTTGACCTTCCGGATGATGCTCTGCACGAAGGCCGCCGGGGAGAGCACGGTCAGGGGGTTCTGCATTGTGCTGCCACTGGCGTTTGGGCCCAGCATGCCCTCCTCCTGCTTGATGTAAGCCTGGACGATGTTCTGGCTGACCGTCGCCAGGGTCGAGCGCTCCACAGGTGGTGTGGCGACAGGCCTGCTGGCGCCCCCCGCTTCTATCTCGAGCAAGGCCTGCTGCTGGGCCTGCATCTCCCGGCGGGCCTGCTCCAATATGCTCTTGATGGCGTCTTCAGAGTTGCTGGCGCAGGTGCCGTTGGCGATTACCTGGGGCACCGCAGAGCTCTTGGTGTCCCCTGCGGAAGGCAGGGGCACAGGTGAGGAGGGTAGAAAGAGGGAGGCCACTGGAGCTCGATGGAGACAAAGGACTGTTATACAGGGTCCCTCCTCCCTAGCCCCCATGCTACCTGATCAAATTCTAATGCAGGCATCTTAATAAAAGGCTGATCACAGCTTCAGTCATTTAAAATTATTTATAATATAATATAATATAATATAATATAATATAATATAATATAATATAATATAATATAATATAATATAATATAATATAATATAATATAATCCAATGCCATTAAATATACAGTGGTACCTCTGGTTGCGGACACGATCCATTCCGGGGTGCCGTTCACACCCCGAAAAGACTGCAACCAGAGCGGCACTTTGCGCATGTGCAAAGCGCCGTTAAAAGTGCTTCTGCGCATGCGCAAACCGCGCAGAACGCTTCTGCGCGTGTGGCGAAACCCAGATGTAAGCACTTCCGGGGTTGCCACATTCTTAACATGAAAAAACGCAACCCGAAGCGGCCGTAACCCGAGGTATGACTGTACCTTACTTTAATGTTGCATTTCTTTCATTCTGTATGTAACATATATGGAATATGCAAACCAATCTGAGGTTGTTGTTTTTTTACAATTGAGTGGTGTATAAATGTTATGAAGTATGTTTAATGGCATAAATGTACACACACACACACACACACAAACACAGAGTGCCTGTAATACTATGCTTGAACTTTCCCCCCTTTTACTTTTACTTAAGTAGGCCAGGCCCTGGTCAGTGCCTGAAGAAAAAGATTGCCTGGGAGCTCCCCAGATGCTTCTCCCCATTATGCACTCCTGCCTTGAGCAGTGGAAGGAAAGGGGAAATAACTGCAAATAAATAAAAAGTAGAAAGCTGCAACTTTTAAGCAAATACTTGATTAATAAATGGAAAAAAAGCTTTTAATCAACTAGAAAAGTGCGCCTGGATAATGGGGCAGATTTATTTATTTTGTTAAAAAATGATTTTTTTTAAACAAGGAAAGTACTTGTAAAAGCTGCAGATGGCAAGCACCTCCTTAAAAAAAAATACACATTCCCAGCCCTCCTCCGTCTCTCACACACAAGGGAAAGTTGCCTATACTACGATGATGCAAATAGTATTCAGTAGCATTATACTGTATAATCCAGGACTACTAGGGAGGAAAACCCTTCCTGGATAGTTGCTGGATGCTGTCCCATTGCGGAGAGGTTGTTTTGTAGCTCCGCTTTTCCATCCAGCTGTCTCCGGGAGAAAGACCCTCTTGAATTCTCGGGACAAACTCCAAACCTGCGAAATTTTAAGATGCCACCGAGGGCAACCTTGGTGGTGTTCCTCATGGCCCTTACCTCCTTTCTGTGACTCAATCTCCTTCTTGGCTTGTTCTAGGATGTTCTTGATGGCATCGTCAGAGCCAGTCTCTGGGGTCCTAATCCTCGGCGTGATGCTGCCTGATCAAAGAAGCACAACATTTGAGGCCTGCCACTTGCCTCGTGTTTCGTACCAGCTCAGCGCTCAGCTATTTTTTAGGAGCCCCTGCTGGAAGGAAACATCTCCTGCCATTAGTTGCATGGCATGACGGGAAAGAGACCAGGAACCCGGCTGTTGGGCTCTGCCTTTGCGAGGCCATGGCTTTTTTTGGGGGGGGGGGGAGGAGGATGGCAAGAGCAATGCGGACCAGCCCAGAAGGGGAACTGCCAAGAGGCTGGACTGTGGTACTCCACACCTGGATTAATAGATTCAATCTGTATAAATTTGCTTTGTGTAGAGGAAAAGGCACACTATGATTGTTTTCAGATTGGAGACAGAAATTTTGGCCCTCCCAGAAACACCCTCATCCTTGACCACTGGCTGATAGAAGTTGGGAGTATAACAACACATGGAAAGGCAGAGTTGGCCCACCCCAGCCTCAAAGCCAAATCAAGCCATTCCGAGATAAAGCGAAAATGTAACTGATCACAGTGTGGAAGATAAAAAGAAGACGGCGAATGTCCGTGATTTGACTTTTGGAGTCAGACAGTCAAGGGGCAAGGGACTGTATGGCGGTGAAATACGGACTTAAAATCCACACAGAGACATTGTTTGCTTTGATTTATCTTGCTTGTCGGAATATATCAGGGGCTGGAACGCGAAAACAAAGGACAATAGTTGATTAGATACCTCCGGAATTTGAAGCATGAGATGCCCCTAAATAAAATTAAAATAATAATTCGGTAGATTTGGAATTTTTCTTTTTTTTATTGATAACTGGATAAATAATCTGGAATGTAATTTGGAATGTTTCATGTGATTCTGTTGTATTGGAAATTCTAATAAATATGATTTGGAAAAAAACAAAACAAAGTGTTTTCTAATCTATATTGTATTTTCACTCCCAGGGAGAGACCCTGATGTGGCTTTCTTCCTCAGGTACCAACCTGGCACTATGCGCCTTAATGGGTGGAGAGGAGCACCATTTATTCCTCTGCCTTGGGGGCCTGTTCCTCACAAGGCCTGGATAGTTATGCCGGAAGCGGCCCTCCCTGCTCCCTCCAGGCCCAAAGAGACCCACGAAAACCGTGTCCACCTGCCAGTCCCCTGCCTATCCTACTTACCTCTCTGGCGGACTTGGATCGTCCTCAGGGCCAAGACGTTCTGCTCGTCGGAGAGGAACTGCTTCATCTTGATGAACGGCTCCTTCCCCTTGACCGTGAGCTTACGCCAAGGTTTTGGCCTGGCCAGGATCTCGCTGACGGAGCCCTGAGAGAGGCCGAGGACGTAATGGCCAAACACGCGCTGGCCAATGTTGTGCTTGAGGAGCTGCTCCTTCACCTGGAAGGCAATTTCGGCTGTGTCCAGCTGCTCCTCATCGGCCGAACCCGAACTGCTGCCTTCCGACTGGTCACTGGGAGGGCTTGCCTCGCTGGCTGGGATGGCTTGGCTGGGGTTGCCCGGCAACGCTGCCGCCTTGGCGGAGTAGAAAGTGGAAGGGAAGACTGCCATGCCGCCAGCCTCGTTCTTGTACGCAGGAGGCCCCATCTGTTTCGGGAGGAGGGAGTCCAGTGGGATCCGCTCAGCAGGAAAAGGCGAGAGCGTGAAAGTCCTTGGTACCTCCTGAGCCATGGAGGGGCCCAGCAGCGGCTGGATGAGGGACGGGGAGGTCGAATCTTCCCGGAGCGGGTGCGAGAGGTGCTGAGGGGAAAGGTAGGATTGGTCTGTGCCCATGGAGTCCTTCACCGACTCATCCTCCGAGGGATCCTCCTCTAGAGACCAAAGAGGAAGGGAGAGATACACACACCAACTATAGCTTACTCTAAAGCAGGGGTGGAGAACCTATGCCTCCCCCTACAGATGTTGCTGGACTCACAGCTCCCACCATCCCTGTGTTAGGATTCATTCCCCGTGTTGCAGTCATGGGATTGTTTTTACCACATGATGGTGTATGTTTTCATTCCACATAGTGGGAAGTGACGGCGACAGGATGTTTGTATTACTGTGTTTTGTGATGTAAGATGCTTGTCCTTTGTTCTCTCTCTTTGCTGTTGGATGCTGGTGAGGAAGGAGCTGAGTCAGAATGCTCAGAGTGTATTATATGTAAATAAAGTAGTTTAGCCAATATTGCTGCGCTGACTGCTAATACTCCGCTGATCCTGAAGTGTGCTGATGTCTCTGAGGCATCAGTCGCTGTGATGTTTGGGCTGGAGAAAGACTTTGAGTCTCCCGAACAACCGACCAGGAGGGAGAGAACATGCCAGCCGGGCATGTGTCTCTGCCAGGTTCCTGACACCCTGACCACCAGCCAGGAGTTGGCATCCAGCAACACTTGGAGGGCTGCTGGTTCCCCGGCTCAGCCTTAAAGGTCCCCAATGCCATTTGCTTCCAACCCTCCATGGCGCAATCTGCTTGTTAGGAGTTCTCTGTAGTACTGCAACACTTAACCTGCGTTGCAGAGGAGCAGTGGCGGAGCTTCATGCTCTGGCACTGGGGGGCAGAGAGCAGGAGGGGGCAGGGCTGGCATGCATCCTGGGGGCGTGGTGCGCGACCTCGGGGCGTGGTGCGTCGCCCACAGGGGCATGACACGCATCCTGGGGGCATGGCGCCCCACACGGGTGGGGAACAGCCGCGATTGCACCCCACCGGGATTGCGCTGCTGGGGGAGGTGTGTTCCCCCAGCACCCCTCTTCCCCCGCTAGTGCACAGGGGTACTGCATGTCAGGCTCCTCTGCATGCAAGACCTCCTCCACCCCATGAAAACCCATCAGGGACCTCTATAGAAATGCATTTTCATGCACCCCAACCTACCAGTACTGGGTACGAGGCCTGGTTTTTCCAAAAGGAACTTCTGCGACGGGTAGAAGGATTCCTTTCCCAGAAGCAAAACATCACTGGGTTTTGATATGCTCTAAAAATAAAAAATAAAAAAAATTGAATTGAGGGAGGGAGGGAAGTTGGGGCAGGGAAGCAAGGCGTCAGGACTGGCAGGATGCGCTTGGAGTGTGGTGGGGACAAAATTCTGATTCAGGAGAGGGGAGCAGTGGGTTGTGGGGATCTGTACCAGCCAGGGGGCAAGACTTAGAGGCAGAGGAAGCTTCAGAGCTGGTGGAAGAGGCCGGCCAGACCAGTGAAGGGCTGTGTGTTTCCCCACCCTCGCCAGCACCCAGGGATGTAGCAAGGGGGGGCGTAGGGGGTGGGCCGCCCCAGGTTCCATAATGGAGGGGGTGACAAATTATCAAGGAACAATTACTGCCCTACTAGGGCGGTTCATAAAAAAACCTTTTTTTAAAATGCCTGCTCCAAAGGTCTTATCTTACAATACTAGGGATTATATAGCTATATATGAAATTTCATGCATATCGGTTAATATCTTGACCCTTCTCCACCAAAATAGCTGTTTACTTGGCTTTTTTCCTATGTCGTGAAAGCTGAAATTTCAGTTCAGTGAAGCACTTGCTGTTCCCAACCCTAACCCTGTAGAAAGCCATCTAATTAGACTTTAATTTGATTTTGAGATGTTTTTAAGGAGGTAATTTAATTATTGTTTGATTTTATAACAATGTTATGTATCTGATGTTAGCCATCCTGAGCCTGACTTCGGCCGGGGAGGGCGGGATATAAATAAAAGTTTTTTTTTATAATTATTATTACCTGTTATTATTCCTTTGTAAGAAAATATGAAATAACGTAAAACCATTTTTGCAGTGGGGGAATCAATAGGGGGTTTGTGTGACAAGAAATTTTCTGTATCGGGTACCACCTGACCTTCCTATGCCTCGGGGGGGGGGTTTACAAAAAATTTTTTGCTCACGGGTACCAATTGACCTTGCTACGCCCCTGCCAGCACCACTGTCTCCCAGAACCAGGAGAGAATTGAAGCAGGAAGAGCAACAGCAGTTTCCACACAGCCACAGTCTCCAGCTACGTGTGCATAGGAAGGTACATAAATTGGTGTAGGGGGAGCAGTCCCCAGTTGCTGCAACTGCTCCATAGGGTGCAGACCTGGGAATAGCTGCCTAGACGCTACACTGGTGTGCATAAGTACCCACAGCTATCCACAGCTGTATTATTATTATTATTATTATTATTATTATTAATCTACCACCCTATACCCGTAGGTCTCAGGGCAGTTCACAGAATAACATCAAAATATAAAAACCCAAAATGCATACTCAAAATAAAAACAACAGCAGAATAACCCCCCTCCAAAAAACCACCACGTTTTAAAAGGGCTTAGGATGCCAATCAAATCAACCAAAGGCCTGGTTAACAAGGAACGTTTTTGCCTGGCGCCTAAAGGTGTATAATGAAGGCGCCAGGCAAACGTCCCTGGGGAGAGCATTCCACAGATGGGGAGCCACTGCAGAGAAGGCCCTGTTCTCATGTTGCCACCCTCTGGAACTCTCAAGGAGGAGGCACACGAAGAAAGGCCTCAGAAGGTGATCTCAGGGTCCAGGTAGGTTCATATGGAAAGAGTTGGTCCTTGAGGTACTGCGGTCCTTTAAATGCTTTACAGGTAAAAACCAGCAGTTTGAATCGCTGTCAAAGTGATTGTGCTATCTTTGTCAATAAAGACATAACTCTCTGCCGTGTACATTCCTGTGGCTGGAAAGCAACCTTAACTCAAGGGTTGGAAAATGCTTCTCACGCAGTCACAGAGTTTGCAAATGTTTGAGCGCTTCTTCCCACTGATTCATGCCATTGTTTCCGGGACACTCTTTAAACAACTACAAACTGGCTGGTCTCCCCCCAGGGGCACAGCAAGGTAAATTGGTACCCGGGGGCAAAAAAAATTTTGTCACCCCCCCCCAGGCATGGGAAGGTCAGGTGGTACCTGGTGCAGAAAATTTCTTGTCAACCCCCCATTGATTCCCCCCCCTTGAAAAAATAGTTTTACATTATTTCATATTTTCTTACAAAGGAATAATAACAAGCAATAATAATAAAAAACTTTTATTTATATCCCACCCTCCCCGGCCAAAGTCGGGCTCAGGGTGGCTAACATCAGATACATAACATTGGTATAAAATCAAACAATAATTAAATTACCTCCTAAAAACATCTCAAAATCAAATTAAAGTCTAATTAGATGGCTTTCCACAGGGTTAGGCTTGGGAACAGTAAAGTGTTCTCTGAACTGAAATTTCAGCCTTTATGACATGGGAAAACAGCCAAGTGAATAGCTATTTTGGTGGAGGAGGGTCAAGATATTAACCAATATGCATGAAATTTCATATATAGCTATATAATCCCTAGTATAGTAAGATAAGACCTTCGGAGCAGGCATTAAAAAAAAAAAAGAAGTCAATATTTTTTTTTAAAAAATCCTTCATAATTTGTCACCCCCTCCATTATGGAACACGGGGCGGCACACCCCCCACCCCCCTTTGCTACGCCACTGTCGCCCCCTTCCCCATTTTATCCTCACTGCAGCCCTGGGAGGTAGATTAGGCTAAGAGGCAGTGACTGGGCCCCCAAGGTGATATTCATAGCTGAGCAGGGAGATTTGAACCTTGGTCTCCCGGGTCCAGCATAACCACGACACCATTCTGGACCTTCATGCAATGTGCACTTGCCTGGGAAAGGCTGCAGTTAGAGGAGGCCAGCTTCATCGCTTTCAAAATGCTGCAAAATAAAAAAGGGGGTTGTATAAGTGATGGGTTTGCAAGCGGATCTCAGGCTCCTGTTCCTCAGTGCAAAGATAGGCTTCTAGGTCTTCCCCAACCTGGTGCTCTACAGATATTTTGGACTACAGCCCAATCCAGCACATGTAACAGCCAAGAGTGAGCTGTGGAGCTTGAAAACCCCCCAGGCTCAAATCTCAAAAGGGCTGCATGGTTTATGTTCAGCACAGGGAACCTATCGGCCCTCCATGCCCCCGGTCCATTGTTCATGCTGGCTAGGGCCAACAGGAGTCTATTTTATTTTATTCGTTAATCAAATGCATTCATCAAAACCCCATAACAGCATCTGCCCTCAAGCTTACAGTCTAAAAGGCCATGACGTAATAGGAAAATGGATGGGGAGAGAGGAGGAAATAAGGAAACTCAGGTACAGAATTATTTTACGGGCCAGCTGTGGCAGAAAAGCTCAAGGAGTTGTTGTTGTTGTTCAGTCGTTCAGTCGTGTCCGACTCTTCGTGACCCCATGGACCAGAGCACGCCAGGCACCCCTATCCTCCACCGCCTCCCGCAGTTTGGTCAGACTCATGCTAGTAGCTTCGAGAACACTGTCCAACCATCTCATCCTCTGTCGTCCCCTTCCCCTTGTGCCCTCCATCTTTCCCAACATCAGGGTCTTTTCTAGGGAGTCTTCTCTTCTCATGAGGTGGCCAAAGTACTGGAGCCTCAACTTCAGGATCTGTCCTTCTAGTGAGCACTCAGGGCTGATTTCTTTAAGAATGGATAGGTTTGATCTTCTTGCAGTCCATGGGACTCTCAAGAGTCTCCTCCAGCTCAAGGAGAGGAGGTGCTAAAAGTTGCTGGTCTCACAGCAGTGCCTCCAGAGTGGCCCTGCTTCCCTCCCCTATCTCAGCAGAAGAGATGCCCAGTCACATCTGGAGGGCCACAAGCTCCCCCATCTGAACCAAGGCCATGGAATTTGGGGTACAGAGAAAGAGGCATCATTAGCAGGCCATTAGCAGCACACACACACACACACACACACACACACCCCGCCTCAACACTAGACTCACAGTGACTCCTATGCACAGCACTCAGGTGAAACAGGGCTGCTTGCAAGGGTGAGCAGCTGCACAGACATACAGGCATAGGGATCCAGCTGGCGGGGCTGTGCGACCGCTGCCTCTCCACCACCATGGTGCCCTCCAGGTAGGCGCTGCTGGTGTCAGGAGGGTGGAGCCACCCCCAAACACGGCCTGCTGCTGTTTATGATACTCGCCTGGGGTGCGAGACAGTCTGCGTTCAGCTCTCAAACAATCTCAAGGACATCTCTTGCAAACTGCATAGCCTGGTTATTTATATCAGTGCGGCAGTATGTGGGTGGTGGGTGCCCAGAGGGAGAGAGAGAAAGTGCATGAAAGAACCCCAGGTTTTCTTCCCCCCTTCCAATTATTAGTTTTAATAAAGATTTTTATTAATGTAAAATAAACAAGTAAAAAAGAAGCGTAACTAAAGTTACAAAATTGTAGGAGCCGTACAGCCTCCCCCCATCCCCACAACTTGCCTCTTTGAGCTTGTGGGATGACCAAACAGCAACTAAGGACTTTCTTAGGCAGGTGATGGATGTAGAGATAACTTATCTGGCCCAGTTACAGGTGGGTAGCCGTGTTGGTCTGCCATAGTCGAAACAAAATAGAAAATTCTTTTCAGTAGCACCTTAGAGAACAACTGTGTTTGTTCTTGGTATGAGCTTTCGTGTGCATGCATGTATCTGAAGAAGTGTGCATGCACACGAAAGCTCATACCAAGAACAAACACAGTTGGTCTCTAAGGTGCTACTGAAAATAATTTTCTATTTTATTTGGCCCAGAAATAGAAGACACTACAGGATTTTAACCTCTTGTTGTGGTACACAAAGATGTGGACCCTGGCTGTTTGCGGAGAAACTAACTCACAAACTATGGGTCTCCAAGGGTAAGGGAGACCTGGAGCATTTCCACACTGTTTGGTAGGATTTCATTTCTTATGTGTCAGATTCAGGCATGCACAACTCCTGCTCCCAAGCAAAGCTTGAAATTTGGCTTTCGTGATGTATTTACAGCCGCTTTTATTTTCTACGTGATCTGCCCTCTATTTATTTGGAAAATACACCCCTGTACTGCTCCTATGTTTTGTATCTTTGATTATGCACCCCCTCTCTCCCTTCTGCCTGAAAAAGCCTTATAAGCGATGAGAGCCGGGGCTGCGGAACCCGCAACCAGTCTTTCCATGACAAGGGCATCCTACATCAAGAGGACACGCTTCATGCTGTTGACATCCTTGCTTGGGGCTGTGTCTGCTTGCAACCTCCACCGATACACTGCAGCACCCCGAAACTTTCAGGCCGGGAACAGGGGGCTGGATGTGTCTGTCTTTGCCTGCTCTCGGGGACAGGGCTGAGAAAAGCTCAGCAACCCAACTGTCCAAGGGCAAAACACATCCAGGGGTGAAAAGAGCAGTGCCACAGCCCTGCAAAAGCGAAAGGAGGAAATCGCCTTATTGTGAATATCATCTCCTGGTAGCCTGAGCATTTGACCCAACACAGCACCCAGCGGAGGCCCGGGATCCTCACCCAGAGACGGGGACCCTACCTTAGTTCCGTCTTGATTTCCTCATAATCTGACTGGGCCCGCAGCTTTTCTTCCAACTTCTAAAACAAAAATATATATAAACGAAGGGTTCAAAATCAGATATGGGTGTTTGCAGCCTAAAGCAACTTGGGTGACCCAGCCAGGGATTAGACCAGGGGTCAGCAACCTTTTTCAGCCGTGGGCCGGTCCACCATCCCTCAGACCATATGGTGGGCCGGACTATATTTTGAAGGGGGGGGAAATGAACAAATTCCTATGCCCCACAAATAACCCAGAGATGCATTTTAAATAAAAGGACATATTCTACTCATGTAAAAACACGCTGATTCCTGGACTGTCCACGGGCCGGATTGAGAAGGCGATTGGGTCGCATCCGGCCCACGGGCCTTAGGTTGCCTACCCCTGGATTAGACTGGTAGGCAGAGTCCGCCAGCCACCTCAAGTGGCAGAGATGCAGGGACTGGAGCGGGCAATGTTGAAATAACATTAAACTGCTAGTTTAGTTGGCTTTTGCACATAGAAGAGGGAAATGCCGTCTCTTTCTTTGCCTCAGGCAGCACAATATCTTAGGCCAGTCTGAATCCAGCACATTATTAGCCATGCTCAAGACATAATTTAGATCTTCGCCCCCACAACCTTTTCCTCATCGGAACTGGAGCTAAAATACCTCGGTTTTCAAATGTAATCCGTTCTGGAAGACCGTTCCGAGTTCTGAAATGTTCGAAAACCGAAAACTCAACAGTCGACAGCTAGGCCTCAGGATGTTGTACTCAGCGGAAACTGCCATGGCATGTTTGAAAATGGAAGCATTTACGTCCCGGTTTACAGGGTTCGTAAACCGATATGTTCGTCAACGGAGACGTTCGAAAACCGAGGTACCACTGTACGTGTAATGGTGCAGGCACACACTCAATCACACACACAAGTGCCGGTGCCCCTGTTTGCTCCACTCACCAACCCTCCCGCCATTCCCCCCACATGAACCCCCAAAACTTCCCCTTCGCACCCCATGCAACTACCAAGCTCGCTTTCCTTGGTCTCTTGGGTTTTTCTGCATGCAAATCCACGGTTGTGATGCAGCAGGGCAAATCCTCCCGTGGTAGCTGTGCGATGGCAGCCATAGATTTTTATGTACGCAGTATGTGAAATATATACATACATATCTCGTTACGAATCTTGGGTCAGGTCCACTTGAATTCATACTCGGCGCATACCCATTGAAACCAGGGGACCTATGTTAGCCATGTGCACTAATTTCAACGGGTCTACTCTGAGGATATTATTGCTACCATTTGTTATATTTTCAGTCGCTTTTATCACGCAAGCGACCCAAAGCTACTTATAGGAATAGTTAAAAAAAACCCGAAACGATTTAATGGATACAGCTACTGATTCTAGAACTAACTTCATCAATGAATAATGAAGTCAGATTCAAATAGGTGAACAAAATCCTTCTGATTCTTTTAAAAAAATCAACCTTTATGCAGATGGGGTGAGTTGTGGAGGGTGGGGTGGGTCTCAATCCATCCGCCCTCTGCTCCCCCCCCCCAAGACAACAAGAGTCTGCAGGGGAGGCCTTGAGCTCAGCTCTCCCTTCTGCATCACGAACCTCTATTGCATCATTCTTGGCTGCCACCTGTCGCTCCAGGTCTGCAATCTGGTTGGCCGAAGACTCTTCTAGCTCCTGCAGGGAGTTTTGCAAATGCTGGATCTCCTTGAGAAGGCGGAGGATCTCCCGGTCCTTGGAGGCCAGCGCTGCCTCCAGCCGGGGCCCTGGGCACAGGGAGTAATTGACTTTGTCCTGCAAAAGACGAGTAGGTTCACAGGGAAAACCCAAACCCCACGGAGCTCTTTAGTTTTTCTTTTCTTTTTTAAAAAGGAACTTCTTGGTGGGTGCCCCCCCCCAACAAAATCACAGCAGGATTTTTTTTGGGGGGGCAGGGAATTTGGAAGTCTCTCAAGGGCCGCATTCTCCCATGGGCAATCTGCCAGGGGCCGCATGCTAGCAGCGGGAAGTGATGCACAAAAACTTATATAGGGAGGCAGGTGAAAGTGTGTTGTGTGTGTGTGTGTGTTTTGAAAGCGTTTGTCAGTCTGCCCTCTGTGGGTTCAAACGTCTCTTGAGATACCGTTGCCTAATTTGGCTGGATGGTTCCTGAGCTGAGGGAGCCAGTTCTCATCTACGTTTGGAAGCCATTTTGAATAAAGATGGAGGACTGAAGCATCCCAAACTTTGAAGAGGGCTTCCCAAGTTCAGCCTCATTAGGCCAACGCAAATATAGAGGCAAATTGGGGTCCTCGTGGAGCCATTCCTGCTTGGAGGAGGGTCCTTGTGCTGGGGGGCTTCCACTGGTAACTGAAGTTCATTGGATCTGCTTTGTTGTCCTTTCAGGGGCAGGAGGCCATTTTCCTGGAGGACAGGCCAATCGAGAGGCTCAACACTTCCTGCCAACTGCATGCCTCTGGGGCCTGGGCACACAAAATCCCTACTCACTCACTAGGCAAAGCCCCAAGCCTTGGGCTGCTGAGGTTGCCGGTTCAAGACTGCAAACTCTCAATTTGGAGAATCTCTCAAATATTTATCAAGGGATTTGGGGCAACAAAACTGGGTCAATTCAGTTAGGCAAGCCTGCCTACCACCAAAAAAAAAAAAACTGGTCTTGGATTACAACTCCCATCATGCCCAGCCAGCATGATGGAAGTTGTAGTCCCAAACTTCAGGAGGGTGCAAGGTTGGGGAAGGCTGACCATAGGCCTCGTGACATAGGCTGAGGCCCAGTGAAGGTCTCCTCCTTGTCCTCACCCCGCTGGATCCTTGGGGAGAGCAGCAAGCCAGGCGAAGAGAGCTGTTTACAGAGGCAAGCTGCTCCCGCAGGGTCTCCACCTCCCTCTGGGCAGCCTCGGCTCTCTGCAAGGAAAGAGAGGCAGCGGTTAGTGCGTCTGCCAAGGACAGCGACTGCAGGGGGCCACTTGCACTTCCCAGCAAACCCCAAAGCCCTTCCCTCATCTCTCCCCATGGTTACCTGATTGGCTTTTTCAAGGTTCGTCATAATCATGGCCACTTCATCTGTCCTGCGGTAGCAAAGCAAAGGCAATCAGTTATATAACATGTAGGGACAAGTGCAGAGCTTGGACAGGAAATTACATTACTTTACACTGACACCTGGGGTGCTTATGGATGCAGGGATAAGACCAGCAGGAGGGCTGGATCTGGATCCGAGGCAATATTATCGTCAAGGCTCTGGTAGCCCCGCCTGCGTTTCACCATGGGATGGCAAAAAGAATAGAAAAAGGTAGCTGTGGTTTTGCTTGCCAAGAAAATAAATATACCATAGAACATACTCCATGCTCTGAACATTACATCCTGAGTGTGTTTGCGTGCGATGTGTAAAATGTACCAATTTTCATACAATGGACATGTTCTGCAGTGGCAATACGGCTTCCCTGATTGATGATGCCACCCTCATTTTATTTATTTCGTAAAATTTACACACCGCTTGGTTGTTTTAAAAAGCAGTTTACAAAAGGTCTGGACTGCTCCGGTGACAAAACTCACCCCATAGCCTCCAGCTGGTCCTCTCTTACAGCACCCAAGTACATTTGGTTAATGCTACATGGTAAGGATGATGGTAGGGACGCAGGTGGCGCTGTGGGTTAAACCACAGAGCCTAGGGCTTGCCGATCAGAAGGTGGGCGGTTTGAATCCCCGCGACGGGGTGAGCTCCCGTTGCTCGGTCCCTGCTCCTGCCAACCTAGCAGTTTGAAAGCACGTCAAAGTGCAAGTAGATAAATAGGTACTGCTCTGGTGGGAAGGTAAACGGCGTTTCCATGCGCTGCTCTGGTTCACCAGATGCGGCTTAGTCATGCTGGCCACATGACCCGGAAGCTGTATGCCAGCTCCCTCGGCCAGTAAAACGAGATGAGCGCCACAACCCCAGAGTCGTCTGCGACTGGACCTAATGGTCAGGGGTCCCTTTACCTTTACATGGTAAGGGGGGGGGGAGAGAACTTGCTGCAGAATTTCTAAAAGGATGAAGCCTCTCCTTCCTCTCCCCCCCCCCACAAAAGGGATGTGGATGCCAAATTCTGTCCCCACCTCATCCTTTCTCATTCAACACGTAGCAGCTAAAATCTTGATCAAAGGCAACGTTTTTTTACCACCTCGCCCTAAGCAAACAGTCGCACACGGCATGATCAAAGAACATCTGGTTGGGCATGATAGGAGTAAGCGCTCCAAGTCTGTTGCATAATCGGAACGAGAAATGTGGGAGATGCATCTGAACGGCCGGCCGGCCAGGAGAACGTTCAAAACAGCTGGAAGAGGAGTGGGAAGGGGACAAACCACCCATTTCAAAGATGGTGCTTGCCGGAAAAAGGTGGCTGGGTAAAGGCACTCCTGCCCTGTGACAAAAACAAACCCCCAACTGGCCACCCACATGACCAAGGAAAATAAACACAAGAGCATCTAGTGAAGCTCTGTGAAAGGTAAGTTGGCCTCTCAGGGATCTCAACTGCTTCCTCACCTGCAATAGGGACCTTATGGGGGCATATCAAGGAACAGGATGAGGCTCAAGGTGGAACAAGCTCGTTTTCAGCTGCTTCGGAGGGGAGCAGCCAGAGCAATGGATTCAAATGGCAAGAAATGAGATTCCGACTAAACCTTAGGAAGAACTTTCTGACGGTGAAGACAAGAGGAGTGGTTTCGCTTGGAAGGTGGTGACTCTCCTTCCTTGGAGGTTTTTAAGAGGAGGTTGGACGGCCAGCTGTCGAGGGTTATTTAGCTGAGATCCCAGTCCCTTCCAACTCTACAATTCTATGATTTGGATTCCTCAGCCTCTCTCCTTTTGATGGGTAAAGAACTGTTCCCATTGCTACCAAGGGTACTGACCAGAAACAGGCCAATTCCCTGTGCCGAAATTCAGCATATGGTGCTAAACCACAGGGTCTCACACACTGCCAGCCGCTAATGACAGCAGATCGTGGTGCTATTATGGACGCAGGAGCAAAGACTAGTTTAAAAAAAAAAAGTTTGCAACCCTAACTGCAGACTTTCTCAGCCATGCCATCCCTGGAGGAAGGTTTTCTGTCCAACAAGCTTTAATGTTACCCGAAAAATCTCAATGAACAACAGAACAATGTGAGGGTGGAGTCTATCACGCATGTCCTTTTTAACTGTAGTTTTTATCCCCCAGAGTCTTTGAGGATCACTTTGCTTCAGGGTTCCTGTAAGGCAGGCACAGAGCAGGCGGCAAAGCTTTTGAATAAAGCCCTCCTTCTTAGCCTGATAGATAAATATGGTCTGTGATTCCTGCATTGTAGAAGACGACCCTTTGGGCCGCTTCCAACTCTACAATTCTGCGATTCCATTATTTTAATCCTGTGCTTTTCAGCTGTATTAATGTGTATTTTTTTAAAAATCAATGTTACAAAGTGTACTTGTCAATTGTTATAACATGTTTTAACGACCCGCCGACCGCTAACAAAGAAAGCAAGGTGAGCTGATAAAGCCTCTCCTCCTCCTCCGGGAGGGGAGGGGTTGTGGTTGGGAGCCGGCTCCTGCATCATCGTGGGGGCGCCTTGCCCCCACCCTCACCTGCCTTACCTTTCCGGCTGCTGCGCCGCGCCCCTAGCAGTCAGCCAATAGGGCTGGCGCAGGGGCGGGGTTTTAGCTGCTCTTAGGGCAGCCGCGGCAGCGACCTCCGCCATTCTGCGTCGAAAGCAAGGTGAGCTGATAAGTCTATCTGATACAATACAATACAATACCTTTATTGGCATAGATAAAACAGTAGGCATAAAAAACCATCAGTATATATTAAAATTCTAGAACATACAATATAAAAGAAGAAAAAGGGAATCCCCACTATTGTACAGGCCAGAGCTCCCTAGATCAAAAATCCTGGCCAGAAATTGTGCCATAACTCTAGTCACTTCTGGAGAATCACCCCTCAACAAAAACTGGGCTACAAGTTGTTTATTATAGGGGGCCCTAGGCCATATAAAGGACACCGCGGAATCTTCGCGAAAGATATTAAAGAGAGGACAATCCAGAACCATATGGACTATAGAGTCAGGTACATTCTGACCACAAGTGCAAAGTCTGTTCTGGAAGAGATTACCTCTAAACCTTCCAGACAGCACTGCGGACAGAAAGGTGTTCAAAAAATCCAGTGTGGTGTAGTGGTTAAGAGTGGTAGACTCGTAATCTGGTGAACCGGGTTCGTGTCTCCGCTCCTCCACATGCAGCTGCTGGGTGACCTTGGGCTAGTCACACTTCTCTGAAGTCTCTCAGCCCCACTCACCTCACAGAGTGTTTGTTGTGGGGGAGGAAGGGAAAGGAGCCGCTTTGAGACTCCTTCAGGTAGTTATAAAGCGGGATATCAAATCAAAACTCTTCTTCTTCTTCAAACGTGCCAGCGTAAACACTCTATGGTGTAATGGAGTGACCAGATCATAAAGGTAGTTTTGCATTATTCCATGATGGGGTTGCAACCCCAGATAAGCAGGGTAGCACACAGAAGGCTGCAAAGGATGTAAATTTTGGAATTCATCGTCTAGCAGCCTCGATAAGTCTATCAGATTGTGTTGGGCTTTCTGGTCTCCTTTCTTTCTAGATTTTGTATTATTATTTTGCAGCTCCCACGGCCACCGCTGCCTGTGTTTGCTATTTCATTCATTTCATTCGAGCGCTGCAATTTTGTGTGTGGCTGTGAGCCACTTTGGACCTCTTTAGGTGGAAAAGCAGCCGAGAAATGCATTAACGCAAATAAACGACTAAATAAATGTTACTGAGTGGAACAAGCGCAGGGACTTACTTTGAAGCTGCCTCTTCATCGTATTTACACCGCAAGTCGACCAGCTCTGTCTGGGTTGCCTTCAGTGCTGATTAGCAAGGGGGGGGGGGGAAGGGAACAACAACAGAAGCAGAGGGTCAAAAACACCCTCCCACTGGAATCTGATAGATCATATTTGCTATGGGCAGCAAGAGAGAGATACGACCTGAAGCCTTTTTCAAGAATATTACTCAGCAGTAGCAATTTGGATGTGGTGAGCATCGCAGGGAAGGAGATTTTAGCAAAATACTAGGACAGACGTCGCCAACCTGGTTCCCACCCAAATGCTTTGAACTACAACTCCCATCAGTTGCAGCCGGCCTTCTTCTTTAGCTGTGCCCCCCCATCAATATGAAATTTATTGCAGGTTTAACTGGCTAAAACTCCTAAAACTCCCGTAAGTCATCAACCACGCTTGATTTAAACTGGGCAGCAGCCTCGTTGTCCATCGATAAAAGGCAAACAAACATCATGCGGTGCTTTGCAGAGTATTAGCAGCAAAATGAAAGATCCCTGCCTTGAGCTTACAATGCTGTCATTTAACATCTACCTATTTTATTTATTTATTTTCATATATATATATACCGCTTGATTGTAAGAAAAAACCTGAAATCGGTTTTAAAAAAGCAGCAGCAAGGAAATTGTAAATTAAAAAAAAAAAACAGTTAACCACAGCTATTTTAAAACATTCAAAACATAATAATTAAAATCAGCAACAAACGGAAAACAGATTAAGATACGTGTAAAAACATTCTGCAAAGCTGGATCAGCTTTCCTAAACAAAAAATGTTTTGAGCCAAAAAGAGTACAGCGAAGGAGCCTGCCTGGTGTCAATAGGCAGGGAGTTCCAAAGTGTAGGTGCTGCCAGATTAAAACACTTGGGCTCTTAGAAATGCAGAATGGGGTGCTGGGAACATGACTGAAGTGGTTGAGTGGGAGTATGTTTGGTAAGATGATCTCGCAGGTAAACCGGTCCCAAGATGTTAAGGGCTTTAAGGTAAAGGGACCCCTTGACCTTTAGGTCCAGTCGTGTCCGACACTGGGGTTGCGGCGCTCATCTCACTTTACTGGCCGAGGGAGCCGGCGTACAGCTTCCGGGTCATGTGGCCAGCCTGACTAAGCCGCTTCTGGCGAACCAGAGTAGCGCACGGAAACGCCGTTTACCTTCCCGCCGGAGCGGTACCTATTTATCTACTTGCACTTTGACGAGATTCGAACTACTAGGTGGGCAGGAGCTGGGACTGAGCAACGGGAGCTCACCCCGTTGCGGGGATTCGAACCGCCGACCTTCTGATCGGCAAGCCCTAGGCTCGGTGGTTTAACCCACAGCGCCACCAAAAGGGCTTTACATACTCATAATAACACCTTGAACTTGGCCTGGTAGCAAACGGGCCACCAGTGCAGATCTCTGAGGTCAGGTTTCGAATTCTGACAGAGCATCGCTCCTGCCAGCAATCATGCTGCAGCATTCTGCACTGACTGCAGCTTTTCGATCAAGTGCAACGGATGCCCCACATACACTTGTTTTGAATGCCCTTTTTAAAAAAAAAAGTTTAATTTTTCACATTATACTTTTATCTGTACTTTAATGAATCCCATCTGGAAGCTGCTTTGGGAGTAATTTGTTGCTCTTATTGTAGAATATATATATATATAGACAGCTGGGAGAGAGCGGGCAAGGCACGAGAAAGTAGCGGAACAAAAAATTGGGAAGCAATGCATGCTACTGAATATACGTAGATTTAGACTTAGGTCTTGTTCTACTGAGATGATAAAACCTTTGTCAAGACAGTACCACTTAAGACAGCATATGATCTACCTGTTCCTACATATAAACGACCTCCCTGCACCTAGAAAGCTAGCTACCAAGGTTCCAAGCTAGCTTTCCATGTGCAGCAAGGAGGATTTGTTTCGTTTCGTTTGGAGAAATCTGAACTGGTGCAACCCAGAGACCCAGGTTGATACCTCCTTCTGTATAAGGAGGAACAAGGCCTTTGTTTTAATTGGGGGTAGGACTATGTAAAAGGGCCGTTTAGAAGCAGTGGGTTGATCTAATGAAGGATTGGAAGGGAAGGAAAGGGAAGGGAAGAGAGAAGTGGGACTGTGCCCTGGGTAGAAGCACCTGGGGTAGTGGTTAGAGTATTGGACCAGGACCTGGGAAATGAGGCATCAAAGCCAGGCTCAGAATCTGGGTGGCCTTAGGGCCAGCCACCTCTCAGCCTAACCTACCTCACAGCCTTGTTGTGAGGATAAAATGGGAAGGAGGAGAACCACATATGCCATCTTGATATATATGGAGTAATATTTTTTTAAGGGGGGTTATAAATGTCATAATAAACCAATAAATTAGAGGCAGCAAGAGGAAATCTCTGGAGTCATTTGAAACAAAATAAGACATTTAGAAAGCCTACAGTTGGAAAAAGAAAACTGCCTTCAGTTAAGAGGTGCGTGTATGTGTGGGTTCCCCACTGAGCCTCACAGATGCACGAATCCACAGAGGGTTACAGGTGAAGCTAGAGGAAGCCCCAGGAGCATTCTGATCACAAAAGAGCTACCTGAATGGAGCACTTTGATCTTCTCTTCTGCTTCCCCCAGCCGAGCGGCCAAAGTGATCTGTGCTTCCTGCAGGCCCCTGAAATGAGAGAGATGTCAACTGGCCCCTCTTGAGCTAATAAGGCAGTCGGATCCCAGCCTGGAATAAAATTTTCACCTCTCTAGCCAGTCAGCAAGTTTGAACTGGGGTAAGAGACAGGCTGACTGAGGAGGCCCCCGGATGTTATTTTTAATGCACATTTGTGATGGCTTGTGCTCTTGATGCTGTTTGGGGAGGTTATACGTCAACCCATTTTCATTTTGAGCCTGCAAAAGTTTAGGGGCAGCCGAAGTGCTTCCCTTCTGATCCGTGCGCATCAACCTCCCGCTGAAATCCCAAAACTTTTTAAAACGTGAATGCTCTGCTTAATTTTTGTCCTGCTTTCATTGTGCTACAGACCCTCTGGACAGCATCGCAGAACAAGCCAAAGGAGAATGAATCGGGCTCTAACCCACTATTAGCTGTGCTAGGAATGTGTTGCAGAAAGTAAAACATCAGTCAGGAGAAGTCCTGAAAAAGGAACAAAAATGTGAACGGGGAGATCCTGGACTCTCTACATCCCGAGTAGTAATGAGACCTAATTCCTTTAGAAAGAACAGCTGGGCACTTTTGCAAAAAGAGCCTTCTGGAAAAGTTCCTGCCCTGCTCGGTGCTGTTTTTAACCACACAGCCGGAATGTGTTTTAAATTCCTGCATGAATGGATTTCAGATTTTTCTAATAATTTCTCCCGTTATTGATGCTGCTGCTGCTGCTGCTGATAATAATAATAATAATAATAATAATAATAATAATAATAATATATTTATTTATTTATACCCCGCCCATCTGGCTGGGTTTCCCCAGCCACTCTGGGCGGCTCCCAATCGAGTGTTAAAAACAATACAGCATTAAATATTGAAAACTTCCCTAAACAGGGCTGCCTTCAGATGTCTTTTAAAAATAGGATAGCTGCTTATTTCCTTGACATCTGATGGGAGGGCGTTCCACGGGGTGGACGCTGCTACCGAGAAGGCCCTCTGCCTGGTTCCCTGTAACCTCACTTCTCGCAATGAGGGAACTGCCAGAAGGCCCTCGGCGCTGGACCTCGGTGTCCGGGCAGAACGATGGGGGTGGAGACGCTCCTTCAGGTATACTGGGCCGAGGCCGTTTAGGGCTTTAAAGGTCAGCACCAACATTTTGAATTGTCCTTGGAAACGTACTGGGAGCCAATGTAGGTCTTTCAAGACCGGTGTTATGTGGTCTCGGCGGCCACTCCCAGTCACCAGTCTAGCTGCTGCATTGTGGATTAATTGCAGATTCCAGCAAAGAGGAGCATTTGTGTTAAAAACGCATAGGGGGAAATCTAGTGTTTTACCAATAAATGCAATGGGCTGGGGGGTGTGTGCTGCACAAATCCTCTTGCCAGGTTGCTGAGGGAGGAACTTGGAGAGGCGACCAGCCTCTTTCTCTGTGGTGGCTCTGTGGGAGGCAGAATAAGTGGCTGGGGGGTCCTCCCCAACTGTTCCACATTCTACAAAAAGCACCACATAGAGTGGCACAAGACCCCTCCCCTCCTCACAAGCCCCTCCAGTATGCACAGAGGACTTGCAGGGGCAGGGTGTGTGCAAGGATATTTTCTCTACAAAAAGGAAAGGAGTAGCATGCCAAGGTTTGTGGATCCCTCTCTTCAACTCTCCTCTCCTCCCGAGTCCTGATTCTGAAACATGTGTTTGATCCCTATCCCGTGGAAGAGGAGGATCAATTTATTTCATAGAATCTATGCCAGGCATGATTGTCGAAGACAAAACAAACAAACTTCAAAGCAGTTTGCAAAAAGTATAAAACAATAAAATTATCAGTAAAAATGTATTTAAACATTCAAATAATAATTAAAATAAGCAATGAGCTAAAACCAAATTAAAACACATGTCAGCTTTCTACATATCTGGGGTAAAGGTAAAGGGACACCTGACCATTAGGTCAAGTCGTGAAAGACTCTGGGGTTGTGGCACTCATCTCGCTTTACTGGCCGAGGGAGCTGGCATACAGCTTCTGGGTCATGTGGCCAGCATGACTAAGCCGCTTCTGGCGAACCAGAGCAGCGCAAGGAAATGCCGTTTACCTTCCTGCTGGAGCAGTACCTATTTATCTACTTGCACTTTTGACGCGCTTTCGAACTGCTAGGTTGGCAGGAGCTGGGACCGAACAACAGGAGCTCACCCTGTCGCGGGGATTTGAACCGCCAACCTTCTGATCGGCAAGCCCTGGGCTCTGTGGTTTAGACCACAGCGCCACCTGCGTCCCACGTATCTGAGGTATCTGGGGTTGGCTTGCCTAAACAAATATGGCTTTAGCTGGGGCCAAAAAGAGTACAACCAGGGTGCCTGCCTGATGTCAATAGGCAGGGAGTTCCAAAGTTTGGGTGCTGCCAGACTAAAATACAGCGGTGCCCCGCTAGACGAATGCCTCGCTAGATGAAAAACTCGCTAGACGAAAGGCATTCGCTAGCGGAAGGCTGCCCTGCAAGACGAAAAAGTCTATGGGACTGCCTCGCAAGACGAAATTTATTTTCGTTGCGCGAAAACCGCTACTTTGTATTGGTGCTTCGCTAGACGAAAAAACCGCTAGATGAAGAGACTCGCAGAACGAATTCTTTTCGTCTAGCGGGGCACCACTGTATCGAGTTCTTACAGGGCCAATTCTGCCAACTGAAGCGGTTCAGTGGGCATTTATGGGGTAAAGTGATCTCTCAAGTGAACTTGTCCCAAGTTGTTACGGGCTTGGCACAATAGCAACACCCTGGCCTTGTATGTATGCTGTTGGGGGTCAGCAATTGTGCTGCAGCGTTCTGCGCCAATGGCAGCTTCCAGATCAAGGGCAAGGGGAGCCCCACGCAGAGCGCATGGCAGTGATCTTTCTTTCTTCAGGTGTCAGCACCCACTCCCCGCCACAAAAAAGCAACGGCAAAAAACTACTCACGTACTTTTGCTTCTCGGCTTCATTTCTATGGAGCGAGTTTTCCGCAAGGAGTGCTTTGCTGTTGATGCTGGCGAGCCTGGGCCCCTCCGAAGCAGCCAGGCCGGGCGGAGGTGTCCCCTCCCGTTGCTCTGGGGGTGTAAGAACCAGACCCATTAGCACGATAGGGAAGGGTGGGAAGCAGCGGAGAAGCCTTCAGAGGCCACGGTATCAATTGCAATTTGGAGTCCCGGCAGGGGCAATAGGGTTCTGAGAGCAGCCCTGGTTCTTGCCAAAGTGGGCTTGGTTGTCTCTGCTAATGGCCTCCTTCAGCAAGGCAAGGCTGATGGGCAGAGCAAGAGAAGACTCTGCTCATGCCAGGCCCAAGTGGGGGCACATCCTCTCTGCGCTTCCTGCAGCTTGTAGTTGAAATTGGCAACCAGTGCGGCTCTCTGAGCACAGGTGTTATATGCCCTCTTATAGGAAGAAGAAGAAGAAGAAGAAGAAGAGTTTGGATTTGATATCCCGCTTTTCACTACCCGAAGGAGTCTCAAAGCGGCTAACATTCTCCTTTCCCTTCCTCCCCCACAACAAACACTCTGTGAGGTGAGTGGGGCTGAGAGACTTCAGAGAAGTGTGACTAGCCCAAGGTCACCCAGAAGCTGCATGTGGAGGAGCGGAGACGCGAACCCGGTTCACCAGATTACGAGTCAACCGCTCTTAACCACTACACCACACTGGCTCTCAATAAAGTGTTTACTATTTGTGCCATATAAATGTGTGTGGGACTTGTGTGTGTGTGTGTGTGTGTGTGTGTGTGTGTGTGTAGAAGCAGAACCATGCATGTCCAAAATTGATAAAGGCAATAAAAAGAAAAACTAAAGACACTAGGACACTGAAGGCACTTTCAAGCATAAGGACTAGAAACGTGGCTGTTTCCCCACTAAATGAGAGTTGGGATCCCAGGGGGCTAAATTCCATGGCTTTTCCCTGCATCCCATGTATCTGCAGCAGTTGCACAGGCCCGTCCTTCTCCTCACTCCATCCTACCCTGCTGCCTGGTACAAACGGCTTTGCTGAATCATAAGGGGCTTGTTGGACCCATGGGCGTACCCAAGGGGGGGCAGGAGGGGGCACCTGCCCCCCTGAAGCAAATAATAATAATAATAATAATAATAATTAAATGGTTATCGGCAGCCTAAAAGGAAAAAAAAGCTCTCCTGAAAACCTCCCCCTCCCAAAATCTAAATAACAATTGAGCTCTGCCTACCGGCAGCCGGCCACTGCGTGTGTGTGTGTCGCGCCGGCTGATCGTTGCAAAGGAGCTTTGGAAACAGTTCCCTTGCATGGTGAGTTGCGATGGCTGAGGATCCTAGGAAACTGAGTTTTTCAGCCATTTGAGGGCTTCCTGTTTGGGGGGGGGGAGTTTTTCTCATGTTTGAAGCTGTTTTTGTTTGCTGTTTACATAATATGGTCAGTAATCTAAAAACGAACTGAACCCCTAAAAAACGGGGCATTCCTCATCCCCAAAAAAGGTCAACAACTTTGAGCTGAACCCCCAAAAATGGGGGTAGATCACTGCTGAAAGTAGATCACAGTCTCTTGGGAGTTGGCCACCCCTGGTATAAGACATGTAACTAGAATAAAAATTAAAAAAAAAATCAAGCAAATAATTGTAATAACTACCGTAATAAAGCACTGCTATAATTATATATAATTTTCCTAAAATTTTGGTTTCATTCACCTTTCCGTGCTGAACTGTCACTACCTGAACGACCATGGCTTGCCCCCCCCCCCCAGTTTTGATCCTGGGTACGCCCCTGTTTGGACCTGGTACCTTTTGCACAAAGGAGCTCCGAGTTCTTCTTCCGCGGCCTGTTCAGCTCCTTCAAAGGTGGGTTTTCAGGACCAAGGCAGTGCAGCTGCTGGCGCCGGTCTTCAAGGCTCCGCGCCGTCTCGAGGGCCGGTACAGGATCTAGACAAAGGGCAGAAGATGAACAGAGGTAGCACCAGCACCCACAAAAACAACCCGGCGAGGAGGCCATTCTGGCAAGGCAAGATGGCGCCAGTCTCTGAATTTCATTTCCTCATTTCTGGGGCCAGCTCCACGTCTGAAGAGAGCCTTGGAAAAATCCCCCTTCTTGGTGGGACTCAACCTGCAGGCAACAACGGGAGGCTGTGAGCTTCCATTTTAAATCTCCCACAATCCCCTTGGGCGTAGCAGCACCCTGGGGCATCATGGGAAATTCAGGTGATGGCTTGCAGGCCCAGGGCAGGCAGCCTAGTCAGCTCCCCAAGGGAGCACACTGAGTCATTTACACCCTAAGGAGGTCTTTGGGCAAACAATTCAACAACCATTTAAAAAACCCACAGCCATTAGAGAAGAGTAACAACCACAGAGTAAGAAGCAGAAGGTTGCGAGGCAGCGGAGAGGATGCACCTGGCACCATTTAAAACAACAACAGTTTTATCTGCTCACCACTTTCCCTGTGGACTTTAAAATGCCACGGCAGACTTAATGCAACATTGCCAATCATTCTGCCTTTTTAAATTATTATTATTATTATTTGGGGGGGTGCCCCCCTTGCGTTCTGATGAAGCCCAAGCACTTGGCACAGAGACCTCAAGCGTCTCAAAAGCGTCCTGGTTCTCATCTTAAGGGCACACACTCTGCAAATCTGCCTCTTTTGCTCATGGCCACTTCATGTGAATTAAAGCTTAAGTGACGACAGTACCAGAAACGAAGTGGTCAACTCCATTCCGGAACTGGAACGCAAGTGAGACTCACAGAGCTGAACCCCTCCTCTCCCGCTCAAAGATTTCCCGAAAGGAGAAAACTAAAATGTTGGGGAAGAAGGTCTGAGCTACTTTTCAGAGTGTGGGGATATGGTTGGAGGTAGCATTCAATCCTGTTATCCCCCCCCCCCCTGCTTTCTATGTTGTTTGATCAAGAGGAGGTGTCCCAGAACACGCACCCCCCCCCCATACATTGCTGATGTGAACCAGCTCTCCTTCAGGGGCACTGGTGCAACATTAACAGTACAGTAATTTTCCGGAAGAAAAGCCCCAGAGAGTTAGGCTCCAGGGAGCCTTCCGAACACAGCTTGAAAACTACTGCCCTCAGAAATGACCACCACCAAGGCACCCAAAGCCGGTTGAAAATGTGCACGGAGGTTCAGCTTGCCCCGCACTTCCCAGGGGGAGCATTGATGCTCAGGCAACCATTCCTCAACGCACGGAAGCACTGTGCGCACTGCTGAATGCGCACGCCCCACGCTCTGGAGAGCAGCCAGCATCCCTGCAGCTGTTCTTTAGCAACACCGAGCTCTGCCACACAGGGGATCCCCATCGCCTCTCAAGCTACTTCCTTGTATTTAAATCGTTGCTCTTAAAAGGGAATCAAGATGCAAAACAGTTCGCGTAACAAGTCATAAACGATCGCAACTCATGCCAATGCAAATGAAGATCGGGCCGAAAGTATGAGGAATAAAAATGCCTTAGCACATGTCTCTGTGATTATACATTCGTATTCAACCTCAACAGACATATTAAAGAGAGTGGATGGAGAGGAGAGGAGGGTGCAAGCAGGACTAGAAGCTTGTGGAATTTGTCCAGGCACACCCAGGTTTCAGCTGGCATTACCCACCACACTTCTAAACATTGTCTTTGCAGCCCATAAAAGGCCAGAAGCTGGGTTTTGAACCCAGAGTGTTTGCCAGCTTCCTGCAGGAGCTTTAGTGCACCCCCAGCCCTGAATTTACAGCAGCTGCCTGGGACCAAGCAACACACACAATGCCACGGGGGAAAGGCAATGCAGAAAAAGTAGATGAACCAATGACCGGGGCCGCCTGCATGCCACCTAACAAAGAACAGCAACCCCAGAAACCCATATCTTGAAGTCCTTCCTGCCTGTCACCAATATTGCCGGACCTGCGAACAGGAGAGCCGATCTAAGTGACACCGTCTCTTGCAGCCCAGGCTTAAAAGGATTTTCCATCCTGTTCCTGTTTGCCACTGCAGGCCTGCCGGAGTTACTGTCCAACAGCACGTTCCGCCAATAATGCCTGTTTACTCAGGCCGTTTGCGGGCGCAGACAATGGCGGTTTCTGCAGAGGTAGGCAGGTGCATTGCAAACAGGCCTCCTCCTCTCCCGCCAGCAAGCCGCCATCATTAGCCGGCATCTGCTCAGCGGGAGGGCTCCATTATGCCTCCCAGGGCCGATGTAATTATACATTGACATAATTAACCCAGCAAGCCCATTAGGAAGGCCAGCTAAAAAATTCATCTATAATTATTTGTTGTGTGCATGCTAATGAGTCCATCTGCACTGCCATTGTACAACACGAACAAATTAATTTACAAGTCTGGATCTTTTTTAATAAGTTCAAGAAAATGGCTCCCATTGTACTAGACTCATGTTTCTTCCTTCCCCTATTTTTGTTTTCGTTTGAGTGGGGACGACGACGACGACAATACGAGGAATCAGGATTTCTAGGGTCAAAAATTAGGGAGACCAAGTGAGTTCTTCTTGCTAAGATGGAAGGCAAGAAAATCAGCCCTCAATTATGACAATAAAAACAAGGGACAGCATAATAACAGGCAGGAGAAAATAAAAGGCAGCTATTTTGGACTGTTCTTGTGAATGGTGACACTGAGGTGTTGCTTGCCACGGGAACCCTCATTGTCTGAAGGTAAAAATCCGGACAGAAAAGCTTCCCCCCCCCAAAAAAGTCGTTGTTTAGACATTTCACGCCTGGACACCGATTGCAATATTCCGGAAATGTCCTGGAAGCTCCGGACGTATGGCAAGACTACAAGGGAGTGACGTTGAGGGATGATGGCGGAACTCCAAGAGGCGACTGGTTTTCCTGAAGGGGCCCTCCTCCTGACCGCTATTTTATGACAGAACATGGAGACCCCCACCCTTCGTGTTTGCTTTTACAGTACTCCACATCACCGGCTGCTTGAAGCAGGGGAAATGGCATTGGGGAACATGGCTGGTTTTGCCCAGGGGCATAGCAAGGGGGGGGGGGCGGCATAGCGGGTGGTTCGCCCCAAGTTACATAATGGAGGGGGTGACAAATTATCAAGGAACAATTACTGCCCTACTAGGGCGGTTCATGAAAAACTTTTTTTTTTTTGAAAATGCCTGCTCCAAAGGTCTTATCTTACTATACTAGGGATTATATAGCTATATATGAAATTTCATGCATATCGGTTAATATCTTGACCCTCCTCCACCAAAATAACTGTTTACTTGGCTGTTTTCCTATGTCGTGAAGGCTGAAATTTCAGTTCAGTGGAGCACTTACTGTTCCCAACCCTAACCCTGTGGAAAGCCATCTAATTAGACTTTAATTTGATTTTGAGATGTTTTTAGGAGGTAATTTAATTATTGTTTGATTTTATACCAATGTTATGTATCTGGTGTTAGCCACCCTGAGCCCGACTTTGGCCGGGGAGGGTAGGATAGAAATCAAAGTTTATTATTATTATTACTTGTTATTATTCCTTTGTAAGAAAATATGAAATAACGTAAAACCATTTTTGCAGGGGGGGGAATCAATGGGTGGGTGGGTGTGAGACAAGAAATTTTCCGCACCAGGTAGCACCTGACCTTCCTACGCCTCTGATTTTGCCACAAATTATAGAAGGGGAAAACAGGTTACAGGGATGTCATTTTACAGTGCAAGCATCATTTTTTTATTTTTTATTTAAAGTGGACTTCGGTCCTCACTCAGAGGGCAAACAGTATATTTGCCCTGGGTTTATACAACACTGTCCAGATGTAAGCCTAGGTGAAATCACTTCAGAGACTGCATCACTAATAACTAAATATATTCTCTCTCACCCAGAGACACAAAAATAATGACGACAAGCAGGCAAATATATTTTCTCTACCCAGATAAGAACATTTTGCTGCCTGAGATGGAATAGTGAATACCCGAGGCATCAAACTATTTTGGTACTTGAGGAAGAAAACCCTACAAGCATCTCTCCTTCTCCCTGGCTCTATCAAAATGCAGTAATAATAAATTAAACAATTATTTGGCATCCTTTCATTGATACCCAACATCTACCGCCTGAGGCCACCGCCTCACTTTGTCTAATGATAGGGCCGGCCCCATTTGTTCCCTTCCACCTTGGGCACCACCTTTAGAAAGGCCCAGTTCTGGATGCTGCCACCCTTATCATAATGTTCCAGAGAAGCAATTCACCCTGTAAAATGACTCCACCTGCCAGCCTGTTTCTGAGTGTAATTCAAAGTGCCGGTTTTTACCTTTTCTAAGCTTGAAGCTACTTGAAGGACTGCCTCCTCCTATATGAATCGACCCATTCCTTTCAGATCAGTAGTTGCACCCTTCCTCCATTTGCCACTGCTGTCTGAGGAATGCCTGGTGCCAATGTGTGAGAGAGAGCTTTCCTTGTGGTGTTCGGACCCCATCTGTGGAACTCCCTGCCCTAAGAGGTCACAATATCTTATTCTTTATTTGTGCGCTGCCAGAAACTGGAGATATTTCTTTCTTTCCTTTTAAGCAAGCTTTTGATTCTGCTTAATTCGATTTATTGGGTTGTTAGTCTTCGCTTCTTTTCCTGTGGTGCCGCTGTCACGCTGGTCACTGTGTATTTAACAATGGATCGTTCTTATTTTTAAGAGCTTGTTCCTATGCTTTTGCAAGACACTTGCTTATAAAACACCTTTTGGGAGGGGAAGAACGGGGTGTACATTTTTATGGAAATAAAAAAACATTCCTGGCCTTGGAAAGCCTCCACCAGGAATGAGAAATCTCTTTCAGCCCAAGGGCCACATTCCCTCATGAGCAAATATTTTGGGGGCCACATTCCAGTGGTGGACAGGGCCAGGCAACGGCTGTGACTATCATCTGTGTACAGGTGATTATATTTCGGCCAAGGAAATATGGAGGTTTCTACACACTCACAGACACTCATCCTTCTCCCTCCAGTCAAACAAGAGGCATCACCACAGTTCCAAAGATCTCAGGAGCCTTCTTCCCTGCAGTAACTTGGAGCAGGGCCTTTAGTGTGGTTGCCCCTGTTCTGTGGAACAGCACCCCTGTCGAGATATGACAGGCACCTGCCATCTGCACTTCCTGGAAATAGTTGAAGACATTTTTGTTCCAACAGGCTTTCCCAGCCGGACAAAAGGGTCTTGGCAAACCACAAGGGTCCACTTGTAAGGGTTTTAAATCTATTTGTTGTTTTTGTGTTTTCAACTGTTTTTAATTATTTTATGTGCAGATAGTGGTTTAGAAGGCAGTTAAAAATCAATTGTATTAACGATAAAATTAGAAGCTGATACCCAGTGAAACAATTTACTCCTTGAGAGTTTTTTAAAAGCCCAGACTATTCAAATAGGAAACCTTCCTGAGCTGTGTAGCAGGTGGATGCAAATTTCACTCCAGCTAGCAAACAACACGAGCTGAAGTTCTGCCTGCCTTATAGCGGCCACATCTGACAGATGACCATCCAACCTCTGTTTAAAAACCTCAAATGAAGGGGAGTTCGCCACCTTCCGAGGGTGTCTGTTCCACCGTCAAACAGATCTCTCACCATCTGAAAGTTCTTCCTTCTCACCCTGCAGAAGAGGGTGTCCCCTTCTTAGCGTATCACACTTTTGCAGCTCAAAGAAACTCCAAGAAACTGGAAGGCAATAAATCCAGAGCCAATAAAAGGGGCACCTGCGTCTTTTGCCTGCCTTATGATCCACCTGTAGGACGCCCAGCTGTGGTGGGTCATCAGCCGGAGACGTCGAGCGTAGCTGGGTTTGAAGCAGGGAGGGTGGAATAAAGGACTGGATAACTTTATGGCTGTTAATAACATTTGCAGCTATGCAAGCTAAGATAACGATATGGTCAATTAAACCTCATGCTTCAGGGTGTGAGCTGATGAGAATCCGATGGCGTTCGCATCATGCCACCTAAGACTTTGTGTGTACGCTCTCCTTTTATTCTGCTGCCAGGGTGCTAGCGAATGGCGGCAGAATAAAGGTGCTTAGAGGCTCAGTGAAAAGGATCTCAGGCAGCAGCTGGGACTGGGGAGGTGATGATGCAAAAACAGCTCTGCTGGATCTGGTCAAAGGTATGTAAAGCCCAGCAACTTGCTTCCTACTGTGGTCAAATCCTCCAGGAAGCCCCAAGGCAGGGCTTGAAGGCAACGGTCCTTTCCTGTTGTTTTGTTCTCCAGCAACTGGTATTCAGTGATATACTGCCTCTGCACATGGAGGTTCCCCAAAGCCTTCATGCCTATCACAGCTACTACTGCAATTTATTTGCACAGCACTTTGGGGGGGGGCCCTAGCCCCCTTCAAAAAACAAGCAAGCAAGCAAGCAAACTGCAGGCAGCGTAAATATATACAGCAGAGTACACTGAAATGCTATAAATCCATCAGTAAGCAAGACTACACAGGACAGCAAAATCACAACACAGGAGGACCATCAGAAGTCTTCTCTAATTAAGAGGACTAAAGGGGGCTCTGCATCCCACATTCCCACGTGTTTAAGGACTAGAAACATGGGCAAACCATGAAGATGATGTATAGATGGTACATTTTACCCCAGTTAAATTGGCAAAAATGTATAAAGTGGATAATAAGTGTTGGAAATGTAAAGAAAAAGGTGGTGCCTTTTACCATATGTGGTGGGAGTGTAAGAAGGTGAGAAGCTTCTAGGACATGAGATATAATGAAATGAGGAAAATGTTGAAATATACATTCGTTAAAAAAGCAGAACTTTTCTATTGGGTATTATAGGTACAGATATTAAAAAACAAGATATTAAATTTTCCAATATGCAGTGACTGCGGCGAGAATCTTAATAGCACAAAAATGGAAACAAGAAGAAACACCGACAAAGGAAGAATGGACAGTGAAACTAATGCAGTATGCGGAATTGGACAAAATGACGGGAAGAATCCGAGAACAGCGGGACCAGAAATTCATCAAAGACTGGAATAAATTTACGAATTATTTGAAAGATGATGGTATTCAATCAAACACGTTGATAGGACCTGCAAGAAGCTTTGTCGATTGAGGAAGAAATATTGTTGTAAATATGAATTATATAGTGTTTAAGTTGAATATGACGTCTTAAAGCAATGATAGATTTAAGAAGTATAGATTAAAACGATAGAGGTTTGAAAAACCATATGGAGGGTTTGAGGGAAGTCATGGCCTTAAAAGGCCAAAATGTTAAAAGAATGGAATTAAATGTGAATTTTTTTTTCTATTTTGCATATGTATATAAAACTAATAAAAATGATTATATATATATATAAAAGAGATTTTAGCCGAATGGCAGAGCATCTGCTTTGCATGCAGAGGATCCCAGGTTCAATCCCCACCATCTCGAGGTAAGGCTAGGAATGTCCCCCCATCTGAAATCCCGCAACGCCACTGCCTGCCAGTGTTGGCAAGACTGAGGTAGATGGACCCGCAAGCTGACTCTGTACCAGGCAGCTAGCTGCCTGTGTTCGTATGACTCTGGACCCATTAAACCGGCTTCTTCTCTTGTGATCCAGTCCTCCCTTGGGATCCTGAATCCCAGCTGCTGGGAATCACAGGAAGGGAGAAGGTTCTTGTGCTCGAATACTGCTTGCTGACTTCCCAGAGGCAACTGCGAAGAAGAAGAAGAAGAAGAAGAAGAAGAAGAAGAAGAGTTTGGATTTGATATCCCGCTTTATCACTACCCGAAGGAGTCTCAAAGCGGCTAACATTCTCCTTTCCCTTCCTCCCCCACAACAAACACTCTGTGAGGTGAGTGGGGCTGAGAGACTTCAAAGAAGTGTGACTAGCCCAAGGTCACCCAGCAGCTGCATGTGGAGGAGTGGAGACACGAACCCGGTTCCCCAGATTATGAGTCTACCAACCACTACACCACACTGGCTCTCAGCCACTGTGAGAACAGGATGTTGGACTAGGTGCATCGCTGGCCTGATCCAGCAGTCTCTTCTTAGGTTCAGATTGAGATGCGAGGTGGGCTGGGACAGTTTGGAAGCATCAAAACTGAAAGCCTCCTTTGATGCCCACATCTGGGACAAATTCCCCCCCCCCGATACTTTGTATTTATGCTCTCTGGGGTATCTCTTTCAAATAAGCGAATCATTATGAGATGGCACAGTTGTACAAGAGGTCTTTCTCTGTTAAGAGACCACTCTTATTTATACCTTTCTCCCTTCCGCGAGAACTTTTCCAGCAAAGCTGTAAAAATATATATAACAAAATAGTACTTCAAAGTCATGCTTGCTGTGGCCTGAGACCACTAACGGCTAATTTACTTTGACTGCATTCGATGGAACCTTCGCAGGAAAAGACCAAACACAGTGAAGCTGGTCTTTGAAACAAGCCTTGCTATCTAGACCACACATTTGACGTCCAGCCACGAGGAGGTGCTGTTGAACATTATTTGCAAACCCCCGATTTATTCTGGAAACAGTTTTTGCGTCAACCAGAAAAAAGGTATGTATGTGTGTGTGTGGGGGTGACTTCCCCCTTCTCTGTTCAAGTCAGCCTTTTGGGTAATAAAGTATTGACTCTGCAGGGCTTCCAGGAAAACACACACACACACACACACACACACACACACACACACACACACAATGCAGGTGGATGAAGAAGAAAATAAAATGCATTTTGACAACGTCTTGTGAAACAAGGGGATTGCTAGGTACTTCATAGACTAAGGGTACAAAGCCATGGCAAAAATTTGCATAAAAATTGTGTATGCTAATAAATGCAAATTTAGGTCTCTAAACAAATTAAGGCAGTGGTTGGTTGGAGTCTCACTAGATCTGCTACCCTACGAGCAAGTTTTCTTTATTTTTTATAAATATATCCACCTAAGAGAGCCTGCAATACTAAATCTCATTTACCGTGTGCTGCTCTGGTTCTCCAGAAGCAGCTTAGTCATGACCTGGAAGCTGTACTCTGGCTCCCTCAGAGCACCACAACCCCAGAGTTGTCCACAACTGGACCTAACGGTCAGGGGTCCCTTTAACTTTTTAAGTCCTATTGAACTGTATAATGCTTTACTTCCAAATAGGCACAGTTACGACTGTGCGGTTAGTCAGGTCCACTCATTTCAATGGATCTACTCTGAGCAAAATAAAAAAATATATATATTTTTCCCCTTCCAGTAGCACCTTAGAGACCAACTAAGTTTGTTCTTGGTATGAGCTTTCGTGTGCATGCACTTTTCTTCAGATACACTGAAACAGAAGTCACCAGACCCTTATATATAGTGAGAGAGTGGGGAGGGGTATTACTCAGAAGGGTGGTGGGAATGGGTGATTGGCTGATAGGTGTGGAAAACCTGTTGACGACTGTTAACGACTGCAATTGGTCTTACAGGAAAAACTCTGAGCGTAACTAATGTTGGATGCAAGTATCAGAAAGACCACCTCCTTCCCCAGAGCAGTTCCTAGGGTAATTTCATCACCCTCAGAAGCTTGAGGTGTCCGCGACCCAGGAGAGGGGCTTCTTTAGGACAGCCCCTAAGCTGTGGAAATCCCTCCCCACAGAGGTGTGTTTCTGTAGTATGCAGCTCTTTACCTGGCCTTTGAAACACATGTTTTCAGGACTCACCCTATTCCTGTGACTGTGATTTGTTTTAAACTGTTTCTGATATTTTAAAGTGTTGTAGCTGGGACCTGATGCATTGTTTATTTTTAGTTTAGTTTATAAGAAGAGGAGAAAGGGCAAGAAGATCCAGCGCCCAGCAGAAAATACTCCGCATCCCGGTTCACCCCCTAACAACACTCCTGCTGCAAAGGAACAGACATGCCCAGAGCCCTGCTGACCTACATTTAAGCCTTGACAAAAATTCATGTGAAACCTCAAACCATGTTGTTGATTTTAACCAGGCTTCCTCAACCACGGCCCTCCAGGTGTTTCTGGCCTACAACTCCCATGATCCCTAGCTAGCAGGACCAGTGGTCAGGGATGATGGGAATTGTAGTCTCAAAACATCTGGAGGGCTGAGGTTGAGAAAGCCTGATTTTAACCAAACTGCAATTTTCTGGAGTGCTCAATATGCCAATTTGTGAGGTAGAGGTTTCTCAGATGTATTTGCTGCTATTAGTGGTTGGGCTCTAGTGCAGGGGTAGGCAACCTAAGGCCTGGGGGCCGGATGCAGCCCAATCGCCTTCTCAGTCTAACCCGTGGATGGTCTGGGAATCAGCATGTTTTTACATGAGTAGAATGTGTCCCTTTATTTAAAATGCATCTCTGGGTTATTTGTGGGGCCTGCCTAGTGTTTTTACTTGAGTAGAATGTGTGCTTTTATTTAAAATGCATCTCTGGGTTATTTGTGGGGAATAGGAATTCATTCATTCCCCCCCCCCCCAAAAAATATAGTCCAGCACACCACATGGTCTGAGGGACGGTGGACCAGCCCACGGCTGAAAAAGGTTGATGACCTCTGCTCTAGAGCCACACAGCAATGCCAGGACAGACCGCTTCTGGGCCTAGTCAAACACAAACCTCTTCTCTGTTAATCCGTCTGAAGCAGGAGTAACCCACTCCCAGGGATCTGGAATGATGGGAGTTGTAGTTCATCAACATCTGGAGGGCACCATGTTGGCGACCCATGACACACCATTCATGCAGCCAAACTCCCTCCCATGAGAGGTCCGATTTGCTCCCTCCTTGTTATCCCACCGCCTATTTCTCACCTTTTCCCTAAACCAAAGAGACCCAAATGCTGCAACCTTTCCTCATAGGAGAGTTGCTCCACCCCCATGGTCATTTTGGTTGTTGGAACTTTTGCCAACTGTGCTTGGCTACCTTTTCCTCAAATGGCTGCTTGGCAGGGGGTTGGACTGGATGGCCCTTGTGGTCTCTTCCAACTCTATGATTCTATGAAATGTGATAGGGCACGCCTGTTGCATGCAGATAGCACCAGGTTCAGTCACTTCTCCACCCTTGAGAGTTGCTGTCAGTCAGAGTAGACAACAATGGTGTCCCAATCCATGGGGATGCCCACATGTGCAGACAGGTGTTGGCCCAAGCAAGGAGGGTGCCAGTAGTTCCAGAATTCTAGGCAGAGAAGAAAGTGAAGGTGGCAAGATCAGCACCTTGGAGAGGGACCTAGGTGTGAGTTTCAGAACCGAGGTTAGTGATCCCGCCGCTGAGGCAGATCATACAAGTTGTCCCAGCAGTATCCTGAAGCAACAGGAGGGTCTTCAAAGTCTGGGCTAGCTATCCTTGGTGGCTGCTCCCAAACTTTGGAGCTCCCTTCCTAGGGAAGTTCGACTGGCTCCCTCCTTGTTGTCCTTCCACTGGCAGGTGAAGACTTTCTTATTACAAGAGGCTTTCAGGAACTGACTGCTTTTAAGGAAAGGGATGGTGCTGTGATGTTCTTATTGTAATTATCTGCATGTTTTAATACACACACACTTTAATTATTTGTGTTTAACCGCTTTTGAATGTCCCCCCTCTATGTTTTTAGCTGCTTCTATTTTATCTGTAAGCCACCTTGAGTCCTTGTTTGGGAAAAAGGTGAGGTATCATCATCATCTTCATCATCACGCCCAATGAATGCTGCATCTGATTAGTCATAGCGATGGTACCTTCCTCTGTAGCAACTCGCATTCTTCAAGCCATTGGGTAGTGTCCTAAGGGCCTTCCTGATCCCCCAAGAAATCTTGTGGACCAACTGTTTGTCTCCCTGGGGTTTGGGGGATGAGATATGGGCTCCACTTGGGGTGGACCAGGGGGTGGATCCATCTCCTCCTGGGGTGCCTCATTGGAGGACTTTGCCTCCAAGGATTCTCTGGGGCCTGCATGGACAAAGACTCTCTGTCTCTGTGTAAGGAGGCAGCCTGCACTTCGGCCAGTCTCACTCTTCTGTGGTGCTCAAACCTCGTTCTTTCCTCGCGGCTCGCTATTTTGCAAGCCTGCTTTACGCCCACCTCTGTTGTCTCTTTTCAAAATGAAGAAGCGACGCAGAAATCAACCGGACAATTGCTGGCCTCTTTTCAGGAGGCATAGAAGCTTCCATAACATTTCTCCCCTTGCCCCTTGTACATTAACCATTCCTTTTGAAAGGCCTTTGTGGTGTCGCTATTTCTGATCTTAGCAAGACCAACCTGGGCTCCGTTCACCATCTTTCAACGTCCTGCCTGCATCAAGAGACTCTTCCCATTGCATGGCTGCCCCACGTTAACAAATGCCTTCACACGCCGTTTGCAATTAATGCAGCCCAATGACATCACACCCCAAACAGTATCAGGTATTACTGATATAAGAGAGACATTTCCCTCTCTTCTTTAAATGTTGCATTACTCCCAACAACGCCCTAAGAGGCATGTTCATAATGAAGAACAATGCAGAGGAGCAGCCTCTACTCTCAACAGATTCAAATATAACACATGCACACATGAACTCAACCACAGTGGCCCCCACTAAAAAATTTATGGCAGAAGTTTGTAGAGGCAAAAGCAGCCATATTACAGCACACAGAAGAGAGCCCTGCTTCTCCTCTCCCAACCTGTTTTGTCCTGCAGCTGGGGACAAGGACAGAATGTAAGAGCTCCCAAGCTGGAATAGCTCCTGAGATTTCATTACGCGAGGCCCTTGCAAATATATCGCCAGAATCTTGAGGTCTAGAATCTTGAAAGTTGGGTTCCCAAGGAAGCTGAATCCTGGCCCCTATTATGTTGTATGCATTCCACATATTCCTAGCCCTGCCCTTTCTTAACAAGTTACTTTCTCCAACAAGTCTGTGGTTTGTTTGGGTCTCCCCGCCCCCATGCAGGCTAAAACACAATGAAGAAATCATCCATCGCCACTATGCAAGTCAAAAGGGAGGCTTAAATCAAACCATCCTCGACAACAATGACATTAATTATGCTTTTAACACGATTTTACTGCTTCCCTTCCCTGCCACCCTCCCAGCCCAACACAGAAACACACCCGTCCCTCTCCTCCATGCCACATCTGTCTGAACAATATCAAGAAGATTTATGATTTTCCCCCTTCTTCCCGTAATTACAGACACACAAGCCCGGGCTCACTTTATCAAAATACTTGCTGAGCAATCAGACTTTCTCCGCTTGAGGTTTGCATTGGCAGAAGCCATTCAACACACACACACACAACCAAAGAAACACACCACCTCCCTCGAAGAAATCTCTCTTAAAAAGTGTTGAATCAGGAACTTGTTTGTTGGCTTCTGAAATGTTCTACAAAGAATTTGCTTGTCAACAAATATGCATGTATTTATAAGGTGGAATACCTGCAGGGAAAGATTCATTTTTGGGGGGAGGAGTATGCAGGAAAAAACGAGCAAGGGTGCATTGGGAAATTGTAGTGTGTGGCGGGTTTGTGTGTGACCCATCGCAGAGCATATAGTCCTTATGGTTTCATGTTCCATGATGAAATTTAATGACAGGGGAGGAAACAGACATACACCCGGGTGACGGATTGGCCCTAGGGTGGAGGAGGTATGACATCCCAGCGCAGAAAGAGTTAAGCCACCTTCGTCTTGACGGACAGTTCATCCTTTGGGGTCAGGGCAATCCCTGGTTTAAAAGGCAGTTGAGAAGAGGAAGGGAGTGAGTGGTGACTGGAAGAAGAGGGGTGTGGGGCCAGGATAGTGGTGGTTAGGCTAGGATAGGATGAAGATTAGTCGGTTATACTGAAAAGAGTTTATATTCTTGATGTAACTAAGCTGATGAACTATTGAAGTACTTGAAACATGATGTTCTGAAATAAATAAAGACTTGTTTTTGTTGAGCCAAGAGAAAAGAGGCATTTATTTGGTCCAGCGATATATGGATGCTCATGAGGAGGTGAATTCAGGGAAAAGGCAAAACTGACCTGCAGGGTGATAGTTTGTGTCTTGGAGTTTCCCTCAGGAGGGGCAAAAGGACAGAAACCTCAGTAAGGCTACACAGTTACTAAAAGGGTTTAGCTAACTGACGCAGTGGGGGGAATCTAATGAGAGAGAGCCCCAGAACTGATAGAGCTGAGAGGTATTCTCAACCCAGGAGCCCAGAGCAAAAGATATATATAACAGGCCACGACAGCTGGACAAGAGAACCCCGTTACTAAGTTATCCCTAGTTATAATAAAAGAGGGATTATCCACACAGACGGACCTCAAGGATCGAGGTGGGGGAGGGTAGAAAAAGTGACCCGGAACACCTCAGAAATAATACACTTAGTAACAGAGGAGTAGTGGGCAGGGAGGTTCGTCGCAACCCGCTTTGCCCAAACTCCTAACTGCCTGGAAAATGAATTAACATCCTCACAGAAGCTCTCTTGCAGGTCTCTGGCAGTTAGGAGCTCTGCAGACTCAGCTAAGCGGCACTCTGGCAAGTCAGGGTTTGGTTCCGGGGCAAGGAGGTGAGCGGAGGACTGATCTGGCCAGGGACTCTGGTGGGGTCAGACCCAGAAACAGATGCAAGAGTGTGCCATGTCCTTGCAGCAAAAGTGGTCACCTTGACCAGGAAAGGAGAAAAGGGGGACTGGCCGATTGAGCACCATTCTTACTGCCAGCCAATCATAAGAGGCAATGCTGTCTATTTCTAAATTTCTATTGGTGACTGAGTGGACCCTGAGCATGGGCACCAGTCGTGGACCATCACAGCGCTGGATTATTTAATAGGCTGACTAAGCATCTGTTCGAAAAGCACGCCCAAAAGTGCAAGTAGATCAATAGGTACCGCTCCGGCGGGAAGGTAAACGGCGTTTCCATGTGCTGCTCTGGTTTCAGTGTTTTGTTGAGCCAGAAGCGGCTTAATCATGCTGGCCACATGACCTGGAAAAACAGTCTGCGGAGTGGACAAACGCCGGCTCCCTCGGCCTGTAAAGCGAGATGAGCGCCGCAACCCCAGAGTCGTTCGCAACTGGACTTAACTTCTCAGGGGTCCCTTTACCTTTACCTAAGCATGTGTTTAAGGCACCAGCAAACAACAACAACAACAACGTATTTATATGCCGTCCATTTGACTGGGTTGCTCCAGCCACTCTGGGCAGCTTCCAATAAATCAAAGCAAAGCAGGGGCACTGCCGAAAATGAGAAATTATTGAAAGAATTTGACATTTGGCACCCCCCCCCAAAAAAAAACCCACATCAAAACTATAAATCACAGGAAAAATCAGAACTTAGTGAGACTTTCTTACACCCCACTTTCCCCCACTTTCCCTGGTCTCCTTTTATCACTTCCTCCCACCTAAACCTAAAGGGCGTTCTACTAACGTAAATCAAAGCAATGCAAGGGAATCAGATCCTGTCATGTGTGGCACATGATAACCATGCGCAACATTGCAGCAGCATGCCATGTAAGCTTTGTGCCATTTTGAAAAACAAAATGTTATTTTAGTATTGTTTTTCTTTTGAGTTGTATACAGGGGTGGGTGCTTTAATCTTTCCAATCCTTAGGGTGTCTAAAGGTCTCAATCGGGTGGTACATAAATGTAATAAATTGTAATAATAATAAATACAAGAATTAAATACAGTGGTGCCCCGCTAGACGAATGCCTCGCAAGACGAAAAACTCGCTAGACGAAGGCATTCGTCTAGCGGAAGGCTGCCCCGCAAGACGAAAAAGTCTATGGGGCTGCCTCGCAAGACGAAAAATTTTCGTCTTTTTTTTTTCTTTTCGTTTTGCGGAGCGCGGCTGTCATTGCCGCTCCGCAAGACGAAAAACCCGCTAGACGAAAATTTTCGCAGAACGAATTATTTTCGTCTAGCGGGGCACCACTGTAAAGGCAAGGGAACCGAACGCAAGAATCAGCCCCCCCAAAGTCAAAGGATCACGATAACTACAAAACAAACCAATTCAAAGCACTCCTGACATATCCAGTCTTTGGCATTCTAGTTCCAAAACCCAAACAAGCATTGTCACGTTTTCATCAATATTATCAGAGCTATTTCTTCTTTGAGCCACTTCTGTTCATTTATTCATAGCTGCAATTTTGAGTATTTGTTCGTTTCTGCAATAGGTCTTTTCCCCCCGCACTGTTGAATAACCCCTAGTCAGAACACGCATTGGAACCTCTTGTGAGGAGAGTGTTCTGATCAAATCTTAGGACCTCTTTTGTCCTTGCAGATAATATAAGAGCTGCCACACTGGACTGGACACACATGAAGAAAATTAAAATAAACAAAGCTGGAATGAATTTACAGAGAAAGTAAACGAAGCTGCAATATTTAGGTTGCAATCCTTCAGTTACTTCAGAGTAACTCCTGTTGAACTCAGCGGCGTTTACTTCTGAGTACAGAACCATATAGGAATCGGATTGCAGTGAAACCATTTACAAGAAGGAATGAAAAATATTTTAATCAACACCGGCAGAGAACTAGAGCTCCACCCTCAGCTTCAAACAATGGAACCTCTGCTCAGCCCCTTCACTGACTTCTGACACTCAATCCGGCATAGCTCACCTGTTTGCAAGCTTATCTTCACAGCCATGAGGACTAGGAAGTTGTTTCCCCTCCGGATTTCCAATTCCAAAATCTGGGCTTGCAAGTTGTAAAGGAAAGGTGGATAGACACTGCCCCAGCTTTACAGCTCCATAATCCTTTTGTCAAATGCACACGAATGCTACTCACAACAAGGAATACCTGGCCATATGCACCGCAACACTTCCAACCCACCCCCGAACCCATCAAATCTACATTCCATTGTCTGCCCCTTTGCTGTGAAGGGAGTTCAGTCATCTTAGTTAACTTGCTGTCAAAGAGACAAGCGCAGATCACGGCAGCATTATTACAAGGCGAGAGCAAATGTATTCCTTTTTTATTGTCAAGACAGATTTGGCTCAGGCACTGAAATACAGCGATAGCAAAAGATGTTTCCTCTTGTCTGTTCTGCTACCACTTCAAAAAGAACACGGGGGACACCAGCTCACCGCGAGCCCTTCCTGCCATGCAGGGAGCGATAGGCGAGACCCGACGCAGCGGAGCAAATGAAGCCAGAAACGCTGGCGGGGCAGGTAGAGAGACGGATGCTGGGTGATAAAAACCACTCCGGCAAAACTTTGCACCATATGGTCCAAATGTCCACACCAGGAAAAGACAATTTCAGTGACCACCAATCAGTTAGGTCTGCCAACTTTAATGGACAAAAAAATGTGTCACTGATTAGCCAGGCAACATTATTATTACTGTTATTGGGGGAAATTCAGCATAGCGCTAAGCAGCTCCATCAGTCCAAGCATTTCTGCTAACCCAATGGAATAATCTAGCTTCTCCTCCAGGGGTTTTCCCGGCACCTCTAAGCCAAGCCAATTTTACTTTTGGAGGGGGCTGCAAGGGTGGGGAGGAGAGGGGGAAAATCCCTGCTGCATTAGTAGAAGTCCTTGTGCGGCCTTCTGCTGCCAGGACTATTTAGCTGAACCTGGCCTATCATCGTATAATATGCATATATAATATACTTATTATATAATATATATGATACAGTCCGATCATATCTTATGCATGATTAAGCTGTGCAATTTCGACCTTGTGTGGCTGAATGCTGGCTGGCTGCAATTGTGCAAATTAATTGCACTCAAGGTGGCAAGCTTAAAAGTTAATTTTTGTGCTGGGTTTTCTTGGCATGGAAACAGCTTTTGAGCTCCCCCCACCTTGCTTATTGGGCTCTGGGATGCTCTCCTGAGATCTTGCAGGAACTCAGAGGGACTTGCAATATCTTGCAAGCCTCCCGGAGCCTGGTAAACAAGGCAGAAAGCTTAAAGGTTCTCTGTTTTGCTTGGGGGTGGGCATAGCCCACATTGTGCACTGGCTCTGGAAGGACGCCGACTGTCACACAGGGGTGGTTTGAGTATACAGTGGTACCTCAGGTTAAGAACTTAATTCATTCTGGAGGTCCGTTCTTAACCTGAAACTGTTCTTAACCTGAAGCACCACTTTAGCTAATGGGGCCTCCCGCTGCCGTTACGCCGCCCGAGCACAATTTCTGTTCTTACCCTGAAGCAATGTTCTTAACCTGAAGCGTTATTTCTGGCTTAGCGGAGTCTGTAACCTGAAGCGTCTGTAACCTGAAGCGTCTGTAACCTGAGGTACCACTGTACGTGCTTTTGCATCGACACACCACCCCCCTAACATAAACCCTGTGCAATATGTGATCGTACTGTATAATATTAATTTTAATATGTATTGTATAATATCATCACAATAATATATGTACTTATAGCAGGCATGGGCAAACTTGGCCCTCCAGATGTTTTTGGACTACAACTCCCACCATCCCTGACCACTGGTCCCGTTAGCTAGGGCTGATGGGAGTTGTAGTCCCAAAACATCTGGAGGGCAGAGTTTGCCTATGCCTGGCTTATAGAAACAACAGCCAGACAGCCATCTTAGAACAGGCATTCCCACTCCACATTCGCCTAGGAGGGCCTACTGTGACGTAACAAAACATGCCTTCAATTGTTAGAACTTAACCATTTTACACATCCTCTTTCAAGCAAATGTTCACCGTCACAAGGACTAGCAACTTTTAAAAATAAAATCGGAGAGATGCGGATACTGAGGAAATCTGGAGCACCCCCAGCAAGCAGCTCTGACGACACACAAAAATAGGCACTGCAAGGGATGAAAAGGCCGGTTTTGTGGTTATCTTGTTAGCAGGCGCCTTTTCCTCAGCGAAGGCGTCCTGAGGATGCTCCTGTGAGCAAAGGCTTCTGGGTAATCACAACTAGGCACTCAGAACAACAATTCCGCCCTTGCAGAAGCAATTCCGCGAAAGGCGAAGAGGCAAACCGTACCTGGAGCTTCAATCAGTTGCTTGTAAACACTCAGGAACGCTGCTTCTGCTTCTTTGCTTCTTTTACTAAGAGCAACCACCTGCGGGGGAAGATAAAAATAACAGTAACAAAAACCACGCAGGGACCGTCAAGGGAAATGCAGTTTTCTCCCGCAAAGTTGTGCTCTCAGGTGAAGACACTGCAAATCGGACAGCCCAAGACGGCTTTGGTGCCTGAGGCTGAACCACCCTGAAGGTGGTAAACAACAACAACAACATCATCATCATAATAAATTAAGGACTTAAATTTATTATTTAATGAATGCCCCGTTTCCTCAGTCTTGCAGAGAGGTGTAGTGGTCAGAGTGTCAGAAGAGGACCAGGAAGTACAAGGTTTAAATTCTTGTTTTGTCCCTATCTCACCTCATGGGGCTCGAGAGGATAAAATGCGGGAGGGATGAGGGGGCGAACAATTTCTACCTCCCTGAGCTCCTAGACTAGGGGTCAGCAAACTTTTTCAGACCTTGTGGGGGGCCGGACCATATTTTGGGGAAAAAATGAACGAATTCCTATGCCCCACAAATAACTCATAGATGCATTTTAAATAAAAGCACACATTCTACTCATGTACAAACACCAGGCAGGCCCCACAAATAACCCAGAGATGCAGCCTTAAGGTAGGGTTGCCATACGTCTGGGTTTTGCTGGACATGTCCTCTTTTGGCGGGCCAGCATGCCCATTTGGGTGGATTTTTGCATTTTAAACAAATCATCATCATCATCATCATCATCATTATGATGGATTGATTGAATTTATATACTGCCCTATACCCGCAAGTCTCAGGGTAGTTTACAGAATAATATCAAAATATAAAACACAAAATCCACAATCAATTTTAAGGACACAGTATATCAATCAAATCAACCAAAGGCCTGGTTAAAAAGGAACCTTTGCCTGGTGCCTAAAGGTGTAGAATGAAGGCGCCAGTCAAACTTCCTTGGGGAGAGCATTCCACAGACAGGGGCCACTGAAGTGATTGGGTTTGGTTTTTTAAAATAATGATAATTAAATTTTTAACTTTTTTGGGGGGGGCAAGCTAGAGCTATGCTCAGCCTTGCTCTTCGGAATATGGCAAGCCTACCCCCAAACAGGAGGATGAGATGGTTGGACAGTGTTCTCGAACCTACCAACATGAGTCTGACCAAACTGCGGGAGGCAGTGTTAGACAGGAGTGCCTGGCATGGGACTTCCGGCGGCGACGCAATGGCGGAGCGGTCGTGGGTTGCCTCGGCTGCGAGGCGACCCAGCCCGTCCCGGGGGTTGGAGCCCCGCTACCGCTAAGCGGGGCTCCGATAGGGTGCGGGAAGAGCGTCCCGCACCCTGGGCTCCCCGGCTATGCCCACTATGGCTCCGAACCCTTCCCTCGCTCCCCCTGTAAAGGGGGAGTGGGGGTGAAGGGAAAACGGAGCCGGGCTTCAGGGGACAAGCCCCAACCGGGACGCGAAGTGGCGGTTGCCCCCGCGATGTGCGTTAACGTTCTACCTGTCAAAGTTGGAGTTTAAGAATCCCGGCGTCGTGAGTATTGGATTGGATCTGTTTTTGTGCCTTGTTGACGACCTGGGGGACATTTGGAAAGGGAGCCTGCCTCTTTCCCTTCGGGAGACAGAAAATAACCAGCTTAAGAGACTGCTGTTACAGCGATGGCAACAAAGTATTTAAAATTTGATAAGTGAGACTTATGGTTTTCCCCTTTGGGGATTAAACTGGTGGACAGTATCTCTTTTTAAAATTTTTGGTTCTTGCGCCCTGGATTCGGGGAAAATGACCGTGAAAGACTTTGACTGAATGGAAAGTTACTGGCAAGATGGAGAAGTCTGAGAACCGAAACTGCAATTTGACACCTATGCCCGCTTCTGCCATGCTCGGCTTTGTTTTTGACTTGGTTACGAACTGTGAAATGACCCATGAAGAAAGGACTATTTTATTGAGACTGGAACTGCTCAACCGAAAATTGGAGATATTGAACTGTCATATGTCAAAAAAGTTATATCCCACAGAGGAGACTGTACAGGAAATGGCTGCATTGGAGGAGAGCCTTGGCACAGAACTGAAGGGGCTGATTGAACAACAGGATGAAAAGGTATGGCTACTCCGGAGTAATGGATCGTCCCTTGGGGGTGGCAGACCCAGGACGGAGAAAATTGTTATAACTAACTCCCGAGGTGAGAGCTTGGGAGCGAAGGTGAGAACTTTATGTTTATATCTACAAATAAAAGAAGAATGTGATGATGAACCGGAGAGGCTGGGGGAAAAGGTGCGCACCCTGATGTTCTATGCAAGGACTACTTTGGACTTAGTCTGGATCTGTGGTTATGTAAGGAAAAAGGATACTTCGAGGAGCAGCTCTGGAGCAAGACGACCAAAGAAAATGGACAGAAGGGGGATAGGGTGAATGATATTAAGGTATAAAGGAAAAGAATGTATTATGGTAACCTGAAACCGGTGTGTCAAGACTTTAAGTTTTTAGAGAAAGAAAAGAGGTACTCTAAATTTTTGTTACTAACAGCAGTTATAGTGAATGAAGATATTTGTTATGATTTATTTTGAAAATAAGGGGATAAGAACCAGAATCTTGTGTGGAATTAATATTAAGTTATAACATGACCTGATCTATGTTAAGTTAAGAATGGGAAAATATTGTTTATTATGAAACAAGATTTGTTAAAAAGAAGCTTTTGATTTTAATTTTTAGATATTTGGATTCTTTAAGATCAAGATGGTATAAGATGTTATTAAAGTAATATTTGGGATTGGAACCGAAGGTGAAAAGGCAGGGGAAGTCTGTACCAAGATTCGACCAAGAAATTTTTTTTTTACAGCATAAGAAGAAGAATTATTGGTATTAGTGTATTTGTTTATTTCTAGTTGGGGGTGGGTTAATGTGGGTGTTATATTTGTATGTTGTTTGTTGTAAAACCAATAAATTCTTATAAAAAAAAAAAAAAGGAGTGCCTGGCATGCTCTGGTCCATGGGGTCACGAAGAGTCGGACACGACTAAACGACTAAACAACAACAACCCCCAAAATAATCAGTTCCCTCCGGGGGGTGGGCAGTACAGTGAATTCTCTGTATTATTAATACTCCTTAGTCACCTTCACAGAATTACAGCTCCTGAGGGAGCAGGAATGACTGCTAAAACCAGTTTAAGTTTCCTGATCCAAGATGGTTGCTATTCCTTTCTCCGCCAGCTGACCTCAGAAACTGAACACCATGTCTGCAACCATCTCTTTTTAGCAACAGGCTGGCTTTTTATATTTTTACAAATGATGCCAGTTTTAATGCCTTTGGATTGTACTTGTCTTGGTGCTTGCATGCTGCTTTGTGAAGATCCTCTTGCTTATAAAGCGGGTCATAAATTTGTTATACCTAACTTTTTTACAGAGATCAACTTTAACAACATGATGATGACAAAAAGGAAGAAACAAGGAGCCATCTCTCTGGAAGAACAAGCCAAAATCTTGGGTGAGTTTTTAATCCCATTTCAGGATTTTCTAGTATACAAGTTTAAAATACACACACGCAAACCTGAAAGTTGCTTGTTTTCTTCCCCTTCCAAATTTGGGCTTTGCAATTGAATAGAAACAGCCTGCTCTGTATGGCAAAGCCTGCTTTTGCAGCTCAAACAAGATAACCCTCCTTGATTTCAACCCGGTGTCTTCCCTTTGTTGTTAATGTATTGGAGGGGAGGGCCTGGGGGCTGGCATTGGATAGAAGATTCCTTGAGCCCCCCTCCCTCTTCTCTGTAATCCAGGTGGTCAGCAAAATCTCACTCTCCGTGTGTGTGCTGCACATCAAATCCCTTCCCCCAAACTGCCATTCAAACTGGCAGGAAGACCCAAGAAATAATTAATCTCCTCTAATTAGGTGCCAGGCAGGCAGGCTGGCCCCCTCTTCAACCCCCCTCTGATAGCTGGATGTGAGAGGAAGAAGTTAAAAAACAAAAACAAAAAACCGAGCGCCCATTCATATTCTGTGCCACATCCCATCAGTGGCATTGGAACAGTCCACCATCCCTGTACAAGTGCTCCCCCCCCCACCTCAAAAACGCATGTTCTATTCAGTCCCTTTAACAGCTTCGAAGTAGGCCGAGGACCTCCAGGTGCAGAGTCCATACCCTCCAACACTCCTCAAATGAAAATAGGAAGATTTTCATCTGAGAAATGTTGGATACATCAGCACAAAAGGGAGCAGGAAAAGGCAGCAGCTTGTGGCCTTAGGGGTCTTACGCCGGAGTGATATTTAATTTATTAATTACTCAAAAAGAACACTTAAAAAAAAATTGCTCAGCAATGCCAACTCCCTGATATGGACCCCCCCCCCAATATGGCAGCTTGTGGGGAATGTGGCTGATGACAACCCTGCAGTGTAGCCGACTATTAAAATTGCTGTTCAGAGATACAACGCTGAGGTGTGTTTGAATCCCTAGCTAAATATCCCGCATAGAAAATGCACTTTAACCTCCAGCAAAGGTCCTTTTTAATTTGAACTGCGCTTAAGTCAGCCAGAGCCCTTCCTTCCAGCTTCGCCACGCAAAAGTGCTGGGCTTTCTTGACTTGCACAGGGACGAGTTGCGCTTTTATTTTATAATAAACAAAACTGTCCCCCTCGTCGTTGCAACACTAGACGAAGTGCATCTGAGGAACTTCCTAAGTATGTTTCTGAGCACAATTCAAAGTGTTGGTGCTGACCTTGAAAGCCCTAAACGGCCTCGGTCCAGTATACCTGAAGGAGCATCTCTACCCCCATCGTTCTGCCTGGACACTGAGGTCCAGCTCCGAGGGCCTTCTGGCGGTTCCCTCACGGCGAGAAGTGAAGTTACAGGGAACCAGGCAGAGGACCTTCTCGGTAGTGGCACCCGCCCCGTGGAATGCCCTCCCACCAGATGTCAAAGAGAACAACAACTACCATACTTTTAGAAGACATCTGAAGGCAGCCCTGTTTAGGGAAGCTTTTAATGTTTGATTGATTATTGTATTTTAATATTTTGTTGTTGAATGCCGCCCAGAGTGGCTGGGGAAGCCCAGCCAGATGGGTGGGGTATAAATTAATTATAATTATAATCCTTTTAGAGCACCCAATGAATTATTCTGCCTTCATTGGGTGCTCTAAAAGGAACAAAAGCCCAGTTCTGAATGCTATACTGCTCCAAAAAATCTCAAAGGCTCTGAGATTACACCTGAAAGTTCCTTTCGTACCATTGGATGCAGTCCACCAGGCCCTGGAGATCTGAATACATTTAGAGTAGAATAGTACCACCTCTTTTTCTATATTTTTCTATCTTCTCTGCATCATTTAGTCTGTTATCACCAGGTTGGGCAGTTTTCCTTTTGGGAGGAGGCAGAGGCAGGGCAGTTGTTCAGCCGTTCCACATCATGGGGTCCTCTGTGGATTGCGGAGACTCCATGGGAGATGCCCAACAGTGATCCTCAGCAAATCAGTCAATGTAGAAGTGGTTCTCTGAACATGGAACAGTTGGAAATCCTTGGTATACAGCAGGGTAGCCAACACAGTGTTTTCAGATGTTGTTGGGCTACAACTTCCATCATCCTTGACCCTGGGCCAGGCTAGCTGGGGCTGATGGAAGTGTGAGTCCAACCATACCTGCAGGGCTCCATGTTGGCTACTGCTCCTGGCCTTAGATGACATGAGAAAGTAAGAAGAGCCCAGCTGGGTAAGACCAGAGGTCCATCTGGCCTAGCACCCTCCCAACCAGATGCCTCTGGGAAGCCCTCAATGAAGGGCTTCAACAGCCCTCATCTGCTGTTTTAACTGCCCCTGCTTCCACAGGCTGCCTCAGAAAATGGGGTCAGTGGCTAACAGCCACCGAGAGACCCTTCATTATTCATGCTACCTTTAGCGGCAGGTGAATTCCACCAGTCATGTATTGTGGGAGGGGAAAAATATTTCTTTTGTGGGTCCTGAATCGAGGCATATGTGGTCAGTAGTCGTTCTGAATGCTTTGGGTTACAGACCCCTTCAACACTTCAAGAAGGGGAAAAAGAAAAAGGAAAAGATTGAAAGATGGCCATAGCTATCCAGAGCTTCACTTTTCTTTCCCAAATACCACCTGGGCATCATGTAAAACCAGAGAAGGTACAAATGTTGCTGCTTCCACCGCCCAGACCAGCAGCATTCGAAACCGTGCCCGACGCCTCGGGCAAAATCATTGACGCTCCTGTAATGTCACGCCATCATGAAACTTTGATGTGCCTTGAGTAGGTGAAAATTATAATTTAATGCCATGGCTTAAATAAAAAATCAAATTCCGCCTCTTTGTTCAAATATGTTTGTGGGGAGATAAGTCCCACCTCAGTTAGTCCTCAACTAACCAGAACAACCGATGTCTTTAAGGAGAGTGGTGTTGGGACATGAAAAAGGCACAAACTTCCATTTCTGTACTTCACTTCCTAAATGTACAGACTGAATACATCTCTGCATTCCTGGATTCAAATTGTAACCAGAGAGAATGAGGCATAATAAAAAGTATTTGATGATACGGCACAGTGATTTTGCACCCCAAAAACGAAGGCTCAGGTCAGCACAGGGGTGTAGTTGGGGGGGGGGGTGTGCCAGGTCCCTGGGTGCACAATTTTTGAGGGGTCGCTAACCAGGTGACCCCACCCCGGCCCATCCCAGTGCTCCTCTCCACCTGCCAAGGGCCACATCGGCCAGCCAGGCTCCCCGCTGCGTGGGAAGGCTCAGTGTGGCCCCGCTTTGCTCTGCTGGCGGTAGGGTCACGGCGTCCTTGTGTGAAGTCCGAGACAGCTGCTGCCAGTCAGTGCTGACAACACTGACCTTAAAAATACATGTGGGAGAACTTCCTGGGCATCTTGGCACTGCTTGGAAAGGAGGTGGGCATGGATGAGGGAAGCAGGATCCCTCCTCTCACTCTCTCCAAGCTGGCGCCAAGTGAATCTCTCCCAGGCTCTTAACTTTTGCAAAACATTTTTGCACCCCTGCTAAGAACTGAACAGCACGAATGCAACCACAACATTACCATTCCTCATTTATGAATTATTTACCCCAGTTAAATCTGCGGCACCGCTCTGCAAAACCTAGGGAATTTTCGCAGCTCCATGTGGCTCCAGCTGTAATTAAAACTTTCCTCCGAACTTCGATCAAACTTTGTGTCAGCCATGATGGATTTGCCACCAAACTCCCACAGCACAGCATATCCCCCCACCTTTTTTTTTTTTTTTTTTTGCTGAAGTCAGAGAAACGTCACCTGTCATCCTTCAATTCTCACACGAGGCTCAGCATCAAACCAGGGAGTGCAGCAAGACACAGCGAAAAGACAAATGCCCGCTTTCCCCAAAAAAGACCTCGGGTGTTTATATACTTGTCAAGTTGTCCAATTTATTGCTTGTTAGAAATGCTAAAATGAGACTCTGGGAGGGTGGAGCAGCTGTGAGATGTGCTCCTTGCAGATCTGAACTGAGCCTTGCACATGGATATTGCCAATGGCAGGGCCGGATTAATCATACGGTACAACTATTTCCCTGGCCCGTAACCCCCGTTTTTCGATACTTTGGAAATCTCACCACTTCCCTTTGCTTTTCGTCTAACCACAGCGTTCTTTGCAGCTGTGTTAAAATAGAGTAACAGCTCCAGCTGCTGCTGTTTAAAAGAACACCGCTAAGCAGGGTAGCTCAGTGCACTGCAGCAAGGGTCTATGAATCCTAATGCATTGTGACAAGCCAGGGAGACTTAAAGGAGCAAAGGCTCCACAAAAGTTGGATTTATTTAGTCAAACTCGCTTTTGCTCAGGGATGGGTCTTGCGGAATCCCTGAAACACAGACTTAAGCTATACCTCATCGCTCTTCACAACCACTTTACATTCTGAAAGAGACCTGGGGTGCAAAGACCAGCCGTCTGTGTTGCAGTTTTGGACCTGACCAGAAAGAAAGAAAGAAAAAAACAGCCACAGAGTCCAGCTCTGCTTGTTTGGCAACTCACCCGGATGCCACATGAAAATGATCACATTGGACCCACTAATCATGGTCTTGTCTGCTCGATCCGCCGGAGCCCTGTCTTCACATTCATGATATAAGTTTATAAAATGATGCCTGACATGGAGAAAGTGGAGAGAGAAACTTTTTCCTCCCTCTCTTGCAACACTAGAACTCACGGACACCCAATGAAACTGAATGTTGGAAGATTCAGGACAGATAAAAGGAATTACTGTATATACTTGAGTATAAGCCTAGTTTTTCAGCACATTTTTTGTGCTGAAAAAGCTGCCCTCGACTTATACTCGAGTGAGGCGGGCGGTGGGGGGCGGCAAGAAAGAAGCCCTTTCTCTCCGCTCGTGCCGCCACCCGCTCTCCCCAGTTAACCATTCCTTAAGAAGCGTACAAGAATGGCGGTTCTTTACTCTCCCCCAGGCAGCTTGTTCCATTCCTGAACTGCACACATAAATGCAAACTTGGCAAAGGAGGAAGAGGAAGGAGCAGCCCAAAGGGCTGCTTTCGGGCTGCTCGTTCCTCCCTCCTCCTCCACTGCGGCAAAGGTGAACCGGCTTATACTTGAGTCAATAAGCTTTCCCAGGTTTTTGTAGGAAAATTAGGTGCCTCGGTTTATATTCGGGTCGGCTTACACTCGGGTATATACGGTACGTTTCCATGCAACACATAAACTATGGAATTTAGTCCCATAGGAGGAACTGGTGGCCACCAGCCTAGATGGCTTTAAAAAAAAGTGGATTGGACAAATTTACGGAGAAGAGGGCTATCAGTGGCTTGTAGCCACAATGGCCTCCACAGACGGAGGCAGCAATGCATCTGAGTACCAGTTGCTGGACAGGAGAGTTGAAAAATGCTTATCTTTTCTCTTTCCTCCCTTCCATCATATTTAATAGATTGGCTTAACAGCTACTGCTGGGGGGGGGGGAAGTCACTGATTTAAGATGATGTGCTAGGGTGGATGTTAGTGTTGCCTCCTCTCCTTCTTCTTTGTTTCCTTGGCACCAAATTTTAAGGCTGTTAACTCCTCAGGGCAGAGAACTATCCCTTTGCACAGTGCACACTGATGGCATCCTCTTCTAGAAATGCTTTATTAATTTATTATTATTATTATTATTGACTTGCATCAAGCTCTTAAGACTTGCTGGACCTCACTAAGGGTCCATCTAGTCCTGTATTCTGTTTCCCTCTTTGGTCAGCCTCCAGAAAGCCAAGAAGTGACCCCTTTCATACACACACACACACACACACACACACACACAGCAGCTGGCATTCTGCAGCCCACTTTCTCTGGGCTTGGAGGTTCCATTTAGCCTGATGCCAAGACAAGCATTTTTGTAAAAGGCAAAGTTGGTCCATTGCGAGAAGCTAGAAAACAGGGCAAGACTGAAACACATTTACACGTATTAGAATAAGCTTCTCCATCTTGGGGAGAAACGGTTATTCCTTTCTAGCTGAGATCCTATCCCAGAAGCACTGTTGCATTTTAAGCTACACACACACACACAGAGCTGATATTCCCCAAAGATTCTGCCACCATTTGAACCCCGCAGCAATGTTATTAGCAAATGGTTGCCACCAATCCCAAGTGGCCGTTTTGATAATTATCAAATGAAGTCTGTCCTGGTGCAGTAGCTGCTAAGCCAATCTATTAAATCTTAAAAAAGGGGGGGGGGCAAGAGGAGAGAGAAGAGATGTATTTTTTTCTTCCTTTTCTTTTCTTTCCTTTTTTTCTGCTCAAAAAAGCTTGCAAACCTTCCACACAAGACTGAATTTAAATTGCTTGTCATTCAGAACAGAAGCTGTACCAGTCATTTGTAATTCACCAGCCACCTGAGCAAACGGCCTTCTCTCCATTGCTGCTACTGCTGCTGCTGCTCCCGGGCATTGGAGCACAAAGATCAGCTCTATCTCCCCCCCCCTCCAATCCACCCCACCTTCACTATTGTCAACGTTGCGTAAGGCAGGGTCTTTTTTTAGTGCCCTAGTACACAGCCCTGCTTTCTCCCCCCCCCCGCAATGCTTCTGGAGGGAACAAGATCTTTGCAAAGTGTGTTTTCATCAGTTTCCACCGACGAAAATATTGCCCTCGAGGCATTTTATTAAAAACCACAATCCTGGTTCAACTGTGCCTATGAAATAAAGCAATCAGGGACTTAGGTGTGCAAGTAGCCCTTCCCACGATTACTTCCTTACATGTAATATAGTGACCCAGGTGCTGTTCTAAAGAGATGCAGCACAGTTACTATGGCACAAACAAGGCTAAGATAATGCGATTGTGCAGAAACGGAGCGTTATGGGAAATGTAGTCTTACAGAAGATATGCTAAACACTGGCCAGGAACCTCAGGCTCAAAGATCTAGTGGGGTCCACCAGGACTTCTTGGCATTTGGCCTGCGAGGCCGTCCTTACAAAGCCACGTACAGCTGTCCTTCACCTGACATCATATGACATCGGGAGCTAGACGGTGAAACCATGGCACCAAATCAGAATCAGAAACACGCACTATTCCCCCCAAGGCCTTTTTCCTGGTAGCCTATACAGCTTCAAGGAAAGTCTCCAATTCAAATTAGTGCCAAATTCATGCTCTATCGGAGGCGTCCTTAGATGGTGCTCTCAGTTCTTCCTTCTGCAACCATGGCTTTCAATCTGAATCATGCTGTGTGATGTCAGGTGACTGGGATGTGCCTGGCCCTGCCCACCCATCAAAGGCATCCATTCCTGGATCTGGCCCTTCTCTGTACTAAAGCAAACTCACTCTAAAGTACGGTTACCAGACGTCCCTGTTTCCCGGGGACAGTCCCCGGATTTACAAATCAGTCCCCTGACAAAATCCATCTATTTAGTAGAAAGTTGAAAAGTGTCCCCGGATTCATTGAAAAGAATCTGGCAACCTTACTCTAAAGGTGACTAGAGCCTTGAACTGAGGATTGTAACAGCTGCAATTTCCTCAGCGCTCAGCAATGCATGGCGCTAATGCGGGGGGGGGGGGAATACCCAGGGGGCATAAGCCCTGGGTCTTTTGCAGCAGCCCTGAAACAGGCAAAATTAACTCATTTCCCTCCCACTTCGCGTCCAGGTCAACTGGGTGTGCTACACAATGTTGTGTTGGTGAGACCCACATGCCAACTTTATTTGCCAAGGCTCCGTCCACATACAGTTCACTGAGCCCAGAAAATAAAATAAAAACGGTTCGCACCCCACTGCTTAGAGAAGCTAGATTTGGGGGGGGGGGTCTGCTATGCCCATTTAGCCCATCCACTTGTTCAGCGCAAGGAACCCAGAGCTGCAACATCTGGAAGAGGTGGTTTTCCAGCCTCTTCCTGATCTCAGGTGAACCCTCTAGGTAATTTAGGGTGGCCAGATGTAGAAGAAAATGTACAAGGGGCTCTTTCTTTGCATGAGAAGCTCCACTTGCAGAAACCCCCTCTGGTTTTAAAGGTGCAAGAGCCCCCCTCTCCTCTTTTGCCTCCGACAGCCATAACCCAACTTGTCAAATCTGCAGCTCCGCCTAATGTTCCACTGAAATTCACCCTCCTGTAACCTAAGAGGAGCACCTTTCCTGAGAAAGGGACATTCCTGGGAGTTCAGGCAGCTCCAACGGGATCAAACATTTGCCTGCCTTGTGTCACTTCTCGTGCCCGCTTCCATCATCGGGTTTAAATGCTACATTTTCTGCAATGTGACCCGATGAATTGCAGGCTGGTATTTTACCTGGGTGCTTTCTTACCTCACTCTCCTCAAAAAGTTTTTTTTCTTTTTTTCTTTTTAGTTAAATGTCACACTGTAATCTGGCATTCAGTGATTAATGAACAACAACAAAAAGCTTGCTGCCCCCGCCCCCCCCAAGTCTCCCACCACTCAACACAGCGCCTTCCAGCTATTTTGCTCGTATGAAGTTGACTGTGGTACCTTCCAGCTTCTGCACATGGGTCATGTGCACCCATACATCTGTGCGCCTGAGTTTTCTATGGTGGAGCCAGGCAATGCTTTTTCCACAAAGGGGATCCCCCCAGGTGTCCTTTCACAGCTATTTCGGAAGAGCTGATCATGCATGCCATGGCTGCCACATAGGAGGCCACTTAAAACGGCTCTATGCCACAACTGCCATCACACAAGCCAATGCACTCACTCACTCACTCATACACCTACACAACTGAAAACTGTTGGAGAAAAACAACCCTGCATCTCTCTCTCGAGAGAAAAAAACCAGACCACAAATGGCTTTTGGCAGGGCCGTCTTAACCATAGGTGCCAGGGGTGCGGGGCACCTGGGTGCCAGGCTCTCAGGGGCACCAGGCTGAGAGTCCAGGGCCCTGAGAGTTGGAGTCCGGGGAAGAGCCCACCCGTCGGTGCACCGCGGGGTCTTCCCTGGACTCCAACTCTCCGCCCTCCTGTGCGCCTGGGATTGGCGTAGGGCCGTGGAGAGGCACCACGAGGCACCCGGCTTCGCTCAGTCGCCGACTCCTCAGGCTGGTTTGTTGTCCTGGGCCCATGTTTCCTGTTTTCTTTTCCTGAGCAGAGATAAGCGTGGTGTCAGCTCTCCAAAAAAAGGTCGACAACTCCGGGCAACCGGGGGGGGGGGGGGCGCCGGGCGGATCATTGCACCCCGGCGCCGCATATGCTTAAGACGGCCCTGGCTTTTGGTACAGTCAATTTCACCGGTGCAGTCAATTTCACAGTTCTGTTGACTAGTATGGGACATGGACAAAGAGAACAGACCGCAGTGCAGAAACCGCCTTTCCCCCATCTAGCGATATTTCCATCCCTCTTTCCCCATGCCTCCTTCTCTTACATTTGCACAGCAACCAAGCTACCCGGTCTCATCCTGCAGAATGCAGAACTTAAGGGGAGCCAGGAACAGGAGGTCGTGTACAGCACCAGAGGCACTTTTCTCTCCGTTGAGCTACTTCCTATGTTCCAAAGCACGCCTTGACACTGAAAAATGAACTGTAATTAAACCTTGTGACATTCACACAGGGATTAGAACCCGGGACTGTCAGGCAGGAGAGCCTGAGCGCTTTACTCTCTTTGCCACCAGGGAAGCCATTAAACTAAAGGAGTTATGAGCCTGATATTCTACTGGGCTATGGGGCCACTCCTGCAATGGCCAGAGGGGGTGTCACAGCTCATCAGCCCAGGCTGGTGGGCATCCATTTGTCCTGGGAAACAATGGCGGACTGTGCCGGGGGGGGGGGGTTGAAGTCAAACTGTTGGAAGGTTACAGTGCCCAGGCAGGCCTTGAGGCACCAGGGGGAGGGCTCCCTGGCAGAACACCTGCCTTGCACATAGACGATCCCCAGGTGAGTCTGGGGCGATTCCCTGCCAGAAACCCTGGAGAGTCATGGCTGCCAGTCAGTGCAGACAATACTGAGCTGGAGAGACCAATGGTCTGATTAAGTACAAGGCAGTTTCCTATATTCCTAACAGGGTCCTGGTTGGTTCTATATAACCATTGGCCCAGGTTAAGAAACTTTTCCCCAAGAGAAAATGCAGAGCAGCCTTTGCCTTGCAGCTCTGGAACTTGGGTTGCGTTCACCATCCCCAGATACACCTGGCAAATTGGCTCACCTGCCAGGAAGGGAAACCCTCGAACCCTCCCTGCAGTGGGCAGCTCCCCCCTGAGCCATAACGGACAAAGCAAGGAACTGATTGTACCTATCTAACCGTACGCAGTCCATCTGGCACTGCCTTGCACTGAGCCAGACTGTTAGGTCCATCTACACCAATGTTGTCTACACTGACTGGCAGCAGTGGCTCTCCAGGGCTTCAGACAGAGAGTCTTCCCCAGCCCCCCCCCCCATAGATGCCAAGGGGTGTGTGTGTTGAACCTGGGGCTTTCTGCGTGCAAGGGGGGGGGTGCTCTACCCTTGAGCTACAGCCCATCTTCCCCTACCTTCCATATCCTCGCCTCCCCACCCCACCCCACGAAATCCCGCTCAGCCAAACCCTCTCAGCCCCCTCACACTTTTATACATCAATGTATCATTAACTACCCCCCCTCCCCGCCATGCGCACCAACTCAAGGTGAGAGAAAACACAGCCGCGGCTCTGCAACGACGCGAGATTGATGAATTACATTTCTGCGCCGGGTCCCTTCCATGGCTGGTGACTTTCCAGCAAAGCAATTATCACCGTAGAATGCATAATGGCCTAATTAATTACTACTGTCAGGCTGGCCTCTGTGCTATGATTATACCTTATCAAGCCAACTTTCTGATTTTTTCCTTTTTCTTTTTTAGAAAGCAACATTTGGAAGCAAAAATATTATTGTAATTGATGGGTTAAAAGGGGGAGGGGGTGTTGCACGCTCTCTTTCTCTCTCTCCTGCCCTCCACTTTCTTTCTCTGTCTGTTTATATCCCCCCCCCCCAGATCAAGGAATGGTTAAACACAAACAGATAAAAAGCGTAAGAATTGGCAGGACTAATTGCAACTGGAGGAGGATTTAGGCTGCATCAAACTTGCTTCAGGTCCCCCACCCCACCCCTTGAAACACAGGACTGGTGGCAATTATATTTTAATTTAAATTGTCACTCAAAAAATAAAATAAAATCAAGACAAAGCCCCCTAATATATTTTTTTTAAAGTCCTGTTATGCAAGGTGACTCCAGAAAGCTTATGACAGGGCCTGTAGCCCTCCAGATGTTGTTGCATTCCAACTCCCGTAACTGGAACAGAGGAAGCTACCTTGTGTTGAGTCTGACCATCAGTCCACCTGGCTCCATACTGCCTACACAGACTAGCAGCAGCAGCAGCAGCAGCAGCAGCAGCAGCAGCAGCAGCAGCAGCAGCTCTCCAGGCTTTCAGGCTGGGATCTTTCCAAGCTCTTTCTGGAGATGTCAGGACTTGAACTCAGGACCTTCGGCATGCAAGGCAGATGCTCTGTCACTGAGCTATGGTTCTTCCCCATTTACCATTGGCCATGCCGGCTGGAGGAGACTCTTGAGAGTCCCATGGACTGCAAAAAGATCAAACATATCCATCCTTAAAGAAAACAGCCCTGAGTGCTCACTGGAAGGACAGATCCTGAAGTTGAGGCTCCAGTACTTCGGCCACCTCATGAGAAGAGAAGACTCCCTGGAAAAGACCCTGATGTTGGGAAAGATGGAGGGCACAAGGAGAAGGGGACGACAGAGGATGAGATGGTTGGACAGTGTTCTCGAAGGGACTGGCATGAGTTTGGCCAAACTGCGGGAGGCAGTGGAGGATAGGGGTGCCTGGCGTGCTCTGGTCCATGGGGTCACGAAGAGTCAGACACGACTGAACGACTGAACAACAACAACATGCCGGCTGGGGGTGAAGAGACCTGGAGTCCAACAACATCTAGAGTAGGGGTCGGCAAGGTTTACCTCTCCTGGGCGGGTTCACTCCAGCGGAGATCCCTCCGAGGGCCGGATCGCGTGTGTGTGTGAGTGCGCCCGCCCACGATTTCCGGCATCTGCGTCTGTGCAGATGCGATTTCCGGCACAGCGGAAGCTAGTCCCCGCACCGTGCTGGTTTAGCGCAACGTGCAGCGGACTCGTCGAGGGTAGTTCGTGGGCCGGTTAAACGACCCCCGTGGGCCGCTTGTGGCCCGTGGGCCTTAGCTTGCCTACCCCTGATCTAGAGGGCCACGGGCTCCCTGTCCCTCGCTGGTGGTGATGTGGACAGGGCTGAGAGAAAGGTGGGCCAATTCTTCATTCGTTTCATTTTGTTGTTGGCATTAAAAGCATGGGAACGATTGTGGAATATGGACATAAAGTTTACAGCATGTTACGGTTTAAGAGAAAATTACATGAAAATGATATATCATTGGTATCTAACACCAAGCAAACTGGCAAAAATGTATAAATCTAAATCAAACAAGTGTTGGAAATGTAAAGAGAAAGAAGGTTCTTTTTATCATATGTGGTGGTCTTGCAGTAAGGTTAAAGCATACTGGGAAATGATTTACAATGAATTGAAAAGGATGTTCAAGGTAACTTTTGTAAAACAAAAAACAACAACAACAACAAAAAACCAGAAGCTTTTCTTTTGGGAAGTATAGGGACAGAACTACCTAAATTGAATAGAAATTTATGTATGCTACTACAGCAACAAGAATGCTACTTGCCCCAAAGTGGAAAGAAGCAGAAGTCCCAGCAAAGGAAGAAAGGATACAAAAACCTACGGACTATGCAGAAATGGCGAAACTTACCGGAAGAATAAGAAATCAAGATAGCAAACATTTTATAGAAGAATGGAAATGGTTTATTGAATATTCACAGATAAATTGCAAACAGATAGAAGCATTAGCAGGATTATTGTAATAACCTGCAGTTTCATATGAGTATATATTTAAAGTAGATAATTACCTGTGAATGAGCAAATTAAATGAATTTGGATATGGAGAAGATATTAAAAAATAAATTTAAGGAACCGCAGAAAGAGGGGGGAAGGAAGTCAAACTTTGAAATGTTAAATTGATTGTAAAACTAATGAAATGTATGAAAAGTATAATTAAAAATTTAAAAAAGTAAATAAAGCATTTTCCAGCACCTTTTGCTTCAATGGCGGACAGGGCCAGGGAGGCTGCATGACAAACCAGGGTGCTTGGCAGCATAAAGGAAGCCAGCTTCATGGCTGAGCCCATACTTTGCATGCAGGCTGTCCCCCGGTCCAATCCTTGACATGCCTATTTAAAAATATCAGGTAGGAGATGATGGGAAGAACCTCTTTCTTAAACCACAGACAGCTGCTACCACTCAATGGAGAAGATACCTGCCTGGCTCTCTATAAGGCAGATAGGTTGTTTATAAGTAATGCGTAGGGAATACCCAGTGCTGCCAGGGAATTTGTAAAAAACACACAACCCCATGTAATTTTAAAATTGATAGATGATTTATGAATTTGCACCCGTCACACCAAAAATCGGGTGAAGACAGCTGGCCATGCTGGCTGAGGCTCATGGGAACTGTAGTCCAGGAGCATCTGGAGGGCCACAGGCATCCCACCACTGCTATATTTATTTATTGCTTATTGCATTTCCACCCCACCTTTTTCTCCAACAAACTCAAGGTGATGGACGTGGTTCTGCCCCTCCTCCTCAAATCCTCACAGCAACCCTTTGAGGTAGGTTAGGCTGAGAAGCAGTGACCTGCCCAAGGCCACCACCGCTCAGCGAGCTTCATGGTCAGCTGGGGTTTTGAACACTGTTCTTCCAGGTCCTTGTCTGATGCTCTAACCAGTATACCACACTGCTTCTATTAGGCTAATAGCAAACATCCTCCCAGTGTGGAGCTTTATGCAGCCATACAGCGCCATTTGTGCACAAGAGGGCGGAATCAGCAGACTTGAGTTGGGGGAATCCCTGAAGTTTGCAGATGCACAACAAAATTATCTCTTTGTGGGAAAGGGGGGGGGGATCCGTCGAACAAGGACTGAGCAGGCTCACTGGGTACAGAATGCCGAGAGTTTGATGGAGGGATAGCGGAATAGAAAAGCTTTGAGGAGAAATGCAAGGGAGTATCCTGGAGGAGGGCAGGGCTGGTGAGCCGGAGCCCTGGGAGAGAGCAGGCCACACCACGATGATACTGGGTGCATTCAGATGTTGACAATGTTGCATTAGTTTTCCTGCTTATAATGCTACTGCTTCTGGCCCATTTTCTAATTCTCCTTTTGCGCTGCAGTCTGTGTTGCATGACGGAAGTGTAGCTTTTTGACCGATATACCGGCATGCCGCAGGAAAAGTCATTCACACGGGGGGGACGTGGTGTGACACAACTACACACGTCGTCGGACGCCGTTTCCACACGGGCACACTTTTGTCCTTCCCACAATTCCCCCGTGAAGAGAGCAGGAAAGAACGGCATGCTGGTTTAATCCCCCAAAATTTCGTAGCTGTAATCCCGTGATTTTCCAGGTGAAGGGGGCTACAACAGCTTTTACATTCAGATATAATGGAGAAATTAGCAGATGGGGCCATGACAGGAAAACGGAAGAAAACGTTGTGTTAATGCAGCTATTGCCCTGCCCCCTCCCCATGTTGATACCCTTTTTCCAAACTCAGGAACTACAAGCAAAATTGGGAAAGGATGTAAATGTTACAGGATCTGCCAGGTGAGGGAAAGATAAGAGACCTCCTGCCTTTGTAAGAAAATGGGAGGCTATTTCCCTGTGAGTGTGAAGAAGGAGGGGCATAAGGATCTGTTTGATGCTTCCTTCTGTCCCCTCCCCCAATTGTTGGCTTTTTTTGGTGTGTGTGGGGGGGGTTTAGTTTTAGATGCCCAACGGCTTGCTTTACAAAAAGTCTCAACCCACCTTCCTTCCAGGTACTGCGCCATCACAATAAAACCCCAAATCGTGGCAGACGACAAGAACAATGCTCTTTGGAGCAGAGAGATTTCAAGGGGGCTCATGTTAGTCCAATACGTACACAAGATGGCGCTGCAATAGCTAGTAAGGAAGACCTTCACCCAAATGAGTCTCCTCAGACCCTCGGGTCAGGCCTGGGGGCCAAATGGGCTTCCTTGCTTGGCCCTTGGAATTCTTCCTGCCCCTGCTTCACAAATCAAGTGTTTTTGATTAACTGGTCTGCATACTTCAACTCTTTTGAAGCCATCCAAGTTAGAGATGTGAAGGCCCGGAAAAAAACAGAAAAATTGGGGGGGGGGGACACACGTTTTCCCCCTGAAGCCTTTTTTGTTGTTTTTTTCCAAAAAATTGGAAAAATAAAAAATAATTATGGAATGTTTTATTTTAACATGATGAACAAAATATTTTAAGATAAGGGGTTCAAATATTTTATAAATCATTTCTAAAAAATATGTATGGTATATCAGATTATTCTAATTTCTGTGAGGACAAGCAAGTCCTAGGTTGCAAACTGAACTCTCCAATGGAAGAACAATATACATTTCTTCCTTTAGGAGGTGCTGTTGTCACCAGACAAGAAAAAGGTTTCAGTTTTGTTTTTGCATGCGTGTGGTATGCATTGGTTCTGTTTCTCTTCACTAGGCCTCAAAGCAGTGGAAGAAAATATAGAGCAACAAAAAGTTCCTGAAAGTATATACTTAATTACAGCTCAGAAAATTATTCTGATTACATTTCATGCCCATTCAATGAAACTTAGTCCCACTTCCTTCTTCAGTTCTTTTTATGAAAATGTTTTTTTTAAATATTGTGGAGAGGAAATATGAATAATTGTTATTCTGGATTTTTAAAAATTGTTTTGTGGAGTTTTTTTTTTTGTTTTGTTCCACATAAACTAGTAAACAGTTCAGGAGATTGTTGCTCCATTTGTTACAAATACAAATAAATATTATTTTTAAAGTAAATTCTGTTTGTAATACCGGGTAATTGTTTGGATACACTATATTTTTAATATGCCAGTTGTGATAATTTTATGTCCATTAAAATTGTCCATAGTTATATTTTATGTTTCTAAAGTAACAGAATGTCTTTCAATCTGGAAAAGAAAAAAGAAGTGCTAATGTAGCATTTTTTTTTCAATTTTTCCAAAAAATTCCGTTTTTTCTGGGGGAAAATGGGTTTTTTTCCCCGAGCTTCAAAATTTCCGGAAATTTTACATCTCTAATCCAAGTTGGTGGCCTCACTGCCTCCTGGGGGAGTGGGTTCCACAGTTTAACTATGTGTGTGTGAAGAAGTCCTTTCTTTTCTCTGTCCTGAATCTGCCCACAATTCTAGTGTTAGGAGAGAGGGAGAAAACTTTCTCTCTCCACTTTCTCTGTATGCCTTGCGTAATTTTCTAAACTTCTGTCCCATCGGCGAGTGCCCTGGTGTCAGCCCGGCCTTCCCAGCCGGGAGAAGGCAGGACAGAGATCAGCTGAGGTGTGTGAGCCTGGCTGAGGAGACCCCCCAAAATCTCATAAGGCCAGAACAAAACTGAACCCCACTCCAGCTTACATCAAATAGATCAAAGAGTTGATATGAAAGCATGGGAATTCTAGTTCAAAAGAAGACTGTGTGCTGTTCAAATTCAATATCATCATCATCATCAATATGTTGTTAAAAGAACAAAGTTGCATGAATCAGTATTATCCTTTGGCTGATGCTATTCCTAATGGGATATATAACAAAGATCTGCTGAAAAAGACCGCTTAACTGAGGGGGAAAACAAAGAGGGGGGGAGGGGCAGCTTTAAATCATTTACTTTGCCAAGATGATGATGCTGAATGAAATAAAATTGCTGCGAGCCCTTTATTTCCTCATAATACTTCCTGACAGGCACAATGGAGCTCTGGCAAAGTTCCTGATATTAGAAGCCAAAGGACGGTAATCTCATTACAACTTTCTCAAGGAGTCCTTTGCCTGTCACGCCACACACAGGGACACCCACACAATCTTGTTTCCACCGCTTGACGGGGATCCTGGCCGAGTTCAAGGAGGCAGCAGTTGCCAGCTTGTGTATGAAGGTTGTGGAGCCCTGGGCAAAGCCTGGGAACTGAGAATAAACCTCCTGTTGGGGTGGAGGGAGAGAACAGCTTGGCAGAAGCACATGTGAAAAGAAGCTCTCAAGATCTCAGTCAATCAGAAGCTGGTTGCGAGCCAGTAGTGTGATGCGGCAGCAAAATTGGCCAATGCAATTCTTAGGCTTCCCTAAACAGAAGTAATATAAGCATGTTTTCTGCACCAGCATGCCCCTCCACCCCATTAAAAAACTTTGGAAAAGTGACTGTGGCGAGAATCTTAATAGCACAAAAATGGAAACAAGAAGAAACACCGACAAAGGAAGAACGGACAGTGAAATTACTGGAGTATGCAGAATTGGACAAAATGACGGGAAGAATCCGAGAACAGCGGGACTAGAAATTCATCAAAGACTGGACCAAATTTACGAATTATTTAAAAGACAATGGTATTCAATCAAATACGTTGATAGGATTGCAAGAAGCTTTGTAGATTATTGAAGAAATGCCGTTGTAAATATGAAATTATAGTGATTAAGTTGGATATGATGATTCAAAGCAATGATCGAGTTAAGAAGTATAGTATAAAGTAATAGATATTAGAAAATCATGTGGAGGGTTTGAGGGAAGTCACGGCCCTAAAAGGCCAAAATGTTAAATGAATGAAAAGATAAATGTGATAGTTTTTTCAATGTATTGATATATATAACAATAATAATAAAAATAATATTAATTTTTTTTTGGAAACACCAAGAGTTGGTGGAAAGGAGAAAGCGAGGTTTTGCAAACACATTTGGCAATCGTATTTTAAGAGGGACAGTGGTCGCAGGGTAGACAACCAGCCGGCACTGATGCTCAGCCTGAAAAGGTCCTCTGAGTGAAAACTCCAGCCAGGGCTCAGCATAGGAGATTGATTGTAAGTGCCAGAGTGAGAAAAGGTCAGTCTTGTGGTGTGTTGCTCCCTGAACTCTGAACTGTTTTGTGCCTTCAAGGCAGGTGGGGTGGGGTGGGGAGAGAATGGAGCTTTGGCTGGCCGAGTGGAGAAACTGAGGCACAGACGAGGTAGAGGCAGAAGAGCAGGGGAAACCTGTAGATTATCATTTCCTTTGGGAAGGCAACCCATGCTGTTTTTCTCCTTCCACTCCTGCCCCAGAATTAACAAACTGCACGATACATATCACGCAAACAGGGACAACCTTATATATAAAAAGGGTGATGAGACCTGCTTTTTGTTTATTTCCTTTTTAAAGAGGATATGCCTACTCATCTTTCCAACTGTAGCTTCGCAGTGCAGCAAAGAACTTCTAAGATTATCTGCCGCAGAGCCCGCTCTCAGGAGACGCCCAGGCAAGGACTGGGAACCACCCACTCTGGAGCATCTGTCCAAGCAGTGGAGCATTATCAGGCTTTAACTTGGCCCTGCCCACCCAGACTGGCCATGGCCCACTGCTGGACAGGAAGGGCTATGAAAGGCTTCCTGTTTGGGGTGGTGTTATGAGTCTCACGGAAGAGCTGACTGGACTGGGATGATGAGTGGGGGGCATTCAAGGAGCTGCCCACTGACAACCCTACGGAGGCACCCAGGGGGCTTTGTTCACTTTTCTATGGAACACTCAAATGTTACTTTCAAATAAATAAATTCCACTGCTTTATTTGGTTCTCTCCTATTTTTTCCAGCCTTGATCTGGTGATTTCGGAAGTGATAAAACGTAACTACAGCACCTCCAGCTTCAGCAGCACCCCTCCTATTCGTATGGACAGGCAAAGCACTATTGAGGCTTTTGGGGGCTCCTGTGCTTTTAATTGAAAGGATCCTGTTTGCCAGTTCTATCCGTTTTGTTGCTTCCCGATGAATACAGGTTGAGGATAAGTGATATATAACCTCTTCTTGGGAGAAAAGCAATGACAAACCTAGACAGCATCTTAAAAAGCAAAGACATCACCTTGCCGACCAAAGTCCGTATAGTTAAAGCTATGGTTTTCCCAGTAGTAATGTACGGAAGTGAGAGCTGGACCATAAAGAAGGCTGATCGCCGTAGAATTGATGCTTTTGAATTATGGTGCTGGAGGAGACTCTTGAGAGTCCCGTGGACTGCAAGAAGATCAAACCTATCCATTCTCAAAGAAATCAGCCCTGAGTACTCACTAGAAGGACAGATCCTGAAGTTGAGGCTCCAGTACTTTGGCCACCTCATGAGAAGAGAAGAATCCCTAGAAAAGACCCTGATGTTGGGAAAGATGGAGGGCACAAGGAGAAGGGGACGACAGAGGATGAGATGGTTGGACAGTGTTCTTGAAGCTACTAACATGAGTTTGGCCAAACTGCGAGAGGCAGTGAAGGATAGGCGTGCCTGGCGTACTCTGGTCCATGGGGTCACGAAGAGTCGGACACGACTGAACGACTGAACAACAACAACAACAAAACCTCTTAATTGCCCCTTCAATAGCCCCTTCTGTCTGAATGTCAGTTTCTGTTCCTGCAGTGGGGAGAGCCTTGTGAAATAACCCATATTCTTGAACTCGTAACCTTTGGAAGGCCCGTCAGTGACAGCTGGGACACTATAGTCATCTCTTTGCTTTCCTTCCACCACGGTTTTGGATGCTCAGGCATGTAGACTATGTTACCTTTATTTTAATGTACTAAAACTTTTAATTTAGATGTTTTCACGCATCCAGCCGAAGGAGGAGGAGGTGGGGGGAGATAAAGTTTCAAATAATGACTGTAATAAATGAAGGTAATTAATTGTAGTTTGTTCCTTAACTGTCTAGTCAGCTTAATTTTACCTTTTCATCTAATAATGAGAAAATAATTTTTGTGCTCTGAGGGTTAATGATATGTAACTGCAAGAGCTGCTAATTGCATGTTGCAAACTATTCATCAGAATCCCCATCTGTGCTACTTGATTATGTTTGCTAAATTATTGCTTTGAATTATCTTTCATAAAGCAACTTTTGTAATTAGCGGGGTTCTGGCTCTGCTCTTTTCCCTGTCTGCAAGGAGACTCAAAAACTTTGGCCATTTCAAGCTGTCGCCACTCCACTACTGTCGCGGGCAGGCCTTTTGTCTTCCCAGTAATGGAAAATTAAAGGCAGGTTTTTATTTATTTAATCAGGTTGGGGAGGGGGAGAGAGAAGCTGGTTCCCCCTCCTCTGCAATGAGGGTGCCTCTTATTCCTTCCTCCCCACAGGCACCGCTGGGTGTGCCCAGAGACTGGAGGCTCATCACATCCCAGATGCTGGGATCTTACCAGCCAGGCAACTGAGCTAAGAATGGCACCATTCTCCAGTCTGCTTCCATGGAAAAGGAGGGCCATGGGGCACTGGAAGAACCCAAGAAGAGTCCTACAGCTGAATCAGGCCAGTGGCCCCTCTAGCCCAGCATCCTGCTCTCACAGTGGCCAGACACGATGCTCCAAAGGGAAAACACCAAGCAGTATCTGGGCACAAGAGCCCTCTCTCCTCCATGTGGTTTCCAGGAACTGGTGTTCAGAAGCATTGCTGTGGAGATAGAACACAGCTATTCTGGCTAGTACCCATCGATGAAATGTAGTTTGGTGCGTTACTCTTTAACTAGTAGCAATGACTCCAAATTGCCATAGATATTTTAACGTACTTAATTGAAACAGGTTACATTTTCAGGGGCTCAAGGTCATGGAATCATAGAATTATACGGTTGGACAAATTGATTTATGTAAAATAAGGAATATACGTCTTTGATGTATAGAATCGATGTAATTATGGATAATAAAGCATGAAATTAAAAAAAAAGTGTCCCTGGATTTATTGAAAAAAAATCTGGTAACCATACTCTGACCAAGTCAGAATAGAGCAGTACTATTATTTCCCTTGACCTGGATACTAGACGTCAGTTGATGCAGTCTAGAACACCACTGGGTTTTTTTTTTGCTGCTATATCACCACGTTGGCTCATGTTAAGTTTGTGGTCCCAGGAACTTAAGCTGGAACCTTCTGCGTGCAAAGCGTTTGCTGTATCACTGTGCTACAACCATTACCCTAGAAAGGGTGAGGAATCTCTGACCCTACAGATGTTGTTGAACTCCAACTCCAACCATCCCTGGCCAATAGCCATGCTTGCTAAGGCTGCTGAGAGTTGCAGTTCTGAAACATAAATGTACCTGGCAATTGACAAAATTCAAGAAGACAGGTCCCTGCCCCAAGAGGCTTACATGACTGTCAGTTGACCTCAGGAACTTGGGAGGCCAGTCAACACACTGTGTCTATCTGGGTATAGATACAGCAGCCAACGGACCTGGTCTAGGCCATATCAGTCCCAAGGCCTTGACCACTGTGGATGGATTGCCATCGCAGGCACCCTCCTGTCCAGTTCTGCGGGCTCTTGAAGTTGAGAGAAGCAGGGTCCAGTCACAAGACCAAGTCAAATGCACAGGACTGAAGGCAGGGCTAAGAGAAGTTGTTTCGGAAGGCAGCTGGTAGGGCTGGAAGTCTCAGGTAGGAAGGCCAAAGTGTGGTAGGCCCTACCTCCCTGGAAGGAACAAATGGGGATGGCCACCGACTAAGGTGGCTCCGAAAGAGGACTCGACAAGTTCATGAAGGATAAAGCTATCAATAGCTGCTAGCCATGACGGTTGTGCTCTGCCACCGCAGTCTAGACTAGGCTGGGCAGCCTAGATGGCATGGTGCATACCCTCCAACATTTCTCCAGTGAAAATAGGGATGTCTATTACAGTGGTACCTCTAGTTATGAACTTAATTTGTTCCGGAGGTCTGTTCTTAACCTGAAACTGTTCTTAACTAGAGGCGTGCTTTCGCTAATGGGGCCTCTTGTTGCCGCTGCACTGCTGGCACACAATTTCCATTCCCATCCTGGGGCAAAGTTCTCAACTTGAGGCAACTCTTCCAGGTTAGCAGAGTTTGTAACCTGAGGCATTTGTAAACTGAGGCGTTTGTAACTCGAGGTACCACTATATTATTATTATTATTATTATTATTATTATTATTATTATACGCCACCCATCTGACTGGGTTGCCCCAGCCACTCTGAGTGGCTTCCAACATATCTAAAAACACAATGAAACATTAAATATTTTTTTAAAAATCCCTCTACAGGGCTGCCTTCACATGTCTTCTAAAAGTTGTATAGTTACTTATTTCCTTGGCTTGGGGGTCAGGCAACTCCACACCCTCCAACATTTTTTTTAAATTTTAAATTGATAAATACAATACACACAAACACTCATCCATGCACAAACCAACCCACTTATTCACAAACATAAATTAAACATAAAAATACAAAACTAAACATAAAAATAAAAAGGCAAAGGGACCCCTGACCATTAGGTCCAGTTGTGTCCGTCTCTGGGGTTGCGGCGCTCATCTCGCATTACTGGCTGAGGGAGCCGGCGTACAGCTTCCGGGTCATGCGACCAGCATGACAAAGCCGCTTCTGGCGAACCAGAGCAGTGCACGGAAACGCCGTTTACCTTCCCGCCGGAGCAGTTCCTATTTATCTACTTGCACTTTAACGTGCTTTCGAACTGCTAGGTGGGCAGGAGCAGGGACCGAGCAACGGGAGCTCACCCCGTGGCGGGGATTCGAACCACCAACCTTCTGATCAGCAAGCCCTAGGCTCTGAGGTTTAACCCACAGCGCCACCCGCGTCCCTAAACATAAAAATACAAGTACATAAATCTTGACTTCCCTCCACCCGTGTGTGACTTCCTTTGTTTTTCCTTCTCTTATCGCTGTGTTATCGATATTAATATAACTTTCTATTCTTATACCCGTTTCTTATACCCTCCAACATTTCTCTGGTGAAAACAGGGACGTTTATGGTAAAGCGGGACATTTCCGTGATCCAATGAGAAACCAGGATGGCTTCTGTAAATCCGTGACTGTCCCTGGAAAATAGGGTTCTTCTCATGTTGCATTCCTACAAACTAGGATTTGGCTGGTTAAAGAGCTGTGAGGCACTGCTCCCTTCTCTGTGCCAGGACCTACTGAGACTTGCCAGCATCCCACCCCCTCCGCCCCACCCCCCCTCTCTCCCAGAGGATCTAATGACATCTGCTGGGGAAACAGGCAGTATTTAAAACAACCAGAAATACATTCCTATTGTTATCATTCTCTTTTATGTGTTTACGCCGAGCGTTTCGGAATGAATCAATACCGGATTGCCCTATAAATAAATAAGCATATCAGTAAAAACCGGGTAATAAAATGAAGTGATGAAAAATATGGAAATCAGCCCACATTTGTGTAAATCCAGTTATTGTTTACTTTAATATTTCTCCTTGTGCCGTTATGTCGTTCCAAAGAGACAGATTTAAAAGTAAGGCGAAGCTCGCAAGATGACAGCCTCTAATGTGTTGTTGCCGAGCGCCGGCGTCTCTCTGGGGGTTTCGAGCTAAGCGGGGTAGAAGCCGCACAGACGGAGCAACTATTTCTCCGCTTCTCCCCACTCCCCGCCCCGGCAAGAGAATAATGAAGATTTTAGGAACGCTCCAAAGTGTGATATTTCTCCAACACCTGCCTTCTCCACCTCGGAAGCATTTAAATCTCTCAGAGCCATGCTCCACCGAAAGCTGGAATAGATCTTATTCCCCCACAGCGAAAAAGCCTTGATGGATGGAGTTCAGGAAGGAAGCCATCAAAAGCCACTGTTGTATGGCAACAGACCTGCCCAGGGGCCCTCTCAGTAGTTCCACTTCCATGAGACGTTTCGGGGCATGGCCTGGGTGAGGGCCTTCTCTGTGGCAGCCCCTCAGTACAGTGGTACCTCGGGTTAAGAACTTAATTCGTTCTGGAGGTCCGTTCTTAACCTGAAACTGATCTTAACCTGAGGTACCACTTTAACTAATGGGGCCTCCCGCTGCCGCCACACCGCTAGAACACAATTCTGTTCTCATCCTGAAGCAAAGTTCTTAACCTGAAGCGCTATTATTTCTGGGTTAGCGGAGTCTGTAACCAGAAGCATCTGTAACCTGAGGTACCACTGTATACAGCTTTTTTTGCGAATGCTGAAGACACGCCTCTTGGCCTGGGCCTTTGACACCTCAGATGTGTGTTTCAGGACCCACCCTGTTCTTGTGTATGTTTTAACTGTTTTTATTTCTGAGTTTTAACTGGTCATAACTTTCCCTGAGACCTGCGGGAGAAGGACAGACAATAATAATGAAGGGGTGGTGGAAAAAAAACACTCAGTCAATGATTCCATCATCAAATCCATCTCTTGTGCATGGAATTTAATGGAGGAAGTAAATCCACATGCTTGTGTGGTATTGGCTTCTACCGCAGCAGCAAAGAGGTCGTCTCATCTGAGTAGGAGAGCTCTCTCTGTGAGGGAGCCACCAGAAGAGATGGAAGTGGAGACGCTCCTTCAGGTATACAGAGCTAAGGTTGTTTAGGGCTTTAAATGAGTCTCAGGCTGTGCGCCTGGTCTTTTATGGGCACAGTAACCCCATTCGGAACCAAGGAATCCCCCCCCCACCTGCCTGCCCCCTGTCCCCTAAAAACAGTACTTCTGTCTTATCAGGATTCAACCTCAATCCATTGACCACCATCCATCCTCTAATGGCCTCCAGACATTCACCACCTTCATTGGTTCCGATTTAAACGAGAGGTAGAGCTGATTGATTGATTGATTGCATTAACACCCCACCTTTCGGTGTACATAGTTCTCTCCCCATCCTCATCTAATCCCCACAACAACCCTGTGGGGTAGGTTTGGCTGAGAGGCAGTGACTGGCCCAAGGTGACACCCAGTGAACTTCATGGCCAAATGGGGATTCGAACCCTGCTCTCTCCGAGGTCAAAGTCTGACACTCTAACCAATACAGCCAACAACAACATCTGGAAGGGCACCATGTTGGCTACCACTTGAGTTGACATTGAAAACCTGGAGCCATCTTTGGACTTGGAAACTGCTACTGACTCTGCTGTGTGTGGTTCATTTTTCTTTTAGACCCTGTTTCTACTCTGTGTCCCCCCCGAGCGACTTACAGGCAGCTCACGGTGGCTAAGAAGTACCTTGGGCACAGACGGCTTCTTACCTCTGCCTGGAAGCTCTTCAAGACAGGAGCCACCATGTCGCGGACCTCCTGGAAGAGAGAAAATGGCGGAAGCCGGCAATTAGACCCGAGTCGGGCAACGGAGCTCTTGGTTAATCCAGCCCTCAGAATCGGGACTGGTTCCTCATATGAAGCTGGGCTGTCACCTAATTAAAGAAGCCTTTGTTTTGATTAATTGAGCAGGTTTCAAATCGACTAATTAGCTGATTACATTTGCATACTGAGGATAAGAACAATAATACTTAAAGGAGAAACAAAGGCCCGTTTTTAGGCTGGTGATTTTTTTTGGCCAGTTTCATCCTTGGCCACTCTTCCAAATGATCGCAGACCAGTGGGGAATGCGGGCAAAAATGGGTGTACCCACTCGCACGCTGATCCCACACTCTCTCATGTACACACCCAGGTACACACAGCCCCTCTCCTCAATTTATGACACAATTGCTCATAAAATGATTGATCTAACAACTGAGGAAGGAGCAATTTGCACCCCCAACAGGGTGCTAAGCTCAGTTGACTCATACACAGTATTCCCCTCACCCCCATTTTGCTACTGGAGCCAATATGTTTGGGGCCAGAAAGATTTGCTCTGCGTATTTGGGGGCGGAGCTGAGCTGGCTCAAGGAGCCCCCCACCTCTGTTTCTCCCTGGTCCAAGTCCAGCACTCTAACCATTATGCTACACTGCCTTTCATGGGACAGGGTTTGTGGATTTCGGCTCTCTACTTGATTGCCTCCCCCCCCATTAATACTATAATATATTATAAGGTGCTGCAAACCCTCCACCCCAAGTCTTCTTAATTTAGATACAAGCTAGGAACATAAATGTAGAAGTTGGCATGAGGCGGTGTTGGGAGGGGAGGGGCGCGAAGGCGGGGGAAGCCCCCAACTGTCAAACTGACTAAAACAACATTTATTTTGGGGAGAGGAAAAGAGCAGCGGCGGCAACAAAAACAGCAACAAAGTGGCGTTCCATCTGCTCGGAGAAGCGGGTGCCAGGATTTTTGCAACGAGGCCTTGGAACACTTTTTCTTGTTATATAAAATAACTCAGTGGGATTGGGGAGAGCACAGTTCTGAAGGAAGGGACATTTTGTGCCAAGGAGCTGGGCACCCCGTCATTCCGACAGGTGGGGGGCACAAGCCAAGATGGCATGCAGTTGGCGCAGATTGCTGCAGCGGTAATTGCTGACAGGAGTGAGACCCCATCAGCTGACAATGGCTGCACTGGCTTCCAATTTGCTGCCGGGTCAAGTTCAAGACGCCACTTGGGGCCAATCTAGCTGCATAATCGCTTCACCCCATAAATACCCACTTGACCGCTTCGATTTGTGGAACTGGCCCTGCCACAGGTGCCACACAGTACCCGTTCCGCATTTGTAAGAAATATTTTAGTCTGGCAGCACCCGCACTTTGGAACTCCCTGCCTATTGACATCAGTCAGGCGCCTTCACTGTACTCTTTTCGACCCCTGCTAAAAACAGGTTTAGGTTTAGACAGGCCTGTCCAGCTCTGTAGAATGCCGGCGTGTGTTTTGATGTGCTTTTAGCTTATGGTTGATTCAGGGCCGGATTTAGGTTTGATGAGGCCCTAGGCTACTGAATGTAAGAGGGCTTATACTTCCAGCAACAAATTGTCACTGTTTTTTGTGCTGAATATATTTTGTTGTTGTTCAGTCATTCAGTCGTGTCCGACTCTTCGTGACCCCATGGACCAGATCACGCCAGGCACGCCTATTCTTCACTGCCTCCCGCAGTTTGGCCAAACTCATGCTAGTCGCTTCAAGAACACTGTCCAACCATCTCATCCTCTGTCGTCCCCTTCTCCTTGTGCCCTCCATCTTTCCCAACATCAGGGTCTTTTCTAGGGAGTCTTCTCTTCTCATGAGGTGGCCAAAGTACTGGAGCCTCAACTTCAGGATCTGTCCTTCTAGTGAGCACTCAGGGCTGATTTACTTCAGAATGGATAGGTTTGATCTTCTTGCAATCCATGGGACTCTCAAGAGTCTCCTCCAGCACCATAATTCAAAAGCATCAATTCTTCGGCGATCAGCCTTCTTGATGGTCCAGCTCTCACTTCCTTCCGTACATTACTACTGGGAAAACCATAGCTTTAACTATACGGACCTTTGTCGGCAAGGTGATGTCTTTGCTTTTTAAGATGCTGTCTAGGTTTGTCATTGCTTTTCTCCCAAGAATATATGATTGATATATATATATATATATATATATATATATATATATATATATATGTGTGTGTGTGTGTGTGTGTATATATATATATATATATATATATATATATATGTGATGTATGGTAATTTATGGACCTAATAGGTACCCAAAGCCTTTTGCCACTGTTGCTGTATGTAGGTTTTATACATACAGACACAACTTAACGACTGGACAACAACCTTATCCTTCTCTTGTTGGTCGCTCAAGTTTGTAAATAAATATATAAATCTCTCTTTCACACACACACACACACACACACACAGAGAGAGAGAGAGAGAGAGAGAGCTGTTTGAATGGGAGAGGGGAGGGAAATCCAACTACCCACTGAGTTAATTCTATAATAGCAAATATACTGTACCTCAGGTACATTTTTCTTAAATTCCCGGCTGAGTTCAATTAAATGTTTATGAGAATGCTCGCTTTCTTCCTGCCGTGCCGCCAGTTCGGAAGCAACAGAATTAAGCTCCTTCTGGAACAAAACAAAACCAAACCAAAACAGAACAGAGAGAGAGAGAGAGAGAGAGGAATGAGTCGTGGCATTTTACCCCTTGAATGTAACGCATAGCATTTTCTGAAGCGAGCCGTTTCGCACAACTGAAATGAAAGGCAAAAAGATGGACATTGTCAGTTTACGAGGCTTTTGCACTAACTGGCGGCGGAACATCCAACGATGGCACATTCTGAATTTAGGAGACAGACGCACCTAGTCGCCTTGGGCAAGTGGCAGGCAACAGTCATTTGTCCCCCCCCCCTTCCCCAGGAGCCAAGGGCGATTGCAGAGAGGGGGTGCAGCTTCTGTTGCATACAGTCATCCATTTATTAACGCCCCCCCCGGAAACGAACACCCCCACCTTTCATGTTTAAAGAAACCTCAAGTTGGCTCAGAGTAGCAAAAAAGAAAAACAACCCCAGAAACATGCATAAACACCACAATGGCCTACACGCCCCCCCCCCCAAAGTGATCTCCATACCATGAACACAGTCTTTCTCAAAGGAGATATTTGAGGCCGAGCTAATTGTGGGTTGTTGCCTTACTCCTGGTTTCCCTTTTAAGCAACTGTTATTGGTTTTCTTACACGTATAACAAAATATAACTAGACAACTAAATATAATCATAACAAGCACAAACAGAAATCTCGCCAGCTACCAGGTTAAGTATTCATGTATTTGCAATATTCGTTCCTCCTATGTTATTTGGTCAGGGTTGTACGGAAGCATCCATCCACAACAAGGTCATCTTCTCTGGCTAAAGCAGCCATAAGTGTACATGGTCTTGTGGCCCCCAGGGGGTCCCTTAAGTCAACTGAGGAGACGGTGGATGGAAAAGGAATTCAGTTTATTGAAAGACGCAATAGTGGAGATCACAAAACCTGTGCCCCCGGGCACTGGGGAGGAAGCAGATATTTATACATATTGCAAATATACCTGAGCTCGTGCCTGATCCCTATGAGCTTCTTAATTGGCCAAAGTCCTGCATGCCACATCCAGATTTGTCGGGATGCAGAGGATAGCATATTTTGCATGCCCTTTTCACTAGCATAGGAAATAAACATTGCCACATTGTTCTAGGTCTCCTCTATCAAGACATCGACTCCTTTCCCAATTACTGAGGGTGTCGTGGTCACATCCACCGGGAACCGTGACGGTCAAGCTGCAGGTCGCATGTGCCTGCCTGTCAAAGGGGAGAGATATGGGCCAGCAGTGCTCTCTTCCTTCCCTGATTCTGATGCCGTGGGTGGGAGATGGGGCTGGGAACAGCTGTTCAGTAGGTGACCTACAGCACAGTCCTATACATGCCCTGTAAGGATGTTGCAGATTTGGAAAAGGTTCATAAATGGGCAGCAAGCCACAGTGATCACGGGGATGGAGCGAGTCCCCTGTGAAGATAGGATACGGCATTTGGGGCTTTTTAGCATAGATAAAAGGCAAGTAAGGAGTGATTAAGTCATGCAAGGCATGGAGAAAGTGGAGGGAGAAAATTCTCTCCCCTAACACTACAACTGATGGGCAGTCAATGAAGCTGAAGGCTGGAAGGTTCTGGATGGAGAAAAGGAAAGTACATATTTGCACAGTGCAGACTTAAAACTATGGAACTCCCTGCCACATGAGGCAGTGATGGCCACCAATTTGGCTTTAGATGAGAATTTGAGACCAATTTATGAAGAAGAGTGCTACTGGTGGCTACTAGCCAGGAGGCAGTCAGAGATTGGTCCCCTTTGGCTTGATGCAACAGGGTCTTCCTATGTCTTCAGAAGTTGAATGGGAGCCTTTCCCCCAGGTAAGTGGAGGACAGTCTTGGAGTCCTTAAAAAGGTAAAGGTAAAGGACCCCTGACGGTTAAGTCCAGTCGCGGACGGCTCTGGGGTTGCGGCGCTCATCTCGCTTTACAGGCCGAGGGAGCTGGCGTTTGTCCGCAGACAGTTTTTCCGGGTCATGTGGCCAGCATGTCTAAGCCGCTTCTGGCACAACAGAACACCAAAACCAGAGCAGCGCACGGAAACTCCGTTTACCTTCCCACCAGAGCAGTACCTATTTATCTACTTGCACTTATCGATGTGCTTTCGAACTGCTATGTTGACAGGAGCTGGGAATGAGCAATGGGAGCTCACCCTGTCGTAGGGATCCGAACCGCCGGCCTTCTGATCGGCAAAGCCCAAGAGGCTCAGTGGTTTAGACCACAGCGCCACCCGTGTCCCTTTGTAAGCACAAACATATAGCCTGTGGTCCAGCCCTTTTAAGATAGTGCCAGCCAACTCCAGCAGGGCTGAATATTTTGAAGAGAGAGGAATATATTAATCAGCCAAAAAATAAAATAAAAATAAAATCTAGATTAGAGAGATTTCTATGTAAACAAATACAGATGGGGGTTCAAATTAACAGAGCACTTGGCTGATCAATATTCTTAATAACCCCTTCCCTTTTTTTCTTTGGTAACTGTAAGAAAAACACAGCAAGAGTGTCAAAATAGGAGAAGAGCACCATATTGCACTGTGTGATATAGTTGTTGTTTTTAAGCTCCAAGTCCATGCCATCACCAGCTGATATTTATCAGAACAGGAAGGAAGGCATCCAAACGATAACTTACTTATGCTTTCAAGTGTTCATAAATAAGGTTTTAAAAAGATCTAGATGGCTTTTTAATTCCAGCAGAATTTGGGGGCAGGGGTGATGAAAGCACCAGGATTGAGTAAACTGACCTTTTGTGTACAGCTCTGTAAATCAGGCACAGCTCACTTGAAGTGCAGGGAAATGTTTCATTAAAGAATTATGGATTCATATCATGCTGGCTTTGGAGGGGACAGACCGGCACGTGTGAAACCCATTAAGGAAATATGGAATGTTAGATTCTTCTTTTTAAGAACGCAGAAAAAGACACTATTAGAAAAGAAAAGTCCAGAAACACCAGGGACAGCACTCAAAAGGATAGCCCACGGCTGCCATGATGTTGCATGTTTTAAGTGGTGCTTTTCATTAAAGTCCTTCCCCGCATTTGTTGATGTGCTACTTATTCTTTTTAAATATTGATTTAACTCACAAAGGCTGGATGGAGAAGGAATACGGTTCCTCTGAGGCTGGTGCAGGGCGCCTGCTTGTGGGGGCCTGCCTGCTTGTGGGGGCAAACCCCTGCCAGCCGATAACATAAGAGCCTACTGGATCAGGCCAATGGCCCATCTAGTCCAGCATCCTGTTCTCACAGTGGGAAACCAGCAAGCAGGATTCGAGCACAAGAGCAACTCTCCTGTGGCTTCCAGGGATTCAGGAGCATTTACTGCTTCTGAGCAGAGCACAGCCGTTGTGGCGATAACAGAAGAAGAAGAGTTTGGATTTGATATCCCGCTTTATCACTACCCGAAGGAGTCTCAAAGCGGCTAACATTCTCCTTTCCCTTCCTCCCCCACAACAAACACTCTGTGAGGTGAGTGGGGCTGAGAGACTTCAGAAAAGTGTGACTAGCCCAGGGTCACCCAGCAGCTGCATGTGGAGGAGCGGAGACGCGAACCCGGTTCCCCAGATTACGAGACTACCGCTCTTAACCACTACACCACACTGGCTCTTGTGGGCACTTGCTGCCCACCTGCTTGTGGGCACTTGCTGCCCACCTGCTACAGGGCCAGGTTCAGGGTGCTGGTACCTATACAGATCGGGATCAGGTTACCTGAGAGACAGCCTTATTTAACCCTTATACACGCCATAGATCACAAGCGTTGATGTGGCAGCTCCACATGCTTCAGGGCTGTGGCACGAGGTCCTCTCCTTTCCCAAGATTCTTCAGCCCAACTTTGACATACGGTCGTACCTTGGTTTTCGAACAGCTTAGTTCCCGGATGTTTTGGCTCCCGAAAGCCGCAAACCCGGAAGCGACTGTTCGGGTTTGCGAACTAATTTTGGAAGCCAAATGTCCGACGGGGCTTCCACGTCTTCCGATTGGCTGCAGGAGCTTCCAAACGTTTTGTGTTTGGGCTTCCAAACGTTTTGGAAGTCAAATGGACTTCTGGAATGGATTCCGTTCGACTTCCATATGGCCAATACAAGGCAGGAGGTTCTTACTGAAGAGGTTTAAACTAGGGGTGAGCGAATCTCTCAATCCTAGTTTCTCATTCTCTGTGTTAACCTTCAGCCCATTCCACACCAGTTTATGGTTTTGTTATGTCACCTGAAGTGAACGCCTTGCGTGAGGGCCTCGCTGGCCTAACAGAAAAAGCCAAGCCCAGAATCCTGCACCTAAATTTGTGACCCCACTGGTCCTTGGGCCATACCCGAGTTTGATGCTCCCCTTTGCTTCCACAGGTGCTGCTGGAGAGAGACCTCTAGTTCTTTAAGAAGGAAATGTCTCTCCCCTGGATTGTGGCGGTCGGCAGGGTGGGGGAAGGTGACATGGAGAGTCCCGGTGTCATGGCCATGTTTGCGATGCAGGGCAGGGTGAGACAGGCCACAGCGAGCAAGACGGATGGCGGTGCACATGGCCTCTCGGCAGACAGGCTGGCTTCCAGGAGCTATCAATCATTTTCCTGCGTATTATGTAAATTCTTGATGCTAAAGATGTATGGAGTCAATTACCAGGGGTCACGGCTGGGTGTTAAATTCGTACAAGGAAGCTCCTCTCGGTCTCCAATGAATTTGAGAGAGATTGCAAGCTTTCCGCCTTTTATTGGGCCATATAAATATTTCACTGTTAGATATAAAAAAAAATATTGGAGAAAAAGCAGATAAAAACCGAATCCCCCCCTGTGTATACAGACTGAGACTAGGAGTCAGCAGGTTTTTTAATGGCCTTGCAGCACGACCCGTGAATGGCTTGATTTGTGTTTTGTTTTGCTTTTAGCTCTTGGGTTTTGCGGTGGGCAAGGCAGGGGTGCAGCAGGCAGCCTCACAGCTTCAGCTGCCTTGATTCAGACAAGCATGTGAGGCGGCAAAGTCACCACGTCAGCCGCTCATCCCCAAACGGTGAGCCATGGGGCAACACAGTGGCACAAGAGAGCTAGTGCAGGAACGAACCCATTAAAAGTTTCCAAACCCAGGAAGAGTCTGGCCGTTGCACCCCTTCGGGGTATGCTAACCATCAGCCCAGCCTGGAGGCAGATGATTACACTGCACCCCTCCTGCTCAAAACCCCTGGGTAGGTTTGGATCACTCGAGCCATTCAGAGAATGCTGCCCACTGCACCCCTGCAAGAGTTGCTGCTCTGCGGTTACTTCCTTCCAAAGAGGAGGGATGGCCAAAGTAACCTCTCATGCAGAAACGTAAGCATTCGGCTCCTCTGAGGGTAGGCAAATCTTATCCACCCGGAAACGGAACATATTGGTGTGAGAGTTAGACATAACCCCTGTTTAAATTCAGTGGCCAATCCATCAGCAATCAGAAACAAGGATCTGCTGATTAATGACGATTCAAGCTTGCAGCCCATGCACACACACACACACACACACACACACACACACACAAACTTATAATTATATACTTAAACACAAACTTATAATTATAGTCATATATTTGCACACACACTTAAATTTATTTTCCAACCAGGTAACACAGATATTTCACTTTCTTGGGTTCCATGATCACTGCAGATGGTGACAGCAGTCACGAAATTAGAAGACGCCTGATTCTTGGGAGAAAAGCAATGACAAACCTAGACAGCATCTTAAAAAGCAAAGACATCACCTTGCCGACAAAGGTCCGTATAGTTAAAGCTATGGTTTTCCCAGTAGTAATGTACGGAAGTGAGAGCTGGACCACCAAGAAGGCTGATCGCCGAAGAATTGATGCTTTTGAATTATGGTGCTGGAGGAGACTCTTGAGAGTCCCATGGACTGCAAGAAGATCAAACCTATCCATTCTCAAGGAAATCGGCCCTGAGTGCTCACTAGGAGGACAGATCCTGAAGTGGAGGTTCCAGTACTTTGGCCACCTCATGAGAAGAGAAGACTCCCTGGAAAAGACCCTGATGTTGGGAAAGATGGAGGGCACAAGGAGAAGGGGACGACAGAGGATGAGATGGTTGGACAGTGTTCTCGAAGCTACTAACATGAGTTTGGCCAAACTGCGGGAGGCAGTGGAGGATAGGGGTGCCTGGCGTGCTCTGGTCCATGGGGTCACGAAGAGTCAGACATGACTGAACGACTGAACAACAACAACAACACAGATCTTGATCACAAGATCTGTTGTTACCTGTGCCAATAGTCTCCGCCAAGGATGGATCCCCAGAGCTTGCTCCTGTAATCATGGGTGTCCCCCTCACCCTCCCCACCCCAAGCAAAAGCTTCTTGGGCTTGGGGAAGGTGGAAGTATGAGTGACCACAGGATCTAGGAATCAGATGGTTATTGTTCTTGGGCAGAGGGAGACAACTTAAATCTACATCTATATAAAAATTTGCTTTATGCTACATAGGCCATTTGCTGTGCCTACCTACCAAAGCCCTGGGTCTTATCGGCGTGGCATTGTGGGCTGAGAAAGCCACTTGGCCGGATGAATAAAGTTATATGCCTGAATCTTTGGCCTTCCTCTCCAAGTTGATCAACACACACAGCTGTGACTTGTGTAATATGCTCGATAGCATCACTCGTTTCCTGACCCTGTTCGTTTCTCACCCCCCGCGGAAAAAAACCACAGCTTTCATATCTTTCCCTGGAACGAACATCTAACACGCTTGTGAAAATCACTGTCCTCCTTGAGATCCCATTACAACTGTTTTGATAAAGCTCCCAAGCCCGAGATTCCATTTTAGATTAGGGGAAGATCACAGGCGATGGAGAAAGAAGGGAATTGTCTCCAAAGGGCTGCGCTGCGCGGCCTGCCGACTCCTCGGCGAGGCGCAAAGCACAGGCATTTGGGGGGGGGGGGCGCGCAAGAGTATCAAGGTTCGGCCCCGGAACGCTTGGCGGAGTTGCAAGATAAGAGTGCCTCTGAGCATGTGCGAACGATCTACCCTGTCACACAGCAGCCGCAACCAATCGCTGTGCACACTGAGGGCTGTAACAAAGGGGCTCAAATCTCAGCTTCAACAGAAACTGAACAAGCAGCATAACAGGAGCTTTCCAGCCAAGCCCAATGGGGGCCCACCTAGTCTTGACCACTGTTTTTACAGATGCCCCAATGGGAAGCCCATAAGCAAGCAGGACCCGAGTGCAAGAGCCCTCTCGCCTCCCGTGGCTTCCAGCAACAGGTACTCAGAAGGATTGGTGCCTTCTACCGGGAGGCAGAATAGAGCCATTGTAGCTGGTAACCATCAATGGGCTTCTCTTCCTCGCCTCTTGGACAAGACACTCAATCTTACTCCTAACAGCCTCCCCCCCCCCATTCTCCAAAATGCTCTACCTGGGGGGAGTATTCCACAAACAGGGAGCCACTACAGAGAAGGCCCATTCTCATGTTACCACCCTCCAGACCTCTCATGGAGGAGACACACAAACAAGGGCCTCAGATGATGAACACAGAGTACGGGCTGGTTTATTTGGCAAGAGGCCGTCCTGAGCTGCTTAAGACTTCATAGGTCAAAACCAGCACTTTGAATTGGGCTCAAAAGCTAACTGGTGGCCAGTGCAGTCAGGCCAGTTTTGGTGTAATACGCCCAGAGTGTCTTGTCCCGGTGAGCAACCTGGCTGCCGAATTCTGCACCAGCTGAAGTTTCCAAACTGTCTTCTGAGGCAGCTCCATATATAACCTGTTTCAGTAATCTAACTGAGAAGTTAACTGGAGTCAGAATCTTGCTATGCATCAAAAGTTCTGTAGCTATCAGTATTATTAAGTTACTAAACCACAAGGGTTCCATGATCACTGCAGATGGTGACAGCAGTCACGAAATTAGAAGACGCCTGCTTCTTGGGAGAAAAGCAATGACAAACCTAGACAGCATCTTAAAAAGCAAAGAAATCACCTTGCCGACAAAGGTCTGTATAGTTAAAGCTATGGTTTTCCCAGTAGTAATGTACGGAAGTGAGAGCTGGACCATCAAGAAGGCTGATCACCTAAGAATTGATGCTTTTCAATTATGGTGCTGGAGGAGACTCTTGAGAGTCCCATGGACTGCAAGAAGATCAAGCCTATCCATTCTTAAAGAAATCAGCCCTGAGTGCTCACTAGAAGGACAGATCCTGAAGTTGAGGCTCCAGTACTTTGGCCACCTCATGAGAAGAGAAGACTCCCTGGAAAAGACCCTGATGTTGGGAAAGATGGAGGGCACAAGGAGAAGGGGACGGCAGAGGATGAGATGGTTGGACAGTGTTCTTGAAGCGACTGGCATGAGTTTGGCCAAACTGCGGGAGGCAGTGGAGGATAGGGGTGCCTGGCGTGCTCTGGTCCATGGGGTCACGAAGAGTCGGACACGACTGAACGACTGAACAACAACAACAAAACCACAAGGGAGCCCCCCCCCCGTGGCCATGGCCATTCTGATTTATAGGCTAGCAATCCATACCCAGGGCTATTCACTAAGAAGCCCAGACAACTTGACACTAAGTGGGGTTTGCGGTCTGTGCATGTGAATGCTCTGTCTCTCACACCCACCCACCCACCGGCTCCATCATTTCCCTCTTTGATCCCCATCAAGGCCAGGAGCCGGCAATCAGGACAAGGCGCCCAACCCGTTGAGCAAATTAAAGCAGAGCCACTTCACATTGTTCGCTCCCCAACAGACACCCATTGTTCTTGCCTCTGCCGGACGTAAATAGAAAGCCTGTCCAGCTCAGAATAGGCAGTCATGTTTCTTCTGCTCTTATTCGGACTGTTAATATGGTGTGGCTCAAGCGTGGTGGGGAGGCAGGGGTTGCCAACTTGAATAAAATATTGGGGGGGGGACAGGTAAGCTATGCATAATTGATCACAAGACACGGTACACACACACCATGTGAATGGCTACGCCCATCATCTTTGATCAGGTTCAACGTCAACCCTTCCAAATTCTAATCAAGGTGTGGAGTTTCCATTTTCTGGGACAGGCATCAAGCCAGAATGGTTTGTCTCGGTTTTAAGAGGAAAGGAGAAATACTGAGCTTCCTAGTTTTATCAATTTTATTGGTAAAAGAGAGACTTAAGAGATGGAGTTACAGGTGGGTAGCCGTGTTGGTCTGCCATAGTCGAAACAAAATAGAAAATTCTTTCCAGTAGCACCTTAGAGACCAACTGAGTTTGTTCTTGGTATGAGCTTTCGTGTGCATGCACACGAAAGCTCATACCAAGAACTAACTCAGTTGGTCTCTAAGGTGCTACTGGAAAGAATTTTCTATTTTGTTAAGAGATGGAGGCACTGTTTGGTCCTTGGATGATGTGAGGAGCAGAAACAAGCCAGATTTGAAGAAAATCTGCAGATCCAGATTGTCAGACAGAAAGATAGAGGCAAATTCAGAGAGAAGAGTTTGAGCTTCTTCTTTTTTTTTCATTTTAATGTGGGGCCAATGCAAAACACCCCAGGGTCTGGGCACCCCACAGCAATGCCCCAGCCTAGAACCCAAAGAGAGTTGCAACCAAGAAACCATGCACCCCAAGGTAGGAAAGACCTTTTTGTGCTGGCCTGATTGGGAGCGGGGCCGTTGCCCCGCTCCTCGAGACCTCCGGGTCCTTCTCATTTCCAGGCTCCACCCCCTGGGGACTCGAGACATCAAATGACAACACAACCATCTGTTCCGGTGACCCACGGCGCACACCCAAAGGACCTCCCTGGCTCAATGGGGGCATCTTCGCCAAATGGATTGAACCGAGTAGGAAGGGCAATCTGTTGCTCCCCTGGTCTGACACATTCCACCTCCCTGCATCCCTACCTATTTTGCTGGCTCTTGGGAGAGATGCTTTCACTCACCTCACCAGCATGAGAGCCAAGCGTGCATTGTGCATCTCTCTCTCGCAGATGTATAGGGTCTGTGACAATGGCAGCGGAGGAGAGAGAATGCAGATTCTGGGTCCTCAAAAGATATGCAAATCCGTTAATCAAGAGGCCTATTATTGCACAAGCTTCACGCACCAGCGGCAAGAAAACTGATCAAGTGCTAATAACCGATTGTGTGGCGGAGAGACATCCCTTACCCAGCTTTGCTGCTGCATTTAAAGATTTTGCGGAAGGGGGTGGGGGCGCGTGTTAACCCAACCAATTTCTAATTATGGCAAAATTGTTCTCTCCCTCTGAAAACATCTCACCACAATCCTCCATCCGTCAAGCTGTGCAAGAAATAAATCTGTCAGAAACTAGTTAAAAGGAAGGTGCTCCACTGTTTGGGGGGGGGGGCAGGAGGAGGAGGAAGAATATTTTTTTCTTCCTGGAGGGTTGCCATATGTCCTCTTTTTCCAGGACCCGTCTTCTTTTTCCTGGGTAGAGTCTTCATAGCGATCCATAGTTAAAAGTAAAGGTAAAGGTAAAGGGATCCCTGACCGTTAGGTCCAGCCACGGACGACTCTGAGGTTGTGGCGCTCATCTCACTTTACTGGCTGAGGGAGCCGGCGTACAGCTTCCAGGTCATCTGGCCAGCATGACTAAGCCGCTTCTTGCAAAACCAGAGCAGCGCACGGAAACGCCATTTACCTTCCCGCCGGAGCAGTACCTATTTATCTAATTGCACTTTGACGTGCTTTCAAACTGGTAGGTTGGCAGGAGCAGGGACCAAGCAACGGGAGCTAACCCCGTCGCGGGGATTCAAACTGCCAACCTTTTGATCGGCAAGCCCTAGGCTCTGTGGTTTAGACCACAGCGCCACCCGTGTCCCTGTAGTTAAAAGTAGAAGTCGGCAAATGTGCCCTCATTTTTGCTCTTCAAAATATGGCGGCCCTAATTAGTGACAGTCTTTAGGTTGGGAAGAGGAAAATTACTGCTTACCTGTGAGGTTCGGAGCTTTCAGGGTTAATAAGCTCAACTGTCCGCCCCGGTCACAGGGAAGAATGTGTCATATATCCGGGTATCTGCTGTATGCGAAGCCTGTGTGATTTGTGACGCACTGTTGTTTTTCTGTTCTGTTCAGTTTCGCTTTTGACCGGAGCGGAGATGTCATCTGTATCTCCGGGAAAGAATGTCCGTGATTTATGCTTGTAAATAAAGCTTGCTTGCTTAAAATAAGGTGGACTCTGTGGAATTTATATGCTGGCAAGAAAGGCACACACACTGTTGCGCAGGAGAAGTTTGAAAAACTCTGCAAAAGCACTGGAGAAGCAGAGGGAAAGGCAGCAAGAAGCATTGCTGGACGCCATTGGTGTTTTCCAAGTGCTAAACTGTTTTTGAGGCTTTTCCAGTTAAAACAAAAGCCCAACATTACCTTTCAGAGAACAGCAGCTTTCATTTGGGGGGGGGGGGAAGCAACTGCTCATGTTTCTAGTCCTCACAGCTGAGCAGAAGTTAAACTTTGGTTGATTAACATCCTATACCTTTTTAGATGTGTCTGTGAGAGGGGGTTGTGGGGATGGGCGTTATTGTTTTTATCATGTATATTGTGTTTTTATCTTGCCTTCTTATACTATGAACTGCCCTGAGATCCATGCATGAAGGGCAGAATACAAATTTAAATAATAATAATAATAATAATAATAATAATAATAATAATAATAATACTAAAAACGTTAAGCCCAAGTTAAATTAAAAGGACTCCCAAATTGTTGTTGTTGTTGTTGTTAAGTCCCCCCACCCCAATATGATTTCTGGCAACCTAACCTATGGCTTAGTGACTGAGATGAACCAAAATGCCCCCCGTTATATAGGCAAGATGCTCTGACAGGCCTAATTTGAGACAGGGCTGGTGAAAACCAACAAATGCAGGTGAAGAAAGGAGACTCAGCAAGCTGCCTTGAATGGCTACAACAAGGCTATTTTTGAAAGCAGCATATGCAACAACACTCAAAAGGAAACAGAATTTAAACATGTAACAGGCTTCTGCTGTAGCTTTGTCAGTTGCTGGTTAACTCCCAATTTAGGCAGGGAAGTTTGTGACCAGACTAGTGGAAATGACATTTTGCTCACGACCAGCTGAATCCCATGGAGTTTTCGCAGGCTGTTTTAACTCTTTCTTTGGACGGCATGCGCCAGAATCTAACTACTCTGGATCTTCAGCTTGCAGGATCAGAGAGACAAGAATATAAATTACCGTTGGCAAAGCTGCCTTTAGCACAAGATGTCATCGTTTCACCAGGTCTACTGGAAGATGTGAAGGGTGTAGGAAGAAAAGCAGGATGATGCACTCTCCTTAGAAAGGGTTACCAGCCTACTGAATGGCCTCTGGGATAATGCAGCCTTCGTTGGCAAAGGTTTTTTTTTAATGTAGGGTCATATTGATGGGAAAGGAAGCAGCTTCTCTGCCAACAAAGAGGACCATTGGTGAGGCCACAGACCATCTTCCCTCTGGCTTGGCACCCACGGAAGCAGGTGATATTGCTCAGCTGGCCGGATTCGGCACAGGGGCTGCCAGCTGCCAACCCCCACCTACCCTCAAGTTTTGCTACCCATCCTGCCGACGGTTGCTGACGCCGTTGCCAAGGCCAGCCAGACCAGGAGGAGCCATGCCCACTTGCAGCCGTCAAGGTAAGAGCTGACATTGGCTTCCTGCCTGCCTGCTGGAGGGCGGGCAGGAGAGGAGAGGAGAAGAGAGAGGTGCTTTCAGACCAGCAGGAGGAAGACGCCACAGGGCCCAGCCATGCCATTATACACTTTTATTGATGCTGTACTGAAGAAAGCTAATCAATATATTAGATTTCCCAAAGAAAGAAAAACAGCAACCGCCAGAGAGTTTTCCAGCGGGCTCTGAGAGCTTTCAGCAGCACCGGCTGAGGTCATTGTCAGGAAGCTGGATGGCCTCTCCATCCATCCGTCCGTCCGTTTCCATTAAAAGAAAGGGCTCCTTCGTGTAGCGCACAGTTAAACTGTGGAACTGTGGAACTCGCTCCTGCAGGAGGCTGTGGCAGCCAAAAACTTGGGTGACTTTGTAAGAGGATTAGGCAAATTCATGGAGGACGGAGAGGGCTAATGATGGCTACTAGCCACAATGGCTTCACTTCCATGGTCAAAATGGCTTCTGAATACCATTTTCTGGAAACTACAGGAGGGGTGGGGGGCCTTGTGTTCTCATCCTGCTTGCGGGTTCGCCACTGAGGCATCTGAGTGGCCACTGCGAGAACAGGATGCTGGGCAAGATGGGCCTGATCCAGCCGCGTTCTTCTTAACATCTGATGTTATGTTCTAATGATTCTGAGTCTCAGGCCAGTAAACCTGAAGGAGCGTCTCCACCCCCATCGTTCAACCCAGACACTGAGGTCCAGCTCTGAGGGCCTTCTGGCGGTTCCCTCCCTGTGAGAAGCGAGGTTACAGGGAACCAGGCAGAGGGCCTTCTTGGTAGTTGCACCCGCCCTGTGGAACACCCTCCCATCAGATGTCAACTATCTGACTTTTAGAAGACATCTGAAGGCAGCTCGGTTTAGGGAGGTATTTAATGTTTGATGTTTTATCGCTTTTAAAAAAAATTATTAATAATATTCTGTTGGGAGCCCCCCAGAGTGGCTGGGGAAACTGAGCCAGATGGGCGAGGTATAAATAATAATAATAATAATAATAATAATAATAATAATAATAATAATAATAAATGGCAGCATCAAAAGGCCCCTCTGCACCCTAGACTGCAGAAAAGAAGAAACCTGGAGAGGTAACCAAGAGCGTTTTTTTGCGTGCAATTTTAAAAAAGAGATCATAGATTTGTAGCGTTGGAAGGGACCACAATGGTCATCTAGTCCAACCCCCTGCAATGTAGGAATCTTTTGCCCAACATGGGGCTTGAACCCACGACCCTGAGATTAAGAGTCTCCTGCTCTACCGACTGAGCTATCCCAGCTTATTGTGACATTGCTATTCAGTTCCGGTACACAGAACAAGTTCGTGGCTACTAGCCACGATAACTCCCTGCAGAGTTGAGGAGCTAGCTTCATGTTGCAAGAAAGGAGATTCCAGCTAAACATCAGGAAGAGCTTTCTGACAGTAAGTGCTGTTCGACAGTGGAACCGATTCTGTTGGGGTGTTGTGGCGGTTCGAATCCCCGCAACGGGGTGAGCTCCCGTTGCTCGGTCCCAGCTCCTGCCCACCTAGCAGTTCGAAAGCACATCAAAGCGCAAGTAGATCAATAGGTACCGCTCCGGTGGGAAGGTAAGCGGCATTTCCGTGCACTGCTCTGGTTCGCCAGAAGCGGCTGTGTCATGCTAGCCACATGACCCAGAAAAACTGTCTGTGGACAAACGCCAGCTCCCTTGGCCTGTAAAGCGAGATGAGCACCGCAACCCCAGAGTCGTCCGCGACCGGACTTAACTGTCAGGGGTCCCTTTACCTTTACTTTTAACTACAGATCGCTATGAAGACTATACCCAGGAAAAAGAGGATGGCTTAGTCATGACCAGAAGCGGCTTAGTCATGCTGGCCACATGACCCGGAAGCTGTATGCCGGCTCTCTCAGCCAATAAAGCAAGATGAGCGGTGCAACACCAGAGTCGGACACGACTGGACCTAATGGTCGTTGTTCTTCAGTCGTTCAGTCATGTCTGACTCTTCGGGACCCCATGGACCAGAGGACGCCAGGCACGTCTATCTTTCACTGCCTCCCGCAGTTTGGCCAAACTCATGCCAGTCGCTTTGAGAACATTGTCCAACCATCTCATCCTCTGTCGTCCCCTTCTCCTTGTGCCCTCCATCTTTCCCAACATCAGGGTCTTTTCCAGGGAGTCTTCTCTTCTCATGAGGTGGCCAAAGTACTGGAGCCTCAACTTCAGGATCTGTCCTTCCAGTGAGCACTCAGGGCTGATTTCGTTCAGAATGGATAGGTTTGATCTTCTTGCAGTCCATGGGACTCTCAAGAGTCTCCTCCAGCACTATACTTCAAAAGCATCAATTTTTGGCGATCAGCCTTCTTTATGGTCCAGCTCTCACTTCCGTACATTACTACTGGGAAAACCATAGCTTTAACTATACGGACCTTTGTCGGCAAGGTGATGTCTCTGCTTTTTAAGATGCTGTCTAGGTTTGCTTTCCTCCCAAGAAACAGGCATCTTCTAATTTCGTGACAGCTGTCACTATCTGCAGTGATCATGGAGCCCAAGAAAGTAAAATCTCTCACTGCCTCCATTTCTTCCCCTTCTATTTGCCAGGAGGTGATGGGACCAGTGGCCATGATCTTAGTTTTTTTTGATATTGAGCTTCAGACCATATTTTGCGCTCTCCTCTTTCACCCTCATTAAAAGGTTCCTTAATTCCTCCTCACTTTCTGCCATCAAGGTTGTGTCATCAGCATATCTGAGGTTATTGATATTTCTTCCGGCAATCTTAATTCCGTTTTGGGATTCATCCAGTGGTCAGGAGTCCCTTTAACAAGCCTAATAAATAGGCTCATGGTTGTAGAAGCAATAAGACGCTGATGGCAGGATACATCGCCAGAAATCGCTTGGAGCAGGAATCTCATCCCCCACCAGCAAGGATCCTTTTACCCCAGACCTTTGTTCCGATCCCCAAGGGTCCTTGCTGGTGGCGCCCATGGGAAAAAATCCTAAAAAGCAGATCTCCAAATTCTGAAGCACACGGGACAGCTTCTGTCTAACTTGGTGCCCTCCTGAGGATCTGAATTGCAGTGCTATTTAGCCCCAGACAGCAGTGGTTCTCAGCACCTGGAAGAACCAGATTGGCAAAGACTGGTCCAGGAGAACAGTGATATTATTTTTTTAAAAGCGAGTGCAAAAGTTCTGTATTTTTCCATGGGATTACCTGAACCATACCAACTATAATCCAACGATCCGCAACACGATTACCCCCAACCCCAGATAGGAGGGGGCTTTTTTTGCTGGGTAACACAATCCTACCAGCAAGCCAGCTGCAAAGTTTCAGGGAAAGAGGGCGGGGGGGGGGGGGCTCAGAGAGAAGAGAAACAAAAGAGGAGATTTAATAAGCAGAAAGAGTGCAGGGTGGGAAGGAAAAGCCCCCCCCCCCCGAAGTGGGGGCAAGGGTGTGTGTGTGTGTCTAAAGCATCTAATTGCAATCAACAGCAGACATCTGACGCAAGTGACGGGATCAGCAAAAAATTGCTGCTGAGAGGGGCAAAATCTTTGTCTAAAAATAATCAGCCATTCCGCACGCCACTGATTCCCCCCCCCCTTCCCTCTCTTTTTGCTATAATGGTAATCGATGCTGCAGGCTTTGAATCCCATCAATTTATAGATCTACCCCAGCTCTCTGTGCCTGGCGATTGTCTGCTGGCTCGCAGAAAGATGGGGGGGGGGAGAGGGGAGAGGCTGCCATCCGGGCCCCCACTGTGTGATTAAGATAAGCCCAAATGCCTTCCATAAATTCCTTTATCAGTTTTGAAATTCTCTGCCAGCCTACAGCCTGCTCCCTCTCCCCCAGACAGAGGGATAGATGTGTGTATGTGTGCGTGTGTTACACACACAAATAAAGGCACACCCCTATGCACATACATGCACAGACTCCCTCTCTCCTCTGCCCCCTGAAGATGTTTGCAGCAGCTAAAGATTAGCCCAAGCTTTCTGAGACGCCAATTTTTTTTTTCTGAGGCTATCGATCAATAAATCAAATCAGAGCCCAATCGATCGCCCAATCAGAAGCGTCTGGCCGATGCATTACTGCTGGCGCCTCTGAGCCTGGTGTGGCCTCCTCTGGCTTCCATCAAAACAGGGCTGGCCTGGCGGGTTGCCAGCTCTCTCTCTCTCTTTCTCTCTCTTTCTCTCCCCCCCCCCCTTTCGCCTAATAGACTCCGCAGCACAGGAGCTCCCAGCCTGGCGCAAGAGCAATAAATTTCTCATCTAACAGCCGATCGAGAAACAAGGTGAACATCTGTTTTGCTGCAATGAAACTCGCCATGTTCTCCGGGAGTCGCAAACCGGCTCTGACAGCCCTACCCCCTTAAGGCAGCTTCCAATCGCATTCCCCCCCCCTCCAAAAAAAAAAGGCAGGGAGCGGAGGGAGTGTCCACCAGTTATTTCTATTAAGTAATTTCAATACATCCCCCCGTTTTCCCAGCCACTCTCCTCTTGCTTCAGCTGCAACAGAAAGAGAGAGAACCGCAGCTCGCTCTCAGTCGATAGTAAAAACCATCCTGGGACCCTGCAGTATGAAGGCAATTTTATGGTACCCATTATGTAGCAGTGTAACTTCATTAAAACCTGTTTATCCCCTCTAAGCATTTGAAAGCACTTTCCCGCACCTGTAAAATGGGGACTGGATTAACTGGGAGGCCGGAGGTGGTGTGGAGCAATGCAAGCTGGTCTGGGAGGCTGGCCCTGCAGTTGGGCGGGGGTTCAGAGGAACAACCCATTTATGTGGGGCTACCTTTGAAGGTGACCCGGAAACTGCAATTAATCCAAAATGCGACAGCTAGACTGGTGACTGGGAGTGGCCGCCGGGACCACATAACACCGGTCCTGAGAGATCTACATTGGCTCCCAGTACGTTTCCGAGCACAATTCAAAGTGTTGGTGCTGACCTTTAAAGCCCTAAACGGCCTTGGCCCAGTATACCTGAAGGAGCGTCTCCACCCCCATCATTCAGCCCGGACACTGAGATCCAGCGCCGAGGGCCTTCTGGCGGTTCCCTCACTGCGAGAAGCAAAACTACAGGGAACCAGGCAGAGGGCCTTCTCGGTAGTGGCGCCCGCCCTGTGGAACGCCCTCCCATCAGAAGTCAAGGGAATAAACAACTACCTGACATTCAGAAAATACTTGAAGGCAGCCCTGTTTAGGGAAGTTTTTAAACTGTGATATTTTAAATGTATTTTAATGTTTGGTGGAAGCCGCCCAGAGTAGCTGGGGAGACCCAGCCAGATGGGCGGGGTACAAATAAATAATAATAATAATAATAATAATAATAATAATTATTATTATTATTATTATTATTATTTACATCCCAACTTCTTCTCCAAGGAGCTTTCAATCGGGCCACATGGTTTCCCCCTTCCTCATTCAATCCTCACAACAACCCTGTGAGGCAGGTAGGGCTGAGAACAGCTGGTCCCCAAGGTCACCTTCGTGGCCGAGTGGGGATTTGAACCCTGGCCTTCCAGGTCCCAGCCCGGCACTCCTGCCATTGCACCACACTGTCTCTCTGTCTCTCGACATAATTTGACATGACAACCTGGGCTAGCAGTTGACAAAACCCATCGTGGCTGGGATGGGGAACTGGTGGCATCCCAGCATTCCCAGGCTTCAGCTCCCATCGTTGGCCATGCCTAGACTCCACCCCAAACCTGCCTTGGTATTGTGTGAGAGAGAACCTCTCTGAGCATGAGCAGAGTACCTTTCTCTCACTGCTTAGCAACGGCGTAAGAATTGTTCTGCTGCAGCATTCAGGTCCCACCAACAGCAGTCAGACCAAAGCCCCTGGAAGCTCATAAGCAAGGTGTGCCAGTCATAAGTCTTCCCCTCTTCATCCCTGGCATTTAGGAATCAGATATACTTTCTCTGAGTATGGGGGCTCGTGGCTAACAGCTAAATCGACAGACTTCTCTTCCTCCGTGAATTCGTCTGATCCCCTTCTAGCTAAGCAAGGAGGTACAACCACATTTCCTGACATAGCCAAAAGGCCAGGAGAGCCATCATGGTGCCCACCCTCCAGATGTTGGACTACAACTCCCATCAGCCCCAGCCATCATAGTCAAGGGTCAGGAATCATGGCTACCCTGGCAGGAAAGCAGCAGTGGGGTCCCTCTGCCTTCGCCAACCTGATGCCCCCCAGATGTTGAGCGGGGCTGATAGGGGGTTGTTGTCCAAAACATCTGGAGGGCACCCAGTTGGCGAAGGCTAAGCTAGTTGTATCTGTGGCCTGACTCTGCATAAGGCAACTTCTGAAGTCTCCAAACGCAAATGTTTGCTGAATGTAGTAGCAGCATCACCTTCCTGTCTATGGCTTAGTGGCGGGGCTCATCTCTGGGAGTCTGGCATCCCAGAGACATCTGGCTGGCCATGGTGAGAACAGGATGCTGATGTTCTTAGGTAGCCCAAGCTATACCTGCTGAGATTGGAAAGCCTATTGAGCTATAATGGCTAACATCCATCAATAGACCACGGCATTGTTTATTCCCAACTGAGAACTCAGTTATCGGAGTGTGAATCCTTATATGGTCAAAATTGCACCATCTTCACCCAAGGAAGGGGTATCAGCAGTTTCAGGAAAGCCCTAATATTTGCTGGAGCAGAGAGAACTCCTGCGGGGGCAAACCAAAAGCCAGATGTTAGGCACGATGGGAACCGGAGTCCACAACATCTGATGAGCACCAGGTTGACTAACTCAAAGACCTGACGGAGGAATGAAGGCAGCTTCACGTACCCACCCAACCTTGCCAAGTTCAAAAGTAGGGGCGATGCATTGGGCAGCAACCACAACAGAGCCGTTTGCAAATATTTAAAATCCATTCATAAAAATAAGCTGCTAGATTCCCCCACCTGAGGGAAAGATGGCGCAAGGAAACCAAGAGTTGGTATGAAAGGTCTGGCTTGATGGTACTCTCTGAAAAAGGAGAGAGAGAGAGAGAGAGAGAGAGAGAGAGAGAGAGGAGAGAGAGAGAGAGAGAGAGAGAAGCAAGCTCACACAGCAACCATTTGCAAACAAATTGGGCGGGGGTAGGAGCAGGTTCGATGCTGTTCCTTTGCCATACAATAAATAGACCTTTACAACTTTGATATATCCTCCCCCTAATGACTTTTAAGGGCAGCCCAATAAAGCTGAGAAAGAACAGGGAAGAAACCAACAAATGCTTAATATTCAATAAATGTGTCAATTTTACATACAGAGGCAAATGGGCCTTTATTGAGGAATTGGTAAATTTCCTTGGAGAAAAGTAAGTGCGTTTTAGCCTTCAAGGGGTCCCTGGTGAATGGAAATGGAATGTGATTTGTGATAAAACTCAGCTGCTCCATAAAAGACGTTAAATAAATGTTGCTGTTTCACTTGGGATATACAGAATTGATTGCATTATAGACCTGTTCTAAGATGCACAATTCTTCCCCGCAAGGTATCTTGCGAGTTTTCTGTGCATTTTTGAAGCCGGGGAGCAGAGACAATTTAGATTACATCTTAACTCGCTGGCTAATGGCAGCCAAGAATTTGCCAGGGGACGGGGCGGGGGGGGGGGCACAACATGTGGAAGCCGCTCCTCTTCCCCCCTCGCCCCCCCCAGCTTGCCCTTTTATTCGGAGCTGACACGATGGTCATGTCTGGCTTAGCCAACATGGGAAAAGGGTCAGACAAACTCATCAGAGGAGGGGGCGGAAGCGGGGGCTGCACTTGAAATACCGTTTGCTGTTCTGGACCACACCGTGGAAAGGATATTGTGGAATTGGAAAAGGCGCAGCAGGAATGACCAAGGAGCCAGAGTGGAGTCCCCAACAAGCAAACCTTAGAACAAAAGGGGCTTTTTTAAGTTTAGGCAAAAGGGTGAGTAAAAGAGGGGCATGATAGAGGTGTTGAAGATTTTGCATGATAAAGAGAAAGAGGAGAAAGCCCCTTTCCCCCTCTTTCTCATCACACCCAGTGCCAGATTTAAGGTAAAGGTAAAGGGACTAAGATCATGGCCACTGGTCCCATCACCTCCTGGCAAATAGAAGGGGAAGAAATGGAGGCAGTGAGAGATTTTACTTTTTTGGGCTCCATGATCACTGCAGGTGGTGACAGCAGTCATGAAATTAAAAGACACCTGCTTCTTGGGAGGAAAGCAATGACAAACCTAGACAGCATCTTAAAAAGCAGAGACATCACCATGCCGACAAAGGTCCGTATAGTTAAAGCTATGGTTTTCCCAGTAGTAATGTATGGAAGTGAGAGCTGGACCATAAAAAAGACTGATCGTCGAAGAATTGATGCTTTTGAATTATGGTGCTGGAGGAGACTCCTGAGAGTCCCATGGACTGCAAAAAGATCAAATTTATCCATCCTTAAAGAAATCAGCCCTGAGTGCTCACTGGAAGGGCAGATCCTGAAGTTGAGGCTCCAGTACTTTGGCCACCTCATGAGAAGAGAAGACTCCCTGGAAAAGACCCTGATGTTGGGAAAGATGGAGGGCACAAGGAGAAGGGGACGACAGAGAATGAGATGGTTGGACAGTGTTCTCGAAGCGACTGGCATGAGTTTGGCCAAACTGCGGGAGGCAGTGGAGGATAGGGGTGCCTGGCGTGCTCTGGTCCATGGGGTCATGAAGAGTCGGACACGACTGAACGACAAAAATGGGACCCCTGACCATTAGTTCCAGTTGTGGCCGACTCTGGGGTTGCGGCGCTCATCTTGCTTTATTGGCCGAGGGAGCTGGCGTACAACTTCCGGGTCATGTGGCCAACATGACTAAGCCGCTGTAGCACCTTAGGGCCCCCCAAAAAATTAAAGGGGAAAAAATCCTGGATGTGCATTTCCAAAAAATAAGATAAAAAACAAATAAAATAAAACCTACATACAGCAATCAATTTAAGTTAGAGCTTAATAATTATTTCACTATTAATATACTTCTTCTTAATTGTATTTCACTATTATTGTATTTCAGGTCAACAATTACTTTGATAAAATACATATTTTGTTATGTGAAAATGGCTTTAGAAACCTATTAGGTCCATCAATTACCATATAGCATATATTCAACACAAAAAAACAGCGACAATTTGTTGTTGACAAATGACAGCTGGACATATTCAGTAGCTTAGAATCATAGAATCCTAGAGTTGGAAGAGACCACAAGGGCCATCCAGTCCAACCCCCTGCCAAGCAGGAAACACCATCAAAGCATTCCTGACAGATGGCTGTCAAGCCTCCGCTTAAAGACCTCCAAAGAAGGAGACTCCACCACACTCCTTGGCAGCAAATTCCACTGTCAAACAGCTCTTACTGTCAGGAAGTTCTTCCTAATGTTTAGGTGGAATCTTCTTTCTTGTAGTTTGAATCTATTGCCCCGTGTCCGCTTCTCTGGAGCAGCAGAAAACAACCTTTCTCCCTTCTCTATATGACATCCTTTTATATATTTGAACATGGCTATCATATCACCCCTTAACCTTCTCTTCTCCAGGCTAAACATACCCAGCTCCCTAAGCTGTTCCTCATAAGGCATTGTTTCCAGGCCTTTGACCATTTTGGTTGCCCTCTTCTGGACACGTTCCAGCTTGTCAGTATCCTTCTTGAACTGTGGTGCTTAGGGCCTCATCAAACCTAAATCCGGCCCTGATCATACTAGAAGCCAAAAGGGTCGTCTGATGAAGCTGAAGCTTGGAAGGTTGTTGTTGTTGTTTAGTCATTTAGTGTTCGACTCTTCGTGACCCCATGGACCAGAGCACACCAGGCACTCCTGTCTTCCACTGCCTCCTGCAGTTTGGTCAGACTCATGTTGGTAGCTTCGAGAACGCCGTCCAACCATCTCATCCTCTGTCGTCCCCTTCTCCTTGTGCCCTCCATCTTTCTCAACATCAGGATCTTTTCCAGGGAGTCTTCTCTTCTCATGAGGTGGCCAAAGTACTGGAGCCTCAACTTCAGGATCTGTCCTTCTAGTGAGCACTCAGGGCTGATTTCCTTCAGAATGGATAGGTTTGATCTTCTTGCAGTCCATGGGACTCTCAAGAGTCTCCTCCAGCACCATAATTCAAAAGCATCAATTTTTCGGCGATCAGCCTTCTTTATGGTTAGCAACAAACAAAAAGGAAGGACTTCTTCACACAGCACATGGCCGAACAATGAAATGTGCGCTCCCACTAGATGCAGTGGTTGCCAAAAAACATTGAGATCAGACCAATTTGGAAAGGGTCAGGTTGCCAGACGTTGCGGCTGAGGATGACTGTGTGTTGCCTCCAGTACCATTGGGGAGCACGGTTGAGGAGACAGCTGCCATTGTGCTCATGCCCAGCTTGTGGGCTTCCCACTGGGGCCTCTGGTTGGCCGTTGTGGCTAACAGGATGCTGGACTAGGCAGCCCTGTGGCCCCGATCCAGCAGCCAGCTCATGGGTTCACAGGGCACCAAGGCCAAAGATAGACAGGCATGGTATAGCGTCAATCATTTTGATCCATCACGGCTTTGTGCATGGAAGATACTGTAAGTGCTCAATGTGACGCACATGCAGGACAACCGGGACCCAAATTGATGTGGGGGATTGTTAGTTTAGCCTTGACAGTGGCCCAGAGGTATATTTCACCACAAAAATTGATCCGGCCTCTTTTGAGTGATGCTGCTATCCCATAGACGCCAGCCTCAGTCTCCAAACGCTCACCTGCCCCACCTCAGCCAGAGTTTATGCGCTATGTCAGAGGTCTGCCCACACATGAAGTTGGGTGGCCAATCTTCACCCACACACAACCAGTTTCCCCCTTCCCATCATCTCCTGCTGAGTGGGCACACTCTCCTTGGGGCCCAAAACTACAAAGGTTTTAACGCAACACCACAACCTCCTGGGCAAGCTCTGGAGCCTAGAGACTGGGGAGAGGTGGGCGAGGAGATCCGAAGGCAATAAATTACTCTTCTTGGATATATCACAAATAGCAATGAACCCTGGCAAGAAACAGTAATTGAAGCCCAGCACAGCAATGTAAGCAAAGCAATCTTCATACAGGCAAATGGTGAGGTGTGGGGTGGGGGTGGGGAAATGAGCAGCTCCGCCATGGTGACGCAATTGATTCCCCTCCAATCAATCACATCCTGGAGTTGCCACTGCCTGGGCTCAGCCCGGATCCCAGGCTTTGCCAAGAAGCAGCGTGGTGCTAAGCAGTCCAATAGTTCTCAACAAGGTAATAGGTGGCTTGTTCCTCCAACCCTGCTGGTATTTCAAACAAACCTAAACTCCCGTAATTGTTTAATGCTTATTTTTCTTCAGTTCCAGTTCACAAACTATGCCTCCTCAAGACAGAAATTGGTATTTTCCATTCTCCTCCTCCTCCTCCTCCATCTTTAAAGGATAATAAGGTAAAGGTAAAGGGACCTCTGACCATTAGGTCCAGTTGCGGACGACTCTGGGGTTGCGGCGCTCATCTCACTTTTATTGGCCGAGGGAGCCGCCGTTTGTCCGCAGTTTTTCCGGGTCATGTGGCCAGCATGACTAAGCCGCTTTCTGGCGAACCAGAGCAGTGCACAGAAACGCCGTTTACCTTCCCACCGGAGCGGTAGCTATTTATCTACTTGCACTTTTGGGCATGCTTTCAAACTGCTAGGTTGGCAGGAGCTGGGACCGAGCAACAGGAGCTCACCCTGTCACGGGGATTCGAACCGCCGACCTTCTGATCGACAAGCCCTAGGCTCTGTGGTTTAACCCACAGCGCCACCCGTGTCCCACTAAAGGATAAAAATACACCTGTAATTTCAAGCATGTGTTTGTACAGAAGAGGCCAAGTCCATCAGTTGACACTAACTTTCCTCCACTGGGCCATGGACAGAGGAACTCTTTCCCAGTCACCACAGCTGTTCCTCTGCACTAATAATGAGGACTAGAAATTTGCTCTTGTGTATTTAAAAAGAATAGAGGGGCCACGTTCTGTGCTGGAAAGCCAAATGAAAAAGCCCGCTTTTGAAAACCCCAACCTCCACCCACTCTTCCCTAGAATTTCAGCGGTGGAACAGCCCAAGAGCACTGACCAAATTCAACATCCATGCATAAGAATGTTAAGAAACGGCCTGCAGGATCAGACCAATGACCCATCTAGTCCCAGCATCCTGTTCTCACAGTGGCCAACCAGGAGCCTGTGTTAATGACACATGCCAGGACCTTGCCGTATCATTAGACCTTGCAACCAGCATTGAAGCAATGATTCTTCAACATCAACTTCGTTGGACTGGTCATGTTGTGCGGATGCCTGATTTTCATCTTCCAAAGCAACTACTCTATTCCGAACTTAAAAATGGAAAGTGCAATGCTGGTGGCCAACAAAAGAGGTTTAAAGACTCTCTCAAGGCAAATCTAAAAAAAAAGAAGTAGGATAAACACCGACAACTGGGAAACATTGGCCTGCAAGGGCTCCAATCGGAGAACAGCCTATACCAAAGGTGTTGTGGGCTTTGAAGAAGCTCGAACTCAGGACAAAAGGGAGAAATGTGCTAAGAGAAAGGCACGTTTGGCAAACCCTCACCATGACCAACTCCCAGCCGGAAACCTATGTCCCCAGTGTGGAAGGACGTGTGGATCCAGAACTGGCCTCCGAAGTCACTTACGGACTCACTGTTAAAACTGTGTTTATGGAAGACAATCTTACTCGGCTACGAGTGATGGCCCAAAGAAGAAGAGACCTGGCAAGAAGAATTTGCAACCCAAACTCATGAAGCCTGTGGAAATGTCTTGGTGGGAGCGGTCAGGTGGGGAGGAGGAGGAATAGGACTGAATTCAGATTCAGCTGTCAGTCTGGTATATGGCATGAGGGGCGCCATCTTGTCTTCCTCCTCTGGCAACAGGAACACCCTGAGCCAACCCTGCTTCAGATGTTGCAGGACTCCAACTCCCATTAGTCCCATCCAGGGTGGCCAATGGTCAGCGATGGTGCAAGATGTGGCAACAACATCTGGAAGGCCCCAACTCCCTTCCCTCTTCTCTACCCAACCCAAACAAAGGAGGGCTGTGCAATGGCTCCCACACAAGAGGCGTTCCCAAGGGACTGAAGGCCCAACTTTACCCAATGTCCTCTGCTGAGGCTCTTGCCTTTGGGCCTCAGTCGAAGGTACTCTCGCAAAAGTACAGGACAGCGAGGAGCCGTCTCTCTCCAGGAGATCCATCACGTCACATTAGCGACTCGGATTCTTATTAGCAATTTTCCATCCTATCGAATTAATATTTGTTTTCACTGATACAATGCAGGAGTCTTGTCAGATTAGCAACTTTCGGATCACATTAGTGCCAACAAAAACTAATACGATGCAGGACTAATATGACGTGCCCTGATAGGGGACGGCTAATGCGAGATGACTCGCTCTTTGCCATCTTGGGAGAGAGTCGCTGCAAAAGCCAAGTGGGCGAAGGTCGTGCTTTTGCTAAAAATACCTGAGCGCTTCCCAAGAGGAAGGTGAACACACTGGTGTCTACCCTCGCCCCCCCAGGGAGGGAGGGTCACTCAGGCTGGGGCCTAACTTGCCAAGTCAGTCCTCAGAAACTCATGCAGGGGCCTCCCATCTGAATCTATGACGTGCCATGACCACATTTTTTTTTTTTTTGTATGTTTCATTTCATTTCATTTTTTTAAATGAAATATTATAAAGAATGCTCAACTTCGTATTTATACGAGCTATTAAGATTAAAAGACTATATACTGCAGTTCCCAGTTGCGCTTTTACAACAAATATTATAGAATTATCTAATCCTAAAACTGATAAAAGATGTGCCTATCATCACCTGACTCTACTGTTCTACTTAGGTTTTCTTTTGGGTTGGCGGAGCCCCACAAATTAAATTTGGTTTTAGCCTCATAGCCTCAAGACTGCCAATGTCAAAGCAGAGACTTTTTGTATACACACTGAAGTAGTTGAGATCAATAATGGTTGAGATTGAGGGAAAGTGTCTTTGTGCGTTGATATGTTTAGGTTTACTGAGGCATGGATGTGCCTATAGAGTTCGGCATTTGCATGGGTGTTGAGTAAACAGAATCTTATTTTATGGATTTTGATGTTTTATATGCTGCATTCAATTTTGTTTCACTTCCTTTCTAAACCGCTTTGCGATCTGTTCCGATGAAAAGCAGGACGCAAAATACTTGGAATAACAAAGCTTGCATGCGTACTGTTCCAACAAGTAAATGAATGAACTCCAGTTCTTTGCAAGTCTGTTACGCTTCTGAGCTCTTAATTTCAGTCTTATGTAGTCTGTAAGCTCAGTCATTACGGCATGTTCATAGAATACACAATCTGTGAATGAACAGAATGAAAACCTTTCCAAGAACTGGACCAAAAACCTTCTAAAGACGAGAGATCACCCCAATGCCAGAGAATTTTCGATTAGTACACCCCACCACTTCTGGGTGCCTTGACCGCAAAATCCTGGAGCCAGCACCACATCCCTCCCTTACAGAATGGGAACCTCAGGACAACCCTGCTGGATCAGGCCCAATGCCCTCCTGTCCATCATCTCACTTCCTATGGTGGCCAGGTGCCTCCAGGAAGCCCGCAGGGAGGGCATGGGAGTCCACAGTCCTCTCATACTGCTGTTCCCTAGTGACTGGTATTCAGAGGCTGCTCCAAGAATGGAGGTTCCATTAAGTCATCATAAGCCATTATAGACCTATCATCCTCCATGAATAATCTCCCTTTCAAAGCTACCTGAGCCAGATTCCATCACCACATCTTGTGGACCTCTTATGTTAAATTATGTGCTGGGTGAAGAAGGAAAATGACAAAGCTGAAAAGTGATCAGAAGATAGATGATAAGCAGCAGTTTTGGACCAGCTCCCTTCTGCACCCCTTTCCCTCCTATTTCTACTTTTAGGGCCACATCTAGCAGTAATAACCGAACTATGTGCATGTCCCACTTTATAAAAGAAAGCCTGTAATTCTGCACCAAGGCGACCAAAAACCTGTACTACCAACAGCTGGTACACAGTGACAGCTGCATTCTGCAACCTGTACAAATTGGCATCAGTGTACGCTGAAAACTGAATTCTGCAGCCTGCACAGACTGACAGCTGATTTCTGCAACCTGTGAAATTGATGCCTGTATAAATCGAGCACTGAATTCTGCAACCTGTAGAAATGTCGCACATTTGCCTGCTCCACCTAACTTAGGCAACTGAAAATATTATTAGAATCATCAAATCTTCGAGTTGGAAGGGACACAGGGGTCATTTAGTCCAACCCCCTGCGATGCATAAATCTTTTGCCTAACATGGGGCATGAACCTATGATCCTGAGATTAAGAGTCTCCTGCTCTACAGACTGATTTTAGGTACATAGAAAGCTGCCTTATACTGAGCCAGATCTTTGGTCCAACTTGCTCAGTTGAAAAGAAACTCAGATTAATTGCTCAAAGGAATATCAAGGCTGGGGAGGTTACACAGCAGGTTGTAGCCAATATTAGCCCTACTAAGAATAGACAACATTGAAATTAATGAAAATGACTAACTTGGGGTCTATTAATTCCAGTGGGTCTACTTCTGCTTCCAAAGATCTTCTTTTGAGTTGGGGCTGCCACAGAAAAACAGAAAGTAACCCACAGTTATGTATTTATTCCATGCTACGAATTTAGGAGATTGACGTTAAGCAGTTTTCTGTTCTCAGCAAAAAAGAAAGGGGGCAGAGTTTTGTTCTACTGAATTAGGGTTTTGTATTGAATTGGTATTCCTGTTCCAAAACATGATACAAAAGCATAGTCCCATTAGCAACTCTGAAGTCACATTAAGCAGCATAATGGGGGTAACCCTGTGGGATATGACATCTTTGCGCAGGGCCTGCAAGACGGAGCTGCTCCGCCAGGCCTTTGGGCAGGATGCGGTTTGACTTACTTTCCTTTGTATAAAACAAACCCAAAGGAGGCCGCCAACCTGCTCACAGGTCCTTGTATGATTGGTGGAAACAGTTGGTCCTGGCAAGTATTTGTTGTTGTTGATCAGTCGTTCAGTATTGTCCGACTCTTCGTGACCCCATGGACCAGAGCACGCCAGGCACGCCTATCTTTCACTGCCTCCCGCAGTTTGGCCAAACTCATGCCAGTCGCTTCGAGAACACTGTCCAAACATCTCATCCTCTGTCATCCCCTTCTCCTTGTGTCCTCCATCTTTCCCAACATCGGGGTCTTTTCTAGGGAGTCTTCTCTTCTCATGAGGCGGCCAAAGTACTGGAGCCTCAACTTCACGATCTGTCCTTCCAGTGAGCACTCGGGGCTGATTTCTTTAAGGATGGATAAGTTTGATCTTTTTGCAGTCCATGGGACTCTCAAGAGTCTCCTCCAGCACCATAATTCAAAAGCATCAATTCTTCGGCCATATTTTGCGCTCTCCTCTTTCACCCTCAAAATTAATCACTCTCAATTCCAACCTGATAATTGCCACCTGCCCAGATTTTAACTTGTCTGGATTAATTTTAAGATGTATTTTAATTCGTTCATGTCTGTTTTTATGCATATTGCGTTGTTTTTATGAGGTTAGCTGCTCTGAGCCTGGCCTCGGCCGGGGAGGGCGGGATACAAATTATATTATTATTATTATTATTATTATTATTATTATTATTATTATTATTACTTTAATCCACCTCACTCGCCTGCAGGTGCAGTGCTTAGAGACTGCTAATCAATGGGACTATCCAAACAATGGGTTGATGAGCAGGCTTTCCTGGGAATACACTTCTTGGTAACCCAACGGGACTGATTTCTGAGCAACGGCCACAGGGAACATGGTTTGTAGCATCCTCTGTGCTCCATATCACCAGGTAAACAAACTGGGCTAAATAAATAAAAAGGGAAGTCACAGAGGCAACATCTTGGCTCATGGGTTAGGGGTAGGGGTTGGAGGGACCCCAGGAACCAAATGACAAGTGCGTGCAAATTAAACGTGAATATTTCCAGCACAAGCCCCCCCACCCCGCGCTGGAAAATGAGCAATGGTTTGTGCAGCTTGTCAGCAATTAATTAATTAATTCGTTTAAAAGGCTGGTACCCTTCCTTATCAATCACAAGCATTCTCAAGATGACTAGTAGTTAAACAAATTAGGCCATTGCTACAAAACAAACAGATGAAAGCAGCTGTCAGATCTATTTGAACAGCGCTTGTCAAATGCCACTGAAAGCATTGGGGTTGGGTAGGAAGCAGCGTTTTGAATTTTTTTTTTAATGTTGTTCCCTAAATATCGCCAGAGAGGGAAGCTGATGGCCGGTTAAAGGGATGGAGTTCCAGAAATGAGGTGCCACAACCTCAAAGACCCTGTCTCTTCTCACCAACCACCTCATCTCAGGAGAAGGAAACTCTCTGAGCAGGGACCCTGAAAAAGGTGGGAGGAGTTGGTATCTTATATTGGAAGCTCACTGGAAGGACAGATCCTGAAGCTGAGGCTCCAATAGTTTGGCCACCTCATGAGAAGAGAAGACTCCCTGGAAAAGACCCTGATGTTGGGAAAGATTGAGGGCACAAGGAGAAGGGGACGACAGAGGATGAGATGGTTAGACAGTGTTCTCAAAGCTACCAACATGAGTCTGACCAAACTGCGGGAGGCAGTGGAAGACAGGAGTGCCTGGCGTGCTCTGGTCCATGGGGTCACGAAGAGTCGGACACGACTAAACAACTAAAAAAACAACAACAATTTGAAGCTTGGGACCTGAGAGACCTGGGTTCAAAACCTGGCTCAGCTATGAAGATCCCTGGGTGACCTTGGGCCAGTCACTATCTCTCAGCTGTGCTTACCTCGCAGGCTTGTGGTGAGGATAAAATTGGGAGAGGCACCACCTCAAGCTCCCGGAGCTCCACTGATTACTTATTTACATTTCATCCATCCATCTATCTATCCATTTATTCATCCATCCATCCATCCATCCATCCATCCATCCATTCCCCTTATATTTATATCCCAATATTCTTCCAAAGCAACACACATTCGGTTCCCAAGGCGGTTATTCACTGACCAGACCCAGAGCTCTTTAACTTCTAGAAAGTAGTGGTTTCATCATGTGCCATATCATGGGATTATATAATCAATCAATCAAAACCAATGGAAGACACTGCTTAGTTTCATATTGAAAAGCCCCTTCCAATGCAAAAAACTGGGGGCACACGCTGCGAGCCCATTGGTCCCCTGTTCCCTACTGTCCTCTGCCTCCCTTGCCCTCGTTGAGTTGCCCTCCTTTGCCCACCCTGCCCATTAATCATAGCAGCCGCGGCACCATTTTGCCATCGAAATCAAGATGCTGCACACAACACACCGACGTCATGGGTGCTTGGAAAGTCACACAGGGTGCCACAGCCAAATCGGATTAAAAATGACAAGTGTGGGCGAACGAGGCCAAGGACGGTGAGGACAGAGAAGAGGATGGGGGGGGGAAACAGATCCATGGAGCAGGAGACAAGGAGAAATGAAAGGGCATGCTCAGCTGAATATTTCTCTGGTCATCCGCTGAATGTGCTACTTTTGAAGCAAACATCAAAACTGGAGGAGGTTTGGCACAGTCCTACCCACAAACCATTCCATGGTCAATGGGGGCAAGACTCCCATCATTCAGACCCAGCTCCTTCATTGATCTGGGTTGCACATAACATGAACTATAGTTAAACTACAGTTTATTAAACTATGGCTTAGTGTTATGTGTGACCCATAGTCTGTCCCTTGTTGTATTGCACCACTATGTGCACATTTCAGGCTAGTGCCGTTTCACAGCGAACAACTATGTACACTGAGAACCTTGTGTTCCTTTTGTAGTAAAAGCAAGCTTCTACTCCTTATTGCTGGAATAAACAAATAGCAGTGAGTGAGGACCACAAGCCAGATTTTTTTTGGGGGGGGGAAGGGTCAGTGGCCATCTTCAAATATCTCAAGGGCTGTCACATGGAAGATGGAGCAAGCTTGTTTTTCCAGCTCTAAAGGGTAGGGCTCTAACCAATGGCTTCAATAAATTAAAAAATTGTCCAGTAGCACCTTATAGACCTTAGAGACCAACTTAGTTGTGGATCCAGAATTGGCCTCCACAGTCACCTATGGACACACCATTAAGACCATGTTCACGGAAGAAAATCTTACTTGGCTATGAGTGATCGCCAAAGAAGAAGAAGAAGAAAGATGGTCATCTGTCATGGATGTGTTAGTTAAGATTCCTGTGTTGCCCTATTCCCTGTTCTGCCTTCAGGCTGACCAAGAGCACCTCTGTCTTGTCTGGATTACCGGTATGTTTCAGTTTGCACATCCAGTCCATTAGTGATGGCAGACACTGGTTTAGAACCAAGACCACTTCCTTGGGTGGTAAGGAGAAATACAGCAGGGTGTCATCAGCATATTGGTGACACTGAACTTGGGACAACTTCTCCCAACAGTTTCATGTAAATTTTAAACAGCACGGAGGAAAGAACGAACCCTGAGGGACCCCAAGCCCCTTCTTCTGGGTTTGCCCCTTAAAGAACAGAGCCATTGTAGCACAATGCTTCCAAGTGCCATCCTGGCAAGGTGGTCCAGGAGGAAACCATAGTCGATGGTATCAAAAGCCGCCAAGAGGTCCACCAGAACCAGCTGTCACACGCTCCCCCTGACCAGTTCCTGGTATAAGTCTTCTACCAAGGTAACCAAATCCATTTCTGGCCTGAAACCAAATTGAAATGGATCTAGATAAGCTGTCTCCTCCAGAAACCCCTGGAGCTGCGATGCCTCTTGATGCTCTGGTACCTTGCCCACAAATTGGGATATTGGAACTGGCCAATTAATATCAAATACGTTGGGAGTCAGGGAGAGCTTTTTTCATAGAGGTCTTATAACTGGCTCCTTTAGGCCTGTTGGAAACCTGTCTTCTTGCAAGGAGGCATTGACCACTCCACCCACCCACTCAGCCCAGTCCCCCACTGGACTTTTAGAAGATCCAGGAAGGATGTAGCACGTATACGGTAGCTGTCACACTTCCAAAGATCCTGTCCACATCTTTCAGGCTGTGCAAATTGAAAAGTATCCATTAACACTGGACAGGTAAAGGTAAAGGGACCCCTGACAGTTAAGTCCAGTCGCGAACGACTCTGGGGTTGCGGCGCTCATCTCGCTTTCCTGGCCGAGGGAGTTGGCGTTTGTCCACAGACAGTTTTTCCAGGTCATGTGGCCAGCATGACTAAGCCGCTTCTGGTGAACCAGAGCAGCGCACGGAAATGCCGTTTACCTTCCTGCTGGAGCGGAAATGCCGTTTACCTTCCTGCTGGAGCGGTACCTATTTATCTACTTGCACTTTTGGGCATGCTTTCAAAACTGCTAGGTTGGCAGGAGCTGGGACCGAGCAATGGAAGCTCACCCCTTCATGGGGATTCGAACCACTGACCTTCTGATTGGCAAGCCCAAGGCTCAGTGGTTTAGACCACAGTGCCACCCGCATCCCACTGGACAAGCAGAGGCCAAATCTACCAGACCTGTATCAGCTGTAGCATCCAAGTCAGAACAGATCTGAGCGATTTTGTCAGCAAAGTGCTGAGCAAATTATTCACAGTGGGTTGCTGAGTGGTCTAAATTCTCTCCACGTGGGCCAGAGTGTAAAAGACCCTTGACCACTCAAAACAACTCTGTTGGACTGCTCCTTGCTGATGCAGTGGAGGCAGAGAAAAAATAAGTTTTTTTGCTGCCCACACTGTCAGAGAATAAGACTTCAAAAAGACTCCAGACTCTGTTCAGTCTGACTCCCGAGTTTTCTGCCAAAAGCACTCTAGTCACTGTCTCATGTGTTTCGTCCTCACCAGCTCCCCAGAGAACTAGGGGGATGATTTGGGTATACTTTGTGAGAGGGGACGCTCAGGAGTGATCGAGTCCAACGTCCATTCCAGAGATCCACCAGGGCTTCAACAGAATCGCAAGCTGAGGCATCAAGAAACTCCCCAAGCGCCTCCTGGGGTGGACCATCTTAACGGGTTCTCCACCCTGCAGAGGATCTGAGTTGCAGCAAGTCTAAACACCACCAAGCAGTGAGCTGACCATGACCACAGAACGATAGAAAGTTCCTCCACTCTAGGATCACATCATCCAACCGAGCACAGAAAGCCAAGCCCAAAATGTGCCTTCCAGCATGGGTAGGGCCAGAAATTACTTGGGACAGAAATCCTGAGCCGCTCTTGACAAAGGAGGCTCGGCATTAATGGTTAAAGTCTCCCAGCACAACAGGCCGGGGGGGGGGGGGCGCCAACCCAGAGACCACCCTGGCTAGTCAAGTAAATAGGGTAAAATTTCTCGAGATTTTGCATGAAATATGCGGGTAGTAATGCTATAGCCTGCCTCACATGGCTTTTGTAAAGCTGACTGAGAAACTGACTACTACTTAGTACTTACTAAAGTGCTTGGAAACACTCTTATAATTAATGCTGAGTATTTTTAAAGATGTAGGTTACAAAGGCTACAAAGGCGAAAACAGCTTCGGTTCTGCTCTTGTGATGGCCTGGGAGTCAGACTCTGATGCTGAACCTGAGGGATCCCAGCCTGCACAGGATTCCCCGCCTCCAGAACCAGCTGAGCCAGGGCCAGGGCTTGAGCCTGAAGGATCCCCACCTGTGCTGGATCCCCAGGTGCAGGCATCAGCAGAGTCTGCTCTGGCTCCTGATGGGAAGGATGACCCATTGCCTGCAGGTGCTCCACTCCCAGCCTCTTCAGAGGAAGCTGAGGCAGCCCCTGGGTCCAGTAACCCACCAGCCTCTCCTGAGCTGCAGAGGCTCAGGACAGAGAGGCGAAGAGAGCTAAGTGCCTACAGGAGGAGTGCTCGCCTCCAGGCCCGAAGGAGAGGCGAGTCTCCGGAGGATCGGGGCCACCCTAAGCATAGGCCCAGATAAAAGCCAGCCAGACCTAGCCCAAGTTGCGTGAGCAACTTAGTTGCAAGTGTATGCTCAACCTGCAACCTCGTGCCTGAACCTGCCTTGGACCTTGACCTGCTCCCTGCCTCGCTCCCTGCCGGACTGACCTCCTTTGGACCCCTAGACCCAGGACTGGACTTGGACCCTGCTTCATGGACAAACCCCTGGGGCCAGCACAGCTCTGTACAAAGGTTCGGTACACCCACGGTTTCCGAAACTTGGGTCTCCAGCTGTTTTGGGGCTACAACTCCTATAATCCCTAACTAGCAGGACTAGTGGTCAGCAATGATGGGAACTGTAGTCCCAAAAAACAGCTGGAGGCCCAAGTTTGGGAAACGGTGGGTGTACCCATCCTTAAAATTCACACACACACCCCGTAATACTCCTACCCTGGGACAAGGTGGAAGCGGAGAGAAGAGAGATGGGAGTTGTAGTCCAATACATCTGGAGGGCACCCCACTGGGCACATGTGATTTGCACACCCAGTGTCTATGAAATCCCCCTCCTGTATACCTGTGATCTGAACATAACATCGAGCCTGTGAGTTGCAGCCACGGGCCACCCCTGCCCAAGCACCAGAATCCCAAGGAAATTCTGAATTTCCTCTGCCGGTGCTGTATATCACTTTGAGATATACACCATATTAGCCAAAAGAACTGAATTATATTGCATTCATGATGCAATTAAACACTTCGCTAGGAATCAATGTAAAACCGATGAGGCCTGAAAGTACTGCATATGGCTTAGAACATTATAAAACATTACCTTCACTCAAATCCTTTTCAGTAGCAATTTAAATCTTCTTACAGTTACCGCTGCCAATGGTAAACCATCTACTGATTCATAACAGCGCACAGGAACGGATGAATTTATATATTTAAATATATATATATATATATATATAAAATTATTCAACTACTAAATTACCCATGAAACCGGAATGGCTGACAGTAGTAATCTGAATTATTATTAGCCTCGGCAAGTCGCCTGCATTAACCAATTTAAAACCACGGCTCATGGGTAGAAGCCAGTTAATACAGGCAGGGTGTTAAATGACAACCATAGTTCTTCATTTTACTGCTGCTTATGTTTAAAAGGTCAAGAGATAAAAATTACAGATGACTGCAAACACGGAGAGGGTGTTTATCTTTTTTCTCCCTCCTCCGCAGACTTGCTCTCTGCTCCTCCTGCATTCCTGCCCCCCTCACTGCCCCCACTTGGGTTAGCCATGAGCTTAAAGAAAGGGAATTAAAAGAACAGCGTGTCTCTTTCAAGAGGGGAGGGGGAAACCAAAACACATCTGTGCCCTGAGTTTCTTAATGCATCCAAAGGGGCACAATCACTTTTGGTTAAAACTGCCAGTATCACAATGCCGCTGTGCAAATCTAGGGTGCGGCTGCACATGGAACACTGCATGCAGTGTTCTGGTCGCCTCACCTCAAAAAGGATATTGCAGATTTGGAAAAGGTTCAGAAAAGGGCAACCAAAGCAGCCAGGCTCCTGTGTTCGGGTCCTGCTTGCAGGTTTCCTACAGGAAACTGGTTAGCCACTGTGAGAACAGGATGCTGGACTTGGATGAGCCACTGGCCTGATCCAGTAGGCTCTGCTTATGTTCTTACGAAGGAACATAGCTTGGGAAAGCTGTCAAGGCACCAGGCTGGCTAGTTTCAGAACCTGAATTTGAGCTAGGTAGTTGGGTGGGATAGATGTCTTCACGCCCAAGGGATATTTTTTGTTTCTCTGGTACGATCATGGCTTTGCACTTAACTGACATTAAATTTCATCGGGACAACAAAATTACATCCACCCAGTTTGGAGAGTCTGGATCTCACCACCCTGAACTGTTGGGTGCCCTCTGCAAACTTGACTGCTCCAGTTCTCACTAGGGCTGGGTGATATCTGCTTTTCAACATCGTGATGTATCGGCTAAACATCTCAATACAGTCGTACCCTGGATCTCTAATGCCTTGGCTCCCAAACAAATTGGCTCGTGAACGATCAAAACCCGGAAGCGAGTGTTCTGGTTTTCGAACGATTTTCAGAAGCCGAACGTCCGGCGCAGCTTCTGATTGGCTGCAGGCCGCGCCTTGGTTTTCGAACGGTTCCAGGAGTCGAACGGACTCCCGGAATGCATTCTGTTCAAGAATCAAGGTACGACTGTATACCCATGTATCAAGATGTCAGAAATAAGGATGGAGCTGTGTAGGGACACTGGCTGGCTTCACATTTTCCCACGTGGTGATTTTTGCCTGCTTTTGTGATTCATTGCCCGCTGAATGAGGCAGGGGAGAGCTGAGCCGACGAGTTAACAGGGACTGCAGGAATCAAGAGAAGCATTGGCTGGCTTCATGGTTTTCTCCACGTCGTGATTTCTGCATAGCACAAATATATTCGCAATATATTGCCAGCAGGGCCGGCGCATCCATTTAGGCGAACTAGGCAATTGCCTAGGGTGCCAAAATGGAGGGGGTGCTGGCCAGGCTTGGGCCGGATAGGCTAGCAGCAGCTTCTCCGCTGTAGCGGAGAGGTGCTGCTTGCCCCTACACCACCCCCCACCTCCTGCTAAAGCAGGCTTTGGCAGGGGGTAGGCGGTGGGGTGGGCGAGCAGCAGCTCTCCGCTACAGCGGAGAAACTGCTGCTTGCCTCTCCACCACCCCCACCTCCCGCTAAAGCAGGCTTCGGCGGGGGAGCAGGGGGCGCTAGAGGGTGGTTCGCCTAGGGCACAAGAAGCCCTAGCACCGGTCCTGATTGCCAGGTCAAAAACTATGAAACTAATATCACAATATGGACTTCAAACCGGTTCTGGGCGATATATTGCCCAGTCCTACTGCTCACCTCAGTGACTCCAGATCAAGAAGAAGAAGAAGAAGAAGAAGAAGAAGAAGAGGAGGAGGAGGAGGAGGAGGAGGAGGAGGAGTAGTAGTTTGGATTTGATATCCCGCTTTTCACTACCCGAAGGAGTCTCAAAGCGGCTAATATTCTCCTTTCCCTTCCTCCCCCACAACAAACACTCTGTGAGGTGAGTGGGGCTGAGAGACTTCAAAGAAGTGTGACTAGCCCAAGGTCACCCAGCAGCTGCATGTGGAGGAGCGGAGACACGAACCCGGTTCACCAGATTACAAGTCCACCGCTCTTAACCACTACACCACACTGGCTCTCCAGAACAACACTGAGCCCCAGTTCCAGGGGAAAACGCAATGCTAATTTCCCTCCACTGGGTCAGCTGTCCATTGATTCCTGCTCTCTTCTTCCTGTCCTTTAACCAGTTGCCTATCCAGCCCGCCCGCCCCCAATCTCAAGAACAGCCCTAGGATAAAGATTCCATGGATTTAAAGAACGACAATCATTGGGAGGCTGTTTACTCAGTGGTAGAGTATTTGTCTTGCCTGCAACCCAAGTTCAACCTCTGCCTGAAAGACACCTGCAGAGCCACTGCTAACGGTCAGTGGGCAGACCAACAGTCTAGACTTGGTTTTAAAAGTAAGGCAGCTCCCCATATTCCTATGTCGATTCTCGACAGCCGTGGGCACACCAACGGTGTTTCCTTCCAAAGGAGCAAGTCTGTCCTGGAACAATGGGTGAAAGTCGAAGGAACAATTCCACCGCCATAAATAATGCCATAGGAAAGCAGCAGGGAATCTCATCACATTAATATAATGAGGAACGAACAATAAACCGGCAGTCAATCAAGGCACCATAAATCTGTGGGTTTTATGAAGCTGCCTTGCTGGCATTTTCGCCAAACACACACACACACACACACACACACACACACACATGAGACACCAACAGTGCTTTATACATTTAAACCTAAATTCCGCCACTAACTATACATTTCTGGTTGTTGTAAGAAGGAGCTACATCCTGCCCTCCCTCATCTGCAACCTTTGGGCAGGGCTGTAACAGATCCATTGGTTGTATGTTTTAGAGCAGGGTTTCCCAAACTTGGGCCTCCAGCTGTTTTTGGACTACAACTCCCATCATCCCTAGCTAGCAGGACTAGTGGTCAGGGATGATGGGAATTGTAGTAAAAAAAACAACAGATGGAAGCCCAAGTTTGGGAAACCCTGTTTGAGAGGGTGCGGTCAGCAGTTTCTGGGAGCCTTCCTCTTGGTGAGATTTTTTGTGGAAGAGCCCTGGCTGAGAGGAAGGGAAAGGAACTGACGCTGGCGCATATGTTTTAACGATTCTGCATTTTAAAAACATTTTTATAGGGATGATTCTGCTTGTTTTTGTAAAATAGACTGTTGCTTAAGTTGCCTGTTGTTGCTTTAGTGTTTTGTACATCGCTTGGATTTTTTAAATATATTAAGCGGGACAGGAATGGAGTTAGCATTATCATTAATAATAGTAATAGATTTCAGATGCAGCAACAGAGGCCAACAAATATTTCTCAGCACGAAAGCTGAGGGGCCTCATTCTGCTCCAAGCTATACAACTGATGGGTTGGGAACCAAATAAAGCTGGATTGAGCTGCGCTAAGAGGGCCAGAGGGCCATTCATCAATATTTATTCATTTTTTTAAAAAAACTTATAAAACCACTCTTCATGTTTCCTGCTTGGCAGGGGGTTGGACTGGATGGCCCTTGTGGTCACTTCCAACTCTATGATTCTATGATTCTATGAAAAATGGATTTCAGGATGGTACAACCCCCCCCCCACAAAAAACCCACCCTTAAATTACAAACATAAATCACTAAAGAATAAACCACTCACCCACCTTCCCCCCCCAGGAGGGTGCTCCACAGTCAGAGGGGCCATGACAGAAAAGGCCTCCTCTTTTGCACACACACAAGGGACGCGGGTGGTGCCTAGGGCTTACTGATCAGAAGGTCGGCGGTTCGAATCCCCGCGACAGGGTGAGCTCCCGTTGCTCGGTCCCAGATCCTGCCCACCTAGCAGTTCGAAAGCACATCAAAGTGCAAGTAGATAAATAGGTAAGGTAAACGGCGTTTCCGTGCGCTGCTCTGGTTCGGCAGAAGCGGCTTAGTCGTGCTGGCCACGTGACCCGGAAGCTGTACGTCGGCTCCCTCGGCCAGTAACGCGAGATGAACGCCGCAACCCCAGAGTCGGACACGGCTGGACCTAATGGTCAGGGGTCCCTTTACCTTAAGTTACTTCTTATGAAAATGGAAGGTGGAGACGGGTGTTCTCTGACAATCCAGATGCCCGAGAGTGGCTGAGGCAATCCAGTCAGATGGGGGCATATAAATTATTATTTGCTATTGTTACTGTTAGGGACGAGGGTGGCGCTGTGGTCTAAACCACAGAGCCTAGGGTTTGCCGATTAGAAGGTCGGCGGTTCGAATCCCCCGCAATGGGGTGAGCTCCCGTTGCTCGGTCCCTGCTCCTGCCCACCTTGCAGTTCGAAAGCACGTCAAAGTACAAGTAGATAAATAGGAACCGCTCTGGCGGGAAGGTAAATGGCGCTTCCATGCACTGCTTTGGTTCGCCAGAAGCGGCTTAGTCCTGCTGGCCACATGACCTGGAAAAACTGTTTGCGGACAAACGCCGGCTCCCTCGGCCAGTACAGCGAGATGAGCGCCGCAACCCCAGAGTCGTCCACGACTGGACCTAACGGTCAGGAGTCCCTTTACCTTTTATTGTTACTGTTCTTGTCTCTTTCTTTGCCTGTGCCACCTAAGCTCAGGAGGTGGGTGAGGCAAGCAGCACAGAGCCCTAGTTCAAGATATGCTAAGGTCCCACAGCTGCAAAATTAGCTTATCAGCCAACTGGACCAGACAGCTTCCTGGCACCAAGTTATGGCTGCAAGATCTGGAAAGCATTTCTTTTTAAAAAATTATTGGCTGTCAAACTGCCAAAGAGACCTCTGAATTGAATCCCATGCCCAAGGGGGCACTGACCATACCATGCACTTTTGCCAGAGCAAAGGAACTTTATTTCAATACAACGCGCTGGGTTTGCTTTTAAATGTGTTTTCATTGTGTCAACGCTTGCTGTTGGTCGCCCTGGGCAACTCTCGGAGGAAGGGCGGGATATTTATGTAACAAATGAATTAATAAATAAAAGCTGCACAGAAACGAGACGGAGGGATGGCACAAACAATGCCAGACACCCATCAACCGTTTACAAATTATCTGGGGGTTCCCCTCTCATTCTCAGGCGACCGGTGCCGAAGCCCAGGCCTGGCTTCAAACAGTCACCTCACAAAGTGGCCTCACGTTTCACCTCATCAATAAAAACGATGGGGGATCGGTGGGGTTTTTCAGAAAGAAGGAGCGAGCCCGAAACAGAAAGAAGCATTGTCTCTTTAAGTGAATGTAACACTGCATCACCCTCTGTCTCCCCATCCTGGGTTTTATTAGCAAAGCAGCCCAATGTTTATACTGGTGGGTATTACATTTGCCACAACAATTACAGTATGACAAATGGCGCATCAATGTAATCCATCAACTCAGCCTAGACAGGAATCCTTTAGACGGGGCTGCCATTAATTCCAAGGCTCTGATCTCAGGGGTCCCATGCTTCAGTATCCATGACAACGCTGAAGACGCCTAGCGAAAATGGCAGGCCGCCATGAAAGATGGGCACCTGATTGGCGCGCTGAAACTTAACCTTTTGACACCTGCACATTTAGTTTGCTGCAAGGAAGAAATTATAGGTCCAGGGGCTGTAAATATGCAAGGGGGCCTCCTTGAGCCCCATTCGCCATCAAACATTATTTCAAAATAACCATGGAAGGCTGCAGTTGTGTGTGGGGGTTGCGGGAGAGCTAAGCAGGCCTCAGGGGTGGGATGTAGCCAGGAGTTCAAGTTCCTTCTCCTCAGCTTTCATTTCAACCTGGGAATCTCGCTTTGCGCTTATCATACTGATGGTGTGTTTACAACAACATTTTACTACCGCCTCGTGTGCGCTGGCAGAAAAGTGGTTACGTATGGTAGGCCTATAATGTCACTGTAAATATAACACAAACTAATGCATTAGTTTTTATTAAGCCACTTTTATGAAAAAAAATGTTGTTTGGTGAAAAAATGTTGTTTGCAATTCAACAGACATGAAAACAAACAAAAATGGGGACGCAACTGGAAGGGGAGAGGGAAAACAAAAAAAATTCAGGGACCACAGCTCAGCAGTACCAGTGTCAAAAGTGAGCACATCCGGGCATTTGCTGAGGACCTTGATTGTTCCACTGCCTCTCACAATGGCCCAGTCAACGGTGGTGAGAAGGAGCAGCGGATACCACTGCCCGCTCGCTCACTAGCTCTCAGCTTAGCAAGCAAGCAGGGGGTACCCACGAGCAGTGGTGTAGCGTGGGTTGCCAGTGCCCGGGGCTGTGAGGAAGGGTGGCAGGGAAACGGACAGAGTATGCCTGCGCATTCAACTCCCTAACAGCGTCCGTTTCACCTAGGAGATAACAGCCACAGAGAGAATACCCGAAAGATCCCCTCTCTCCTTCCCACTCACCCAGGTGCTAAGATTTGCAGAGGGGGCCCTCTTGGCTGTTCCACCTCCTCCAGACGTCTGGCGGGGTGGGGGTGGCGCATGAGAAGGCATCCTTTGAAGCAGCCCCTGAGCTGTGGACTTAGTAATAGTAATAATAATATCATCTTGCCTGAGGGTCCACCAGAACCTGGAACAAACACTGGTGACTGAGCAGTGGTCAGGTTCAATCCCTAGCCATTCTCGTCAGTTCAGGTGACACTTCTCTGTGCAACATGAGGAACCTGCTGCCATAAAGAGAGGGCTAGGTCCCCCTAGACAGACCATGTGTGGGCAGTAGCAACGCAGGCTGAGCACAGGAACGGGGTATCTGTGGCCTTCCTGATGCTGGGCTGCATCTGCCACCAGCGCCCATCATCTCCCACCCCACCCTGGTCATTGGTCAGGCTGGCTGGAGCTGATGGGAGTGGGGGTCTAGCAACAACTGGGGGGGCAGGGGGGGTTCCATACAAGGCTTCCCATCACTGCTGTAGGCAGCTCTTGAGAAGTCCAGTGCTCATAGAAAGGAAGAAGTCAATGGCGCCTGTCTCTTGCGAAAGGTGGGGGGGGGGAGAAGCCAAAAAGGAAAAAAAATAAAAGCCATAGCCTTCTAAATGAGAGATGCTTTTCCCAAGTCTGAAGACCTGGAGAGGTGGGGGCTCTGTCTCCCCTCCCAACCCCCCTCCTGATAAATCAATCTGGCCCCAACCCAAGTATGTAAGCAGACAGAGACAGAGCTCACCTGCTTTATTAAGCCATTACCAGAATCATTTTATTCCCATTTATAATGTTCAATACATGCTCTGAAGCCTTTTCTAATGTAGTAATTAGATGGAACACTAGATAGATGGATTAAATTGGAAGAGTGTTTTATGCAACTGCACTGTAACTTTATAGCTTGATTTAAAACCCAGAAAAGGTGCCTTTCCCCCCCTTTTCTTTCTTTTTTTACTATCTCTAGAATGCAAAAGCAATTGTGCCTTCTCTCCATCTTTTTTATTTGTCCCCTTTTAGAAAGCAGGTTGTCACTTAGAGAAATGATAGGAATTCTTCCCATTTGAACTTCTGTTAAATAATATATACAAACATTGCACTGAGAGCATTAGAATTTGCCATTTTCTGACTTTGGACAGCTGAACCAGCCCCCCAAAAGTTTACTTTTAGTGCAAGAAAGATTGCCTAATTAACTTTCCTCACAGAGCTACATCACACCAATTTAAACAGTCGTGGCTTCCCCCAAAAGAATTATGGGAGCTGTAGTTTGTTAAGGATGCAGATAGGTGTTTGGAGACTCCCCATTCCCCCACAGAACTACAATTCCCAGAGTTCCCTGGGAAAGAAGGATTGATTGTTAAACCACTCTGGGAACAGATGCCATCATGCAATTCTAGCCCTGCCAGCTCGTTGTTCCAGTATATGACCCAAAGAAAAGATCACACCAAGTGCTCCCCACCCCCACCCCACCCCACCCCTGTTAAAACATGTTTACACTACAGTTTCAAGGACTAGCCAAGTTCACACAGGTCCAAAACTTGGGAAGCCCAGAAATGGTAGCCCTGTGGAGAAGCAATGCTGGGGGGAGGGGGTGTCTTGAGGGAAATATTCCCAGCCCTCTTACAAAAACACGCCCAAGCCCTAAGGAAATGCTTCATGGGAAGTGCAGAATGTTAAAACTGCTTTAAATGAAAATGGACCCCTTACAGTTAGGTCCAGTCGCGGACGACTCTGGGGTTGCGGCGCTCATCTCGCTTTACTGGCTGAGGGAGCCGGCATACAGCTTCCGGGTCATGTGGCCAGCATGGCTAAGCCACTTCTGGCGAACCAGAGCAGCGCACGGAAACGCCGCTTACCTTCCCGCCGGAGCGGTACCTATTTATCTACTTGCACTCTGACGTGCTTTTGAACTGCTAGGTTGGCAGGAGCAGGGACCGAGCAACGGGAGCTCACCCCAGCGCACAGAAACGCCGTTTCCTTCCCGCCAGAGGGGTACCTACGGAGCTCACCCCGTCGCGGGGATTCAAACCACCGACCTTCTGATCGGCAAGCCCTAGGCTCTGTGATTTAGACCACAGCGCCACCCGCGTCCCATAAAACTGCTTTGGAAACATTTAAATTTAGAGTGCATAGGTGCTCCCTAGAGCTCACTTAAAAGGCGTGAAGGCTCCTTTCTCCTTTTTCATCCAGTCAGGCACTCCACAAAGGACTCCTTCAAAACCATCTGCAGCATTTGGGTAGTTCAGCAACCCTATTTGACACCAGCTGACATTAAAGGAAAGGCCCAAGGCATGCCAAAGAGGTCAACCGGGAAGCCGAGCGAGGCTCTATACCCAGAGCCCCAAGGGCAACACACTTTCAGCACAGACTTGCTAGAAACAACGCCATCTTCATGCCACACACCAGGAAGAAGCAGGCCCAGCTGAACACACAAGACACACCACCTTTTGCACGGAGAAAGCAAATAAAAGCAAAAGGAAGGAGGAAGTTGGTTCTGTTCAAGAGCTGGGTTTGGCTAGGGGTCACCAATTGGTGATCTTTATTTGAAACCCACCTACATTATTATTATTATTATTATTATTATTATTATTATTATTATTATTATTAGTTTATTGGGTCAAACAAAAGGAGATTTAGACTGAATGGGGTAACTGTGCCCCTGAAGGACCAGGTGGGCAGCCTGGGAGTCATTTTGGACTCGTAGCTGTTCATGGAGGCACAGGTTAATTCTGTGTCCAGGGCAGCTGTCTACCAGCTCCATCTGGTACGCAGGCTGAGACCCTACCTGCCCACAGACTGTCTCGCCAGAGTGGTGCATGCTCTAGTTATCTTCCGCTTGGACTACTACAATGCGCTCTACATGGGGCCCCCTTTGAAGGTGACTTGGAAACTGCAATTAATCCAGAAAGCAGCAGCTAGACTGGTGACTGGGAGTGGCAGCCAACACCATATAACACTAGTCCAGAGAGATCTGCATTGGCTCCCAGTACATTTCCGAGCACAATTCAAAGTGTTGGTGCTGACCTTTAAAGCCCTAACTGGCCTCGGTCCTGTATACCTGAAGGAGCGTCTCCACCCCCATTGTTCAGTCTGGACACTGAGATCCAGCTCCGAGGGCTTTCTGGCGGTTCCCTCACTGCGAGAAGTGAAGTTACAGGGAACCAAGCAGAGGGCCTTCTTGGTAGTAGCGCCCACCCTGTGGAACGCCCTCCCATCAGATGTCAAGGAAATAAGCAACTATCCTACTTTTAAAAGACATCTGAAGGCAACCCTGTTTAGGGAAGTTTTCCATGTTTAATGCTGTATTGTGTTTTTAATATTCAATTGGGAGCCACCCAGAGTGGCTGGGGAAACCCAGCCAGTTGTGCGGGGTGTAAATAAATAAATAAATAAATAAATATCATTTCGATTCCAGATGTTGTTGGACTCCTGCTCCCATCAGCCTCAGCCTGGATGGCCATTGGTCAGGGCTGATGGGAATTGTAGTCCAACAGCAAGTGAGGGGCACCAGGTGCCAGGAACCCTCATGGAGGCGCTGGCTGGACCCGGACAAGGGGGCAGGAAGTTGGAGCAGCTGCCCACTGACGACCCTGGGAAGGGGCCCAGTGGGTTGGAACTAGCTGTCTTAGGACTCAAGACAGGAGCCACCCCAGGACGGAGTCACAAGCAACGAGTCAAGACACCAGGGAAAGTCCCAGTGGAGCTCCACCCTGTCACCCAGGCTCTCTGCACCTACTTTACTCCTGGCTCCCATGCCAGCACCACCCTGGGAGTTACCAGTCCACCCTTTCAGGAGGAGCCTGGTTGAAGGCTGCTGCTGCTGCCTCCTCCTCCATCATCCGGGTCACAGAGACCTTGGAGCGAACAGACTCCGCAGGTCCATCCCTCCAGGAGGAGTTCTCGTTTGCTTGCCCAGTCCAAGCAACAGGCTTGCTTGCTCTGCAGAAGTGGAGCCCTCCCTACTCCCACCTAGAATCATAGAATCATAGAGTTGAAAGAGACCACAGTCCAACCCCCTGCCAAGCAGGAAACACCATCAAAGCATTCCTGACAGATGGCTGCCAAGCCTCCGCTTAAAGACCTCCAAAGAAGGAGACTCCACCACACTCCTTGACAGCAAATTCCACTGTCGAACAGCTCTCACTGTCAGGAAGTTCTCCCTAATGTTTAGGTGGAATCTTCTTTCTTGCAGTTTGAATCCATTGCCCCGTGTCCGCTTCTCAGGAGCAGCAGAAAACAACCTTTCACCCTCCTCTATATGACATCCTTTTATATATTTGAACATGGCTATCATATCATCCCTTAACCTTCTCTTCTCCAGGCTAAACATACCCAGCTCCCTAAGCCGTTCCTCATAAGGCATCGTTTCCAGGCCTTTGACCATTTTGGTTGCCCTCTTCTGGACACGTTCCAGCTTGTTAGCAGGACCGACATCTTAGCTCGCTTAGCTATGCAGAGCACCAGTCCTCCCTCTGGTCCCTATTTTGCCCAAGTACTGCACTGATCTGAGCATTACAGATTTTGGTGCAAACCGTTCTCGCGAGTTCTTCATCCTCCAGTGGGAGCCAGGGCAGGAGGTTCCCAGCTTCTCCTCTACAGGAGCCCTGCAGTCCCTGTTAACTCGTCGGCTCAGCTCTCCCCTACCTCATTCAGCGGGCAATGAATCACAAAAGCAGGCACCGGCAAAAATCACCATGTGCTCGGTTAAGAGATCAAAGCAAAGCCCCAATAGCAAGATGGGTTCTCACCACCTCTCATCTGTCAGGACTCCCTAAATCATTCCAAAGCAGCCCACAGCATTTATTGGCGGGACATTAAACATTATGGCCAGTGACTATATCAAATTACACCACGAAAGATTAAGTTTAGTAGGAAAATGAATTTTTTAAAGTGCCATCAAATTAAAAGCTAACCAGAATGAAATTAGGGGTTTCTAAACCAAAATGGCTTTTTAATACTTTCACACACAGAGAGATGGAGGAGGGGGGGAGGGGAGAGAATGTTTTCGTTTTGTTTTTGTTTTGTTTTTAAAGAGTATTGCGCAACAGATCCCCACCCCCTTGTGTTGGTGCTGGTTCTTCACATCAAATCAGACCATTCGCCCAGTTGGTTAGCCCAATGTGGTCAACTCTGATGGGCAGCCGCTCTCAATGATTTCAGGCAGAGAGAGAGAGAGAGAAAAGGAGGGTGGGAAGTGGCAGAGTGTGTGTGTGTCTTTCCCATCATTTATTATTTAATCGGTGTCTGGACTGCTTTTCGGGCAAAACCATCTCCCAACACGGTTTACAACCGTATACAAATAGAGAGATATAAATTCCTATAATAAACCATTTAAACAGTTAACAGATATCCAATTCCACCCTGAAAAGATATTGGACCAGCATACTAAACAGAAAAAACAACGCACCTTGATTGGGCTTCCAAACCAAGTGAACCAAGTCAGTCTTTAAGGCCCATTGAAATATATATCTATCGAAAAGCTGGGGCTTGCTCAATCTCACTTTGAATAAAGTTCCAAAACTGGGAGGGGGGGCAAGCCACTGAAAGGGCCCCCCTCTTCTGTTCCCACATCCTTCAAAGCAATTCTTACCGGAAGGTCTGCAAATGACGCACAACATTATGTTTACAACACAGATACACTGTGCCATTTAAAAAATAATCACCGCCACACAAAACACCTACCATTCATTAAAAGGTACGCACACAGGCACACACGAAGTTTTGGCAGAAGACTAGTACAAACGGCATTGCCTCAGTCTATCGAAAGCTGAGGGGAAAGGCAGATCTTTCTTGACATCGAAAATATGTCAACAAAGGCTCCAGGTGGCCTTCAAAGGAAAGAGCATCCCACAGATGAGGAGCCACAACTAAAAAGGCCCTATTCTCCCCCAGTGGAGGAGGAAGCCACTCAGGCGCCTGGGGCAGTGTGCCCATGGGGCAGGGAGCACCGTGGGGCCTCTGGAGTCTGCCTGCCTCCTCCCACTCAGCCGCCCTACAACTGGGGGGGGGGAGGCAGCGGGGGGACCGTGAGAGACGTGTGGCTCGGGCGCGCTGCATGCCTCGTGATGAGCATTTTGTCACCCGCCCTCAGTGGTGACACCCGGGGCAGCCCACACCTACCGCACCCCCCTTCCTCCTCTCCTGCTCTCCCCTGTCACAACTTTCCAAGCTTCTCTCAAGAGGGAGGACCGGGAAAGGGGCCTCAAAGGAAGCCCTATGGGTCCATGTATGTTCCTATCAGGAGAAGCATTCTCAAAGACATTGGGGCCCTGAGCTGTAAACAGTGGTGCCTTGACTGCCTCCAGATGCAAAAGCTGAGGCTGCTGAACAGACTCATTTAGGGGGGCATCATTTAGGGGTTTTTGTTGCTACTACTGATGTTATTTTTTATATCTTTATTTTTATAACAAAATAAATAAATAAAATTCCTTCCAGTAGCACCTTAGAGACCAACCAAGTTTGGTCTTGGTGTGAGCTTTCGTGTGCATGCACACTTCTTCAGATACTTCAGATATTTTTTATATGTTATTATGATTCATTATTTACACGGAAATTGTTCCATTTGGCTGTGTACTTTCTGGTGGGCTTTATTTATTGTGTATGACTACTTTTGTTATAATTTTGCACATCTTTTCATGTTGTGAGCTGCCTGGCACATGGCTTTAACTATGGAAAAGTGGCATACAAATAAAATGATGATGATGATGATGATAAACATGGAGATGCCAGGGATTGAACCTTCAACACACAAAGCACACTAGTAGATCCGAGAATCAGTTGCAGTAGATCAGCAGGGATGTCTCACTTCTGTTTTTTAAAAGCCAACAGAAGCGACAAGATGGCCACCTCTCTCTAGAGTGTTTTTTATGTATGCCACAACAGCTGCTAGAATTTTACTTGCAAGAAACTGGAAAGGTGAAGAGCTCCCGACAGTGGAAGAATGGCAGATGAAGCTGATGGACTTTATGGAACTCGCCGAACTGACCGCGAGACTCCGAGACCAGAGGGAGGAGAAGGTGCAACAGGATTGGAAGAAATTTAAGGATTACTTAAAAAATCGTGAAAAGCTAGATATTTGAAGCAGAATCGGCTTGTTTAATTGGCTTTAGCTAGTTGATGTTAGATGAAAATAGTATACAAGAAGTATGGTTTAGAATATTTAGAAATGCTTAAGGATATGTTGTTTAAGTAATGAATTATATATGATTAGTTAGTATTTTAAAGATTATTTAGAATAGTGGTGAATGTTAAGAAAATAGTTACAAAGTTACCAAAGTATATTAATATTGAACGCAGTTGGGAGAACGGGGGAAGTCCCCCAAAGAAGATTTGAAACTAGAATTAAACAATGATTCTTTAATGTTCCTGTTTAGGTATGTATAAGTTTTCTTTTGTTATTTCTTATGTTGTTTTAATGTGTTTGATGTGTTTTTTATTATTTGTTAATTGTTTTTGTTTATCTGTTTGATATAGTCGTTGTTTATTGTAGAAAATAATAAAATCTTTATATATATAAAAAAAGATGGCCACCTCTCTCTCACCCTAAATTATTGTGCTGAAACAAAGACAGCTTGCAGTAAACAGCAGTGGATTTGTGCACGGGAGGACCCGTGAGCTCTGTTCTTTTCCAGTACTCAAAACCATTTCCCGGGTTCAGAATTCTTCAAAACTATATGGCTTTTCCCACCTGACTCCAGATGGCAGATCTCAAAGATCTAGTCCAAATGCTGCAAACCTGAAGTCCACCCACCCGTTTCCCTCTGGGATCCCCATTTGGTACCACGGTCAGTCCTTCACCTAACTTGAGCATTTCCCTCCGATGACTGAAATCCTAGTCATTATTTCATCCCAGTTTTTGAACCACGTTCAGCGTATCGGCCTTATCCGCTCACATCTTGATCCCCTGCTGCCTGTGCATTGATAAAAGAGTTGCATAAACAGCTCAGGCAACGGCATACATCTATCGATTATTAACACAGACAGATTTAAACACACACAGACACACACACACACGTATGGTTAATGGGCACCTCCCAATCAGCGGGAAGAGGCCAGGGCAGATCAAGATGCAGAACACATCTCTTAAAAACAGGCCTCATTAGAAAGCTCGGGTCGCGCTTAATTATTCACAGATATACTTGCTCTCGCGGAAGATTAATGCAGAGGCAGTGAACAAAAATCCAGGCAGCACAGGGGCCTTGCAAAATGGCAACGTGGCCAGGGCTTCTGAGGCTCCTGATGATCCGCTGCCTCTTCCAGACTTCCTGAGCCCCAACACAGTCCCGTTCCCACCTCAGGTGGTTTCCTTCTCTCACCTCACCTCACCTCACCCCGCCCAACCTTCTTGGAAACCCGAAGGTAACTGGGTGTATCCAAGACCTTCCCAGAACAATAGAACAGGTGAGCTAGTTGGAGCTGTAAGTAGCACACGGACAGTTAAGTACAGAAGAGCAGGCCTCCCGGATCAGGGCCACGGCCCCATCTCGTCCAGCATCTAGTTCTCACGGTGGGCCAACCAGATGACTGTCCTGCAATCAGGATCCGTGCACAAAAGCCCCCTCCCCTTCCAGCAACTGCGGTCCAGAAGCATTGCTGCCTCTGACCATGGAGGAAAAGAGCACAGCCATCATGGCTAGGAGCCATTGGTACAACAGGACACCGTGATGGAACCAGAGCGCTTTTCTTTATAACAACGGAAACGCTTTCCAGCCGCAGCAGTACGGTACCTATTCATCTACTTGCACTGGTGTGCTTTTGAATGCTAGGTTGGCAGGAGCTGGACAAATACAGGATGGGTGACACCTGGCTTGAGAGCAGTACATGTGAAAAGGATCTAGGAGTCTTGGTAGACCACAAACTTGACATGAGTCAACAGTGTGATCAGCAGCTAAAAAAGCCAATGCAATTCTGGGCTGCATCAATAGGAGTATAGCGTCTGGATCAAGGGAGGTAATAGTACCACTATATTCTGCTCTGGTCAGACCTCACCTGGAATACTGTGTCCAGTTCTGGGCACCACAGTTCAAGAAGGATACTGACAAGCTGGAACATGTCCAGAGGGCAACCAAAATGGTCAAAGGCCTGGAAACGATGCCTTATGAGGAACGGCTTAGGTATGTTTAGCCTGGAGAAGAGAAGGTTAAGGGGTGATATGATAGCCATGTTCAAATATATAAAAGGATGTCATATAGAGGAGGGGAAAGGTTGTTTTCTGCTGCTCCAGAGAAGCGGACACGGGGCAATGGATTCAAACTACAAGAAAGAAGATTCCACCTAAACATTAGGAAGAACTTCCTGACAGTGAGAGCTGTTCGGCAGTGGAATTTGCTACCAAGGAGTGTGGTGGAGTCTCCTTCTTTGGAGGTCTTTAAGCAGAGGCTTGACAGCCAACTGTCAGGAATGCTTTGATGGTGTTTCCTGCTTGGCAGAGGGTTGGACTGGATGGCCCTTGTGGTCTCTTCCAACTCTATGATTCTATTTTTTTAAAAAAGAGAGCAATGGGAGCTCACCCCATCGCGCAGATTCAAACCACCGACTTTCCAATCAGCAAGTCCAAGAGGCTCAGTGGTTTAGACCACAGCGCCACCCGCATCCCTGTATACCAATATTCTATTTAACATTATTCCTTATTTTTAGTTTAAGCTATTAAATTATATTAGCTTATTTAAATTGTTTATACAATGGATTTTTTTTTTACTTATTGATATTAGGATTGTTTGTTTCTAGCATGCTCTTTTTAAAACTGTTCTACTTGATTGTTCATTTGATATGCTGTGAGCCACCTGAAGCACAATTTCCTAGAATTGTAGTCAGAAGGGACCTAAAGGGTCATCTAGCCGAACCCCCAAAATCAGGTGGTGTGATCTTCAATCCAAGGGGCTCTTTCTGCTTGCCTTTCAGGTGCACACCTTAGGATGCTTGAAACCGGGGCCACGGCATCATCTTTGTGTACAGAAGTTCATGGCATCCCAAGCTGGGCTGCAAACGTCCCCAATCTGAAAACTGGGGAAGCCCTTGCTACTCAAGGTAGACTAGACGAACCCACGTGGACCAACTAACTGACTATGAGGAAGCTTCCTACATTCCCAGGTAGCAAAGTCAGGTTTGTTGCCATGCAAGGGCAGGCTGGATCCGAGCATCATCTCGGTGCCCTCCCAAACTTCATTCAACAGGCGTAGAAGTTGCAAACTTCTGAGCTGCCACTCCCACCAACACCCAATATGGTCATGTGACCCAAGAGGCCAAGGAAAAGTACGGTATTCAGTATTCAGATGATGTGGGTCCCTTCAGCGGCATTTGTTAGAACGCTAGAGATGAGCGTGTTGTTGATTTTTAAAAATGAGCGGAGTGAAGAGGTGGGGTTTGTGGATTTCCATTACGGGTCACCCCAACTCCTCCCAACTGCAATTAAAATATCCCCCCAAATAAAAGAGATGCTTGTTGTTGTTAATTAAATCAGTATGCTGTCCTTCATCCAAAGATCCCAGGACGGTTCACAACTTGGCATTTTCATAGCATAAATGTGAACATGAGACCTCTGTAAGCAGGTCAAGAATTTGCTTACGTTACAGGCAAAGGAGGCGGGAGGGGAGGGGGCAGAAGAGTGATGAAAACTATCCACATAGTTTATGGGCTCTGTTTACAAGGAAGTAGGGTTGGGTTAAAGGTAAAGGGATCCCTGACCATTAGGTCCAGTTGCGAACGACTCTGGGGTTGCGGCAATCATCTCGCGTTTACTGGCCTAGGGAGTTGGCATACAGCTTCGGGTCATGTGGCCAGCATGACTAAGCCGCTTCTGGCGACCAGAGCAGCGCACGGAAACGCCGTTTACCTTCCCGCGGAGCAGTACCTATGTATCTACTTGCACTTTGACGTGCTTTCGAACTGCTAGGTTGGCAGGAGCTGGGACCGAGCAACGGGAGCTCACCCCGTCGCGGGGATTCGAACCGCCGACCTTCCGATCGGCAAGCCCTAGGCCCTGTGGTTTAGACCACAGCGCGCAGAACAGTCTGTCTGCACTAGACCAGTTGCACTTTCAGCTGCTATCAGATAACAGCAACCTCGGTGTCTGCCTGACTTTTCTTTCTTTCTTTAATGTTCTCTTTATCTGTGGATATTATTTATTGCTCTGTTAAATTGGAAGCTCCCTCCATTCTCAGTGCCGCCCCCCCCCGCCCGATCCCCCGGCTTGTTTCTTTTCCAGAAGAGTGCAGACGCGGGACCTAGCCTCCCAGACGCCAATGGAATCATCTTCTTTCAACAACATTAATTATCTCCGGCTTTCCATAACTTTGAGGGGGGGGGCCGCAAGGCTGAGGAGTGAGAGCACTGTGACCCTGCTTGCTTGCCAACAGTTAAAGGGAGCCTGAACAGGAGACTCCTTTTATCTCTGCATCACGGAGAAGAGCCTTTGATCCACCTCTTTATACCGACCCCCCCCCCGGCAAGCCCATGCCCTTTTTGCCAGGAGTGCACAAACGTTTCATTTTACAAAGCTTGATGTGGAAGTGGTGGGAGGGCAGGGCGTGCTTGTTCAAATCCCCCCCTCCCTGGCTGACTTATGCGCACGGACGCATGTGCATTCTCTCATGCCCTCCAACGTTTCTTCGGTGAGATTAGGGAAGTCCTATTCCATCAATCATCATCATCATCATCATCATTGTATTATTTATACCCTGCCCATCTGACTGGGTTGCCCCAGCCACCCTGGGCAGCTTCCAACATATCTAAAAACATAATAAAACATTTAACATTTTTTTTTTAAAAAAACTTCCCTATCCACAGGGGCGTAGCAAGGTAAACTGGTACCCGGGGCAAAAAAAATTTGTCACCCCCCCCCCCGAGGCATGGGAAGGTCAGGTGGTACCCGGCATGGAAATTTCTTGTCAACCCCCCCCATTGGACCCCTCCCCGCAAAAATGGTTTTACGTTATTTCATATTTTCTTACAAAGGAATAATAACAAGTAATAATAATAATAAAAGTTTTATTTCTATTCCGCCCTCCCCGGCCGAAGTCGGGCTCAGGGTGGCTAACATCAGATACATAATATTGGTATAAAATCAAACAATAATTAAATTACCTCCTAAAAACATCTCAAAATCAAATTAAAGTCTAATTAGATGGCTTTCCACAGGGTTAGGGTTTGGGAACAGTAAGTGTTCTCTGAACTGAAATTTCAGCCTTCATGACATGGGAAAACAGCCAAGTGAACAGCTATTTTGGTGGAGGAGGGTCAAGATATTAACCGGTATGCATGAAATTTCATATATAGCTATATAATCCCTAGTATAGTAAGATAAGACCTTCGGAGCAGGCATTTAAAAAAAATCAAAGAAAAAAATCGATTTGTTTTAATTGTTCCTTGATAATTTGTCACCCCCTCCATTATGGAACACGGGGCGGCCCACCCCCCACCCCCCTTGCTACGCCCCTGCCTATCCAGGGCTGCCTTCAGATGTCTTCTAAAGGTTGTATAGTTGCTTATCTCCTTAGTTCGGGGGCCGCATAGCTCCATATCCTCCAACATTTCTCCGATGAAAATAGGGACGTCCCAAGGAAAAGTGGGGCATTTTGGGATCAAATCAGAAACTGGGGTGGTTTTTGCAAATCCGTGTTATAACAAAAATACTGCTACTTTTCCAAGAGCCCGTATAGAGTCCTTAAGTAGGCCCCATATCGGAAGGAGAAAATAACAGAGGAAACCAGAGAATACCGAGAAGCAAAGCAGCTAGTAAGCCTGATCTTTATTAACTGTTGCAACATGGTGCTCCCCCACACGCAGGAGGCAGGAGGGACCCAGAACAATGGTGCACAAGCCCTTATATAGACTTCTGAAACTGCCCACCCTGTAGCTCAAGACCACCCCCCAAAAACATCATACATACATCACAGAAGGAGGCGGTCCACAACAAAATTCCTGTTTGTCAGGATACCTGATAATGGTCACTGATTCCTCAGCCTGGCTATTCCTTTTGAGATGCTAAATACTTAGCTCCTGAACCCAGGTCACAGGCTCACCCTATTCAGGCACAAATATGCCCTTAAGGCAGGATGTGAGCAAAGAGACAATGGCGATGCTTTCCCATTTCCTTCCTCACTGCAGAGAATATTTGAGGTCACTGGAAGAGTCAAAATGGCCTCAGGATTGCTCTCCCGTACTATTTCAGACACGTGGTTTTATATACTTATGTATTTGCCTTGTAGATTTATGAACATCTGATTTATACGTATGAGACCTTAGAATTCCTATAACATCCGAGACTGTCCCTGGAAAATAGGGACACTTAGAGGGCCTGCATTCTTTCTCTATCACATACAAACATTTACACACACAGTCTCTCGCACGCACATATGCCCTCTCTTACCCAGACACACTCATGCATACAGTGTCTCACACACACAACCTGTCTGTAACCAAGGCCGTCTCGTCATAGGGGCTGGGTAGCGCGGTGCACCAAGGCACCAGGCCCCCCAGGGGCGCCCCCGTGAGCCCGCCGGCATACCAGGCGCCCCCTCCCCAACCCGCGCCCGCCCCCATGGGCGGGTGGGCGGGCGGGCGGGCGCTCGCGCGCCGGCGGGCCAGCTGCAAGCCGGCTGCCCTCCGGAGCCCCAGCTGGAGCGCTGGGAAGGGCGCGCAAAGCCCCGCGTCACTCCAGCGCCACGCCCCTCATCCCCCGCTCGCCCACCTCCCTCCCGCGCCGGCCACCCCTCGGGGGATGAGGGGCGTGGCGCTGGAGCGGCGCGGGGCTTTGCGCGCCCTTCCAGCGCTCCAGCTGGGGCTCCGGAGGGCGGGCGGCTTGCAGCGCCACGCCCCTCATCTCCCGCTCGCCCACCCCCCCTCCCAAGGGGCGGCCAGCGCGGGAGGGAGGTGGGCGGAGAGGCGGCCCACCGGGGGCGCCGAGGGATCGTCGCACCAGGCCGGCCGATCCCCTTAAGACGGCCCTGTCTGTAACACACACCCTTTCTCTGTTGCATGCAGTTACAGGTAGGTAGCCGTGTTGGTCTGCCATAGTCAAAACAAAATAAAATAAAAATTTCGTGTGAATGCACACTTCTTGTTTCTTTAAGGCAATGTTTACTGCCACTCATCCCTCGGCGTGGGCAGGCCAGATCCTGCCTGCGGGCTGCCAATTCCCTCCCCTGGTAACAGAAAGTTGGTGTGGCTGTGGGTTGCCGAGGGGGGGGGCAAGGTTGATGGGAGAACCCCCTCTCCGGTCCAATTTTGAAGAAGGGGCATGCGGCAACTTTTAAAGAAGACATTAAAAACAGCAAATGTTGCCCACCTCAGCTAGTTGGCTCTAATGAAGCAAGAGGAGGAGATGGCCCCATTCCTTCAAAGGGTCCCTATTTGCCAAGAAGAACTCCTATTTTCTGAACAAAACAAAACATAAAAAAATCCTTCCAGTAGCACCTTAGAGACCAACTACGTTTGTTCTTGGTATGAGCTTTCGTGTGCATGCAAACTTCTTCCTATTTTCTGACATGTGCCATGGGTTACTTAAAAAAAAACAACAACCCCACTTTTCCTATTTGCTCTTATTTTTGCTTTGGGAGAATGCTTTTTAACTATGTTTTGGCAACGGCTATTCATTGAGGTGTTGCCTCCAATCAGCCCTTGAAGCTAAAAAGCCAGACAGACCTTCTCTCCCTTCCATGGATCCGTTGCCATCGCCTTTTCAGCTCAAAGTCATTACAACATCTTACGCCACCGAGTTCTGGAGATTTTACATGCATTGTGTGAAGAAGTACTTTCCGACCGCCGAATCACTTTCAACAGGTGACCCCAAGTTGTAGTATGATGGGCAGCATGAGAAAGGGGGCAAGCATATCTGTATCCATTTTTTTCTGTGGCTTTGGTGATTTTATTGTCCCTCCGGCACCTTTCCATTTCTAAGAGAAATGTGTCTCTCAAACAGTCTGCCAGGTGCACAGAAACATTCAAACAGCAGCACATATGAGAAGAAGATAAATCTGATCCTTGCTTCTCCCAGACTCCTGGGCACCAGAACAATGCTTTGTTTTGGTGGCAGGGGCTACTGGGCAATGGGAATTTCTTGCACCCCTTCTCAATTTTTATTTAGCATTTCACACTTTCCCTTAAAATCCCCACCGCCACCACTCCCGCAAACTGCTGCATCTCTACACCCCTCAGGCAGCCATCGGATTCTCCTTCCCATTCAATATATATATGTATATATGTATATATATGTATATGTATATATATATATGTATGTATACAATATGTATATATATATATATATATTATCTTCATAAGAAATTTAAATGGCTTAGCGCATCTTTTGCCCTGTAAGCAATTGTAAAAAAAGAAGCAGCTTCATTCTCGTGGAAAAAATGCAAGAGCAAAGAGCGAAAGAACGCCAAGTTGAAAAGATTTCTTTAATTTTAAATTAAAGTTCAGGATTAAAGGCATTGGAGCTTTCACTTGTTATTGTAAAAAGCTTTTTTAGAAAAAAAAAAGTCCCAAGTGAGTAGCCTGTAATCTTCTTTTAAACTGCTAAAATTAGAACTCGAGCACATCACGCACTCTCTGCAAACTACGGGCTCCAAAGTTTTATACATGCCCATGGGAAAAACCAAGAGGGCTAGACACCACCTTGTGTGAAACTGGACGGCAACCTTTTTGTTGCCCTGAAATCATATTCAGAATTGACCACGTTATTTGCAGCCCCTCTGAACAGGCTAACCAGATTTGGTTAAAACAAAATAAAAATTCTTTCCAGTAGCACCTTAGAGACCAACTAGTTTGTTCTTGGTATGAGCTTTCGTGTGCACGCACACTTCTTCAGATACCTAACTAACTGGTTAGTTTGCAGTCTGTAGCCTTGTGCCTTTTTACAAAACCAGGAACCTACCTAGATAGGCAGTTGCCAACCTCACTCACAGCATTTTTGCCGATTTTGTTGTCAGCTGTGAAAAGCACTTTCCTTTTTAAACCGGGTGGGTGTGTGTCTTAGTGCTACAGAAAGGGGACAAAGTGCTTGCCCTCACTCTGAACCGACAATGCACTGGCAGGACATTCATGAGCAAGGATGGTGAATCTGTTGCCCTCTAGACATTGCTCCATGACCAGAGCCCCACTTAATCCATCTCAAGACTTAATCCATCTCAAGACGCAGCGCATGAACACCATTTGAATGGCAATGCCCATCAACTCTGGGGTTGCCCTGGGACCTAAAAGGTAAAGGTATCCCTGACCATTAGGTCCGGTCGTGGACGACTCTGAGGTTGCGGTGCTCATCTCGCTCTATAGGCTTCTGGGTCATGTGGCCAGCATGACTAAGCCGTCTCTGGCAAACCAGAGCAGCACACGGAAACGCCGTTTACCTTCCCGCCGGAGTGATACCTATTTATCTACTTGCACTTTGACGTGCTTTTGAACTGCTAGGTGGGCAGGAGCTGGGACTGAGCAAAGGGAGCTCACCCCGTCGCAGGGATTCGAACCGCTGACCTTCTGATCGGCAAGCCCTAGGCTCTGTGGTTTAGACCACAGCGCCACCCGCGTCCCTTGCCCTGGCACCTACAGCTATGGAACTCATTTCCCTTGGAGATGCGCCCAAGTTTGCAAATGCTATAAAATTTTCGTTCCTTTTCACACTGAGTTGGCCCTGGGTGGTCAGAATGAAAACTTTTTAATGGGGGTGAGGCCTCCATGTCCATCTATGATTTAATTAGATTGCTCTGTGTGTGTTGTTTTTATAAACCCTCACCTCCCCAGAGCCTTGAGGATGCGTAGGTTTTGAAAGCCAGATACAAAACGCCATCATTGCATCTAATAAATAAAAAAAATTGACTAAGTTCATAGCTATTTCAGATGATGAATGCTTGCAGATTTATAACCACTGTTCATGCAAGTACTACATTACATGTAAATCAATACCATAAAGAACAATTTGCTAAAAATATCCACACCCTGTTTACTTTCAGACTGTATTAATAACATCTTGATCCTTACAGCCTGTAACTAAAATCCCCTGGCCAGAATGAGACCAAAGTTGTACTGAAATTAATTAAACATGAAATTGGGGTATTATGGCTGTGACGTTCAGTATATCTACTTGGAAGCGATTTCATGTGAAATCAATGAAACTTGCTCCCATGTAAACTTCTTTGCTTGGCAGGCTTTCATGGACATTCAGACAACTGGGTCCTTACATACAAACTGAGTCAATTTATTTATTGCATTAGCCCTATGGCCATAGCACATAGTAAAAGACCAGGCAGTAGCCTGGCACGATTATGCAGAAAATACAACAGATGCAGTTAAAACAATTGGCAGTAAAAGTGTACAGGTTAAAACAAATAAAATAAAAAGCACTAGCGGGCGTGACGACAGTGTCCATGTTGGGAATATACATAGGACTAAGGCTAAGGGCCCATCACCTCCTGGCAAATAGAAGGGGAAGAAATGGAGGCAGTGAGAGATTTCACTTTCTTGGGTTCCATGATCACTGCAGATGGTGACAGCAGTCACGAAATTAGAAGACGCCTGCTTCTTGGGAGAAAAGCAATGACAAACCTAGACAGCATCTTAAAAAGCAGAGACATCACCTTGCCGACAAAGGTCCGTATAGTTAAAGTTATGGTTTTCCCAGTAGTAATGTACGGAAGTGAGAGCTGGACCATAAAGAAGGCTGATCGCCGTAGAATTGATGCTTTTGAATTATGGTGCTGGAGGAGACTCTTGAGAGTCCCGTGGACTGCAAGAAGATCAAACCTATCCATTCTCAAAGAAATCAGCCCTGAGTACTCACTAGAAGGACAGATCCTGAAGTTGAGGCTCCAGTACTTTGGCCACCTCATGAGAAGAGAAGAATCCCTAGAAAAGACCCTGATGTTGGGAAAGATGGAGGGCACAAGGAGAAGGGGACGACAGAGGATGAGATGGTTGGACAGTGTTCTTGAAGCTACTAACATGAGTTTGGCCAAACTGCGAGAGGCAGTGAAGGATAGGCGTGCCTGGCGTACTCTGGTCCATGGGGTCACGAAGAGTCGGACACGACTGAACGACTGAACAACAACAACAACAACAAAGGCTAAGGGAAGTTGGCCAAAAAGGTGGTCCTGAGTTTCAGGGCCTGTAATATGTAGATGGCCACTCCACGTGAAACCAAGGGGTTGGCATCCGCCAGTAGATATTTCATGTGGTCAACGTCCCTGGCGATAGTCGGCGGGATTAGAGGGAGAAGCCTGGATCTTATTGAGGCATATAGTGGGCAGTAGAGGAAGAAGTGAATAAAGTCCTCTATCTTTCCATTGTTGCATGGGCAGAGTCGAAGATCCAGAGGGGTATTGGAAAATACCCCCTGTAGGAATGCTGTGGGAATGGCATGAAATCGAGCCAGTGTAAAGGCCCTTCTCAGCGTAGGATCCATCAGATCACTCAGATAGTGGGCCAGAGATCTAACTACCTTCACGCGAGGGAACCACGTGGAGAGTTTGGCCGCATTAGATAGTTCTTGATCAAGGGCAGCGTCCCTAGCAAGAATCCAGTCACGAATTTTGTCCTTGTCCCATGAGGATGGGGCTGCGAAGTCTGGAAGGGAGTAGCGGTGACAAATGGACTCCATGCCTCTTGACCAGGTGCTGCTGCCGGTGAAGGCTAAGAAGGCTTGCTTGGCTAGTAGAGAATTTGGAGTTTCAGCAAGCGATTTGTAGAAGGTAATTATCCTGATATGGGCTCTTGCTACGATGGATGACAGGCCCAGTTCCATTCTCAGTTGAGCCGCCATTGTCCCATTACGGAGGCCCAAGATTTTTCTTGCCAATAGGTTTTGCAAGGACTCCAATCTTTGTAAGATATTCAGAGTCAGGATTTAGCATTTTGTCCAGGGCGCTTTTCACATGCTATATGGCAACAAACCCAGGTTTGCAACAGAGTTCACACATGGCATTGAGATCTCCAGCCAACTTGGGGTTTCCAATCGAGTGTCCCTATATAAAATACTAGCTTCTGGACAAGGGTTTGTCTCACCCACACATTACACTACCCATCAGTGAATCAGCCCCAGCAGGGCAGATTTCATGGTCTGCTTGTAGCAGGCGAAAGAGAGAAAGCAAATGGAGTAAACCACTCACACAAAGGCTCTTGCACCAGCACAACATCACAGAACCCTGAAACAGTGTGTTCTGAGTGCAACGCACACAGGGCACCTCCTTAGTGCTCCATGCCAGGCCCTGCATCAATGTGGGCAGAGATGGGGCAATGCCAACACAACCAACCATCAACCGGAAGAAGGAATTTATCTCCCTTCCATTAGACTGAAACCACTTTTTAAAAGGGATGGGGAACATCTCCATTGGTTGTGGAACTTCCATCTTTATTCCCATGTTTAGGGAAGTTTATAACGTTGATGTTTTATCGCATTTTTAATATTCTGTCGGGAGCTGCCCAGAGTAGCTGGGGGAACCCAGCCAGATGGGCGGGGTATAAATAATAAATTATTTTTATTGGGCAGGGATGACAGAAGTCCAGGAACATCCTGAAGAGCCCTCTGGCTCAACAGGGGGATTAATTTTAAAAAATAGGAAACTACCTTGTTATCAAGTCATGCCACCGGTCCATCTTGCTTGGTATGGTCTACTTTATGGGTCACCAATGTAGTAGTAGTAATAATAATAATAATAATAATAATAATAATAATAATGGGTTTCCCCAGCCACTTCAGATGGCAGCCTTCAAACGCTGTTGGACTCACAACTCCCATGAGCCCCAGCAAACATGACCAAGGGTCAAAGGTGATGGCAGTTGGAGTCCAACAACATCTGAAGGGCACCAGGTTGGCAAAGGCTGTTACAGAATGAGAAGTTTCACCAGTTTGTGTCATTAAACAATAACAACACTAATAGCAGTTGTCGTATTCTCATCACAATTTCCACCTTCGCCCTCCAGTCTATGGAATTTTCTAATTCAATATTATTCTGCAAGTTCCCTTTCTTTTCTTTTTTCCCCTGCAAGTTTTCAACACATCCAGGAGGCCTGTGAAGAGAATGTCTTCTTAATAAAGTAAGCATCTATATACTAATTATTTCTTGTAAAAAAATCTCCTGAGATGTGTGAGTTCAGCTTGACAATTGTGATTTAAATGCAGCGCTGCAGAAACAAGCAGAAAGACAAAAAGCACATCGTTCATTGCCCATTTCCTTATTCCAATTTGGCCACACAGCCTGACTGGTCTCCATGAATTACTGCTGAAACAAAACAACGGAAGGATGTAGAAATCTACCCACTTTGAAGCAGTAGGGTCTGAGGACAGACTGCCACAGGGCTTCCTGACATTGGGGAAAAACTTTTTCCAAAACACTAAACCTTGTGGGTTTAGCAAGCCACTGAACCGTCCCCGTGAATGCAATCCTTGAGATACTGTAAAAGGGGAAAACTACAGTTCAGATGTTGTTGGACTCCAACTGCTATCTTGGGCTCCATGATCACTGCAGATGGTGACAGCAGTCACGAAATTAAAAGACGCCTGCTTCTTGGGAGGAATGCAATTACAAACCTAGACAGCATCTTAAAAAGCAGAGACATCACTTTGCCGACAAAGGTCGTATAGCCAACAAAGGTATGGTTTCCCAGTAGTGATGTATGGAAGTGAGAGCTGGACCATAAAGAAGACTGATCGCTGAAGAATTGATGCTTTTAAATTATGGTGCTGGAAGAGACTCTTGAGAGTCCCATGGACTGCAAAAAGATCAAACTTATCCATCCTTAAAGAAATCAGCCCTGAGTGCTCACTGGAAGGGCAGATCCTGAAGCTGAGGCTCCAGTACTTTGGCCACCTCATGAGAAGAGAAGACTCCCTGGAAAAGACCCTGATGTTGGGAAAGATGGAGGGCACAAGGAGAAGGGGACGACAGAGGATGAGATGGTTGGACAGTGTTCTCGAAGCGACTGGCATGAGTTTGGCCAAACTGTGGGAGGAAGTGGAGGATAGGGGTGCCTGGCGTGCTCTGGTCCATGGGGTCACGAAGAGTCGGACACGACTGAACAACAACAACAACAACAACAACAACAACAACAACAAACAGTTCACTGGTCCGTGGGGTCACGAAGAGTCGGACACGACTGAACAACAACAACAACAACAACAACAACAAACAGTTCAGTGGTACAGCATATCATTGGACCATGAAAAATCCCAGATTCAGCTTACAGTATCTCCCATTAAATGGCTATCACCCCATCAGAATGGTATTGCATCCTTCCTCCAAACAGTTGGGATGGAGTTTTATTCTGCTATTGTCACAACAACTCTGAAAGATAGGCAAGAAGCAGTGCCCCTCCTGTCACTGGGTAAGACACCACTAACAGATGCCCTTAGCAATGCTATCTTCTGAACTCCACAGACCCCTTAGAGGATCAGGAGAGCCATGAGGAGATCCTCCCTCAACTTTAAACCCTTAGAAAGAGCTAACTACGGCAGACGAGGGCAGATTTTCACTAGCCAGATGCTGCATTCAGTGGCCAGGCCTTAGCCAATTAATAACTAGTTCAGGCTATGAAGACCTAGGGGCAGCTGGTTGCTCTAGTCCAGGCATGTCCAAATGGGTAGATCGTGATCTACCGGTAGATCACTGGACATCTGTGGTAGATCACCAGTAGATCAGTGGCTCCCCCAAAAGAAGCTAAAAAACTTCAGCTCCCCTAAAAGAATCTCAACATCTTTGCCCTGCACCCCTAAAATGACCTGAACCACCAAAAACAGGGCTTTCCTCCCTAAAAAAAGCTCAACATCGCTTTCCTCTTCCCTAAAGAAGCTCAACAACTTTTATGTGAAGCCCCCAAAACAGTGCTTTCCTTCCTAAAAAAAAGCTGAACAACTTTGACTGAACCCCACAAAAGGGGGTAGATCACTGCCAGTTTTTAACTCTGTGAGTACATCACAGTCTCTTGGAAGTTGGCCACCCCTGCTCTAGTCTAGGGCACTGCTGAAGCAACGTGAATGCTCTGCCTCAGCTACTGGGTAACTGTCCATGGTCCTGAAACCCACATTCTAGTTCCTCTCCAATGTTCTGACCCTGCCTTACTTTCCCTCCCGCCTGGGACCCTTTGCTTGGGCCATCACCTGTCGTAAGATGAAGGGAAATCCTCATGGTTCAGGACAGGAGGGAAATGAAATGTAGGAAGTACAAGGACAGTGATAATTACATAATTAAGAGTGGCCACTGATAACATAGACATTCTGGCATGAATAAGTCAATGAAGCCTTTTGTGGGTGCCTCCAAAATTGTGTATGTGTACGTACAGAGTTGGGCTTCAGTTCCCAGAAGTTCAGCAACCACGGCACTAGGAGAAGAAAGCCCCTCCTCTAGACTCCCAACCCTCCGAGGAGACCAAGAGCCGAGCGGTTTAAAGAGACGTCTCCTGCTGTAACTACATAACTCAAAATAAAAAGACAAAGCTTCGACATGGCGCAATTAAAGCAGGAGGCATTGATTTCTGCACCGGCCCGGCTCATTAATTCCAGATGCTCCGGCGAAACCTATCCCTACGCAGCTTCTCTCTGCAAGAGGAGGCAGCAGACCAGGAGGATATTGGATTCTGACGTCCCTGTCGGCAGCCACCCTTCATCGCTAGCCAGCAGCGAGGAGGGGGACAGAGGCTGCCTTGGTCCTTCCCAAAGGCATGCAGGACCGCTGCCTGCCTGGGATGGTCAAAAGTGCCCTGGGATACACCTCCTGTGATGTTCTGTCATGCCAAAAGCAGCGCAACTCCTGAAGCTTTGCAAATTGGGAATCTCAGGAAATGTTAAGAACGGAGATACTGGAGCCAGTGTTTGTCCAGGGCTCCGCAGCGAAGTACAACTGACCAGGTGCCTCTGGGAGGCTCACAAACAGGGCATGCAGGATACTGGTCTTTTTGCCTGTTGCAGTAACTGGGAATCACAGGTAGACTGCCTCTGAATAGGGAGGCTCAATTAACAATTGTAGCTAATGGTCCAATACTATTCTCCATGCATTTGTTTACTCTTTCTAAAAAATAAGCAAAAGCAATCAAAACTATGGGCCACAATCACATCCTGTGGGAGTGGATTCCGCAACTTAATCATCAATTTGGTACATTTTTGGCTCACTCTTGAAGCTGCTTTGTAGTAAACACGTATTTGCTTAATCTGGAAAGTAACAGTAATAGGCCCAATTTGCATCAATTTAAAGCAATTAGTGCACCAAAGTTTGAAAATCAAAGCTTTCCTTGGCTCAGAATTACTTCAGTGAAGTATTTTGATTTTGATTTGTGTTTTTTTCTCCTTTTCAAGGAGAGCAGACAAGTCCTCACCAGCAATTGTGAGCATTCCTGGAATGGGGGGGGGGGGCGGCTCTTCCTTCATTGTGCTCCGAATCTTGCACATTTCTGGTGCTAAGCTAAAAATAGAACTCTGAAGTTTCGTAAGTTCATCAGCCTGATTAATCACTTAAAAACCGTTTAATAGACTAAAATAGGTGTTCCCAGCTGAACCCAGAAACGGATTCTTCTTATCCTCTTTTTAATGCAGTAAGTGCCGGTGACAGGAAACCCCTTTGAATAGATATCTCTGCTCTCAGAATAGCCAAGATGGGGACCTCCAGAGATTGCTACACTCCAACCCCCATTTAGAAGAAGAAAACCTCTTCCAAAATGGCACCCTCTGCAAGACACACATGTAAAAACAAAAGAAGACATTCTCTCCAAGCACACATTTCATTCCCATGCAAATCTAGGCATTAATAGTATATTTATTTTTATTTATACTCTGCCTTATTCCTCCACGGGACTCAAGGTGGTTTACAAATAAAAATAAGCATACAAAAAAAATCATTAAATAACAATTAAACATTGGTAAAATAAAATCTATGTACATATATAAAATCTATTAAAACCATACCAATAATTGCAATGTAAACAGCACAGCACCAACCCTTTTATTAAAAGCGGTTCCCAAAAACCTGTTGCAACACTAACACTTGCTGTCAAAAGGACAGCAAGGAGGGAGCCAGTCTAGCTTCTCTAGGGAGGGAGTTCGAATGCCGGGAGCAGACACCAAGAAGGCCCTCTCCTGTGTCCCACCCAGCGTGCCTGGGAGGGAGGTGGGACCAAAAGAAGGGCCTCCCCCGAAGATCTCCAAACCTGGGCAGGTTCATATGTGGGAAAGCAGTATTTCAGATAGCCTTGATGCCTAAGTGGTATAGGGCTTTATAGGTCATAAGCAGTACTTTTGACTTGTGCCTGGAAATAGACCAGTACCTGGTGGAGTTATTGTACCAATGGAGTCATCTGCCCCCTATAACCAGCCTCGGTCAACAATCTGGGTGCAGCTTTTTGAGCCAGTTGACATTTCTGAGCACTTTTCAAAGGCAGCCCCACATAGAGTGCCTAATCCAGTAATCCAAATGGGGTGCACGATTAAATTGGTTAGAACATTTCGAAAGGAATCCAGGGGAGATCCTGGAAACTAGAAGCAGGCCAGCTTAACACATCTGTCCCAGGAAAACTGGTGGAAAGTACAGTCAAAGCGGAAACAACCAAGCGTGTAGGAGGGAAAGCTATGCTCATGAGACAGAGCGTTCCACCAGGCCCTGGCTCTGGTTGCGCTGTGTGCGGGCCTACTGACTTCTGCCTGTCTTGAATCTTCCAATAGGGACACTGCTGAGTTCTAATATTTTGAGAGGGGGGAGAAACTTTTGATGCCCCCCCCCCAAATATTGAAAACCACAGAAGCACAGCCACAGAACCACTTCTCCAAAATAAGGGTTTTCTTTGTCCAGATACTGTGAATGAATGCTGGCCCCCCACCCAGCTATTTGGCTGATTATTAGGGGGGTGGGGCCCCACTGTATGGCACATAAAGCACCTACCCTTTGAACTGGCGGATCAGATCCCCACCCCACCCCACCCATCCACTCCTCAGCTTTCTCAGCTATCATGGCAAACTGAAAAAAAGATCATTTCATGCGCCAAATGCCTTGTAGTTTTCAATTCTCATTACAGAATTCTCTCAGTTCTAATGAATGCCAAACCCAGGTCTCTCTCTCCCCCCCCCCCGGCAACCTCCCCAACGAGGAAGGAGGGAGAAACGGAATCTCGGTTTTCAGCAAAGGTTAATAAACAGCGAAAGCACCAAGTCTTCTCTGATTAAGCCAGCTGAAAGACGCCGCTGCAACGTGCGAGGTGAAATCGTTACAGGATTTAATTGCGCCATATGGAAACGAAGTGCGGACGTTGGGAGATTCAGCATGCAAGTCTTTCTTCACGCAGTGCAGGGTTAAACTATGGAACTCACTGCCACAGGAGGCAGAAAGGGCCACCAACCAACTTGGATGGCTTTGAAAGGGGGTTGGGGAAATTCATGGTGGATGAGAGGGCTATTGAGGGCTGCTAGCTGGGATGGCTATGCCCTGCCTCTAGAGTCGGAAGCAGCAATGCTTCTGAGCATCAGTCAGTGGAAGCCACAGGTAGGGGGAGTGTCTGCCTTTTTAAAAACATTTATGCCCCTGATCTTGCCTGGCCTTCTGCTTCGGCCCCTAATCTAGCTATCCCACCCCATATAACAGGGGGAAGGGCTGTCACTTAGTGGCAGAGCAGTTGCCTTGAATGCTGAAGGTCCCAGGTTCAAATCGCAGCATCTCCAGCTAGGGCTGGGAATGCCCCCTTCCTGGAACCCTGGAGAGCTGCTGCCAGTCCGTGTGGACAGCACTGAGCTGGATGGACCCATGTTCTCACTTGGTACAAAGCAGCTCCCTATGTTACCTGGTGGCTACACCCTAACCCGGGGCGGGGGGGGGGCTATAGGCATGTAGAGCCATGCAGATGGTAATGGACTCCACGTCCCATCATCCTTGGCCAGGCTGGCTGGGGCTGAGGGGAGTGGGAGTCCAAAAGCCTGGAAAGGCACAAGTTCCCTACTCTCTACTTTGAAGGGACAAACTCGTGGAGAATAGACAGGTCAATTAGCGGCTCTCAGCAGTAATGGCTAAGTGGAACTTCCATGTTCAGGGACAGTATATCTCCAGTATACTGGAGGCTGTAGGACAGGAATGGGGAACCTGTGGCCCTGCAGATGTTGCTGCACTACAACTCCCATCTTCCCTGGCCATTGGCCATGCAGGCTGGGGCTCATGGGATTGGGAGTCCAACCATTTCCTGAGGGTCAAAAGTTCCCCATTCCTGCCTTAACTTGCAATCTTCAAGAAGTGTGTTCCTTCAAGAAGTTGCACCTTGGGCTACCCCAACTGCCAGAACTTCCCCACAAAAATCCCAAATGTGCCCATTTCTGCGCTTGGAAAAGCTGCACAGATTATGGAAATAATCTTGCTTTGCATGGTTGTTTATGCAATTGTGACTATTTCAAATCACATGTTTCTGTGGGGAAGGAGAACAAGCAAGCCCTGTTACAGGTGCCACATAAAACTGATTCTACACTTGTAAAAAATCAATCTATTTCAGCAACCACACTTTGGAACTCCCTGCCTAGAGACCAGGCAGGCCTGCGCAAAACATTTCTGTTTAGACAAGCCTACATAAATGTATATGGAATGTTGATACAGTATGTGTTTTAATCTGGTTTTAGCTCGTAGCTGATTTTAATTCTTTTCTCATTATTTCAAATACTTGTTTTTGTTTTTACTGTTAATTTCATTCTGTTTGTAAACTGGATTGTGTGTGTTGTTGTTTTTTTACAATCAAGCGGTATATAAATTTTATGAAATAAATAATATAAACTCGAGTCGCTCTGAAATTTCATTAAGCATTGCCTGGACAGTTTTGAACCTCCTTTCATATGGTTCATAAACTTGCTTTTGGAAAGCTGAGATTCTCATGAGTTTGGCACCGAACCCCAACACTCTCCGCTCCAGCAGAATTGCACCAAACCTGCACATGCAACCCCCCCCTTTAAATGCAGCTTTCAAAAAATGGAGGAACAAGCTGCTTCACCTGTTCTTTGAACCCTTCAAAGTTTTCAGAAGGGGAGTAGACCGAGGGTAGGCAACCTAAGGCCCAGGGGCCGGATGCGGCCCAATCGCCTTCTCAATCCGGCCCGCAGACGGTCCAGGAATCTGCGTGTTTTTACATGAGTAGAATGTGTCCTTTTATTTAAAATGCATCTCTGGGTTATTTGTGGGGCCTGCCTGGTGTTTTTACATGAGCAGAATGTGTGTTTTTATTTAAAATGCATCTCTGGGTTATTTGTGGGGCCTGCCTGGTGTTTTTACATGAGCAGAATGTGTGTTTTTATTTAAAATGCATCTCTGGGTTATTTGTGGGGCCTGCCTGGTGTTTTTACATGAGCAGAATGTGTGTTTTTATTTAAAATGCATCTCTGGGTTATTTGTGGGGCCTGCCTGGTGTTTTTACATGAGTAGAATGTGTCCTTTTATTTAAAATGCATCTCTGGGTTATTTGTGGGGCATAGAAAGTCGTTCATTTTTTCCCTTCAAAATATAGTCCAGCCCCCCCCCCCCAAGGTCTGAGGCATGGTGGACCGGCCCACAGCTGAAAAAGGTTGCTGAACCCTGGAGTAGACAGACTATCCCGTTGCAATATTGGGGGGGGGGAATCCATGGAAGGGGTTAATCCTCTCCACACACAAACTTTTCAGGCTCCGAAAGGGTGTGGAGCCATTCTATCTGGCTGCAAAGAGATTAAGGCTGATGCCAGGTTCTCTCGTGCTTGTTGAGAGACCGGGCGATGATTTATGAGGTTTTATTTCCACGTCCCTTTAAACTATAATGCAGCGATAAAACACACAGGCACATCCATTTCATCGCAGTCACGTTAGCCCCTCGCCCTTTCTCTTCCTCTCCTTCCTCCCCTTCCGCAAGCCTCTTCCCAGCATTCTGCAGACAGCTACCTTCCAACTTTCTAACACAAAAATAGCAATTTAAAAAAATCAAACAGAATCAAGCACCAGTCAGTGTAAACATGTTAAGGCCCCACATTTTACCTATTTGCAAGGAGCAAACGAAAACTCTCCCCCTCCTGTGGGTTCCAGCGACTGGCATTCAGAAGCATTGCTGCCTCCAGTTTTCATGGCTAGAAGCCACTGAAAGGCCTCTCCCCCATTAGTTTGTCCAATCCTTTTCTAAAGGCTTCCTTTTAAAGGCTTCACAGCCTCCTGCAGGTGGCAGTTCCATAGTTCAACTCTTTGGCGATCCCTCGTAGCCAAGTAAGATTGTCTTCCATAAACACGGTTTTAACAATGAGTCCGTAAGTGACTGTGGAGGCCAATTCTGGATCCACATGTCCTTCCACAGTGGGGACATTGGTTTCCGGGTGGGAGCTGATCGAGGTGTGGATTTGCCAAGCGTGCCTTCCTCTTAACGCGTTTCTCCCTTGCGTCCCGAGTTTGAGTGTCTTCAAAGCCTTTGGTAAAGGCTGTTCTCCAATTGGAGCACTCGCAGGCAAGTGTGTCCCAATTGTTGGTGTTTATACTACATTTTTTGAAAATTTGCCTTAAGACAGTCTTTAAACCGCTTTTGTTGACCACCAACATTACGCTTTCCATTTTTAAGTTCAGAATAGAATAGTTGCTTTGGAAGACGATAATCAGGCATCCGCACAACAAGACCAGTCCAACAAAGTTGATGTTGAAGAATCATTGCTTCAACACTGGTGATCTTTGCTTCTTCCAGTACACTGGTATTAGTTTGCCTGTCTTCCCAAGTGATGTGTAAAATTTATCGGAGACACCGTTGATAGAATCTTTCGAGGAGTTGGAGATGGCGTTTATAAGTGGTCCATGTTTCACAAGCATACAGTAAGGTTGGGTAGTACAATAGCTTTGTAAACTAGCATTTTGGTTTCCCTGCAAATGTCCCGGTCCTCAAACACTCTGCACTTCATTCGAGAGAAAGCCGCACTAGCAGAGCTCAGGCGATGCTGGATTTCAGCAATAATGTTGGCCCTTGTGGAAAGATAACAGCTGAGGTAGGAGAAGTGATCAACATTTTCCAACATTACACCACTGAGTTGGATTTGTGGCTCTGCAGAGGGGTTGTTTTGTACTTGTTGGTGCAGCACTTTGGGTTTTTCGGATGTTGAGCGATAGGCCAAGCTTTTCGTAAGCTTCTGCGAAGATATTTAGGATGGTTTTTCATGCTCTGCATGAAAAGTACTTTCTTGTCTCTGTCCTAAACAGAAGGAAGCCTTATTTGGAACTCCTTCCACTTATTCATCTGGCTTTTTTAAATTTTGTGGTGAATTATCTTAAATGTACTTCAAATTCAGCACAAAGACTCCTCTATCTTTCAAGGGTTGGACTACATGACTCTTGGGGTCCCCTCTAACAGTCTATGATCCTATTCTTTGACCCTTGTTGTTGTTGTTCAGTCGTTCAGTCGTGTCCGGCTCTTCGTGACCCCATGGACCAGAGCACGCCAGGCACGCCTGTCTTTCACTGCCTCCCGCAGTTTGGTCAGACTCATGTTGGTAGCCTCAAGAACACCGTACAACCATCTCGTCCTCTGTCGTCCCCTTCTCCTTGTGCCCTCCATCTTTCCCAGCATCACGGTCTTTTCCAGGGAGTCTTCTCTTCTCATGAGGTGGCCAAAGTATTGGAGCCTCAGCTTCAGGATTTGTCCTTCCAGTGAGCACTCAGGGCTGATTTCCTTCAAAATGGATAGGTTTGATCTTCTTGCAGTCCATGGGACTCTCAAAAGTCTCCTCCACCGAGGAGTCTCCTTACACCGAGTCAAACCCCGGGTCTATATAGCACAGTGGTTTTCAAACTTTCTTCCCTCTGGGCCACACTTTCAGAATAAAAATTTGCTCTCGCCACACCAATTTTTTCATTGTTAAGAAATACATTGGAAAACAAAAAGGGGGGGAAAAACTCCTAGCAGAGCTTGATTTGTAACACAGAACACAACTACTTTATAATATGTTCATGGGGTATCCAGGAAGTATAAAACAAAGCAGCTGCATATGAACATGAATCACTCCCAAAATATAATATAACAGGAGCCTCTTACATACCGTATTTTTCGTTCCATAAGACGCACTTTTCCCCTCCTAGAAAGTAAGGGGAAATACCTGTGCGTCTTATGGAGCGAATGGTGGTCCCTGGAGCTGAATTGCCCAGGGGCCAAAAGCAGATTGTGCTTTTTATTTTACAAAGAGAAAAGGGAGTGTTGAAAGGACCCCGCTCAGCAGCTGATCAGCAAGAGATCGGGAGAGAGATAAGAGTCCCGGCTCCCTTTCAGCCCCGCCCTCCTTTGTTGAATGTGCTGCAGAGGGAGGTTGTTTGTTTCCCCAGGACATGTGACTGGCTGATTAGATTATCTGTCTACAAACAGTAGAAATGGCTCCCTTTCCTTAAGATTTTTTCAGAAATGTGAGTTAAACCCCATAAAAATGGGGCTTTTCCTCTTTGCTTTTCCCCCTTTGCAAAAGGAGCTTTGCTTCCCCCCCTTTGCAAAAAAAGCTGCAAAACCTTTAGCTGATCCTAAAAAACAAACACCCAGGGCTTTTCCCTTTGCAAAAAAAGCTGCAAAACCTTTAGCTGATCCTCAAAAAAAACCCAAAAACAAAACAAAACAAAACAGGGCTTTCCCTTTTGCAAAAAAAAAGCTGCAAAACCTTTATCTGATCCTAAAAAAAACAACCCAGGCTTTTCCCTTTGCAAAAAAAGCTGCAAAACCTTTAGCTGATCCTCAAAAAAAACCCAAAAACAAAACAAAACAGGGCTTTCCCTTTTGCAAAAAAGCTGCAAAACCTTTAGCTGATCCTTTAAAAAAGACCTTTTGCCTTTGCAAAAACAGCTGCAAAACCTTTAGCTGATCCTAAAAAAAAAACCCAGGGCTTTCCCCTTTGCAAAAAAGCTGCAAAACCTTTAGCTGATCCTTTAAAAAAATGCCTTTTGCCTTTGCAAAAACAGCTGCAAAACTTTTAGCTGATCCTAAAAAAACAACAACAACAAAACCAGGGCTTTTAGAGGAAGAAAATCAGAAAAAAAAAATTTTCTTGTTTCCTCCTCTAAAAATGAGGTGCGCCCTATGGTCCGGTGCGTCCTATGGAGCGAAAAATACGGTATATTTACTTTAAGTATGTATACAAACTCAAGGAGAGGCGTGAACTTGCTTTTGCCGGGAAATCTCATTCGTATTAGGTCTGATTTAGGAGACAAACAAACTGTCATCTCCTTATCAATGCAAAATCTTTCATTTTGAAAAGATATCTGTCTATATTCTGCAATATACAGGTAAAACTCGAAAAATTAGAATATCGTGGAAAGGTTCATTTCTTTCAGTTATTCAACTTAAAAGGTGAAACTAATATATGAGATAGACTCGTGACCTGCAAAGCGAGATATGTCAAGACTTTATTTGTTATAATTGTGACGGTTATGGCGTACAGCTGATGAGAACCCCAAATTAACAATTTCAACTTTGGGGGTTTTCATCAGCTGCACGCCATAATCATCACAATTATAACAAGCAAAGGTTTGACATATCTCGCTTTGCATGTCATGAGTCCATCTCATATATTAAACTCCAGTAGCTAATGAAAACAATTGCTGACATAAATGGACTTTCCCACGATATTCTAATTTTTCGAGTGTCACCTGTAAATATGATACTATACTACAGTGAAATGCTTAAATGTTTATTTCGATTGCCCTTGCTGTCCTCTCCTGCCACACCCTTTGAGAATCACTGGTCTAGGCAATGTGACCTACACTGACTGGCAGTGGCTTCAGGTGGCAGTGGTTTCAGGCAATAAAATTGTACCCAGCAATTCATGGGTACAATTTATGGGGATTGAATCTGGGATCTTCTGCATTCAAAGCAGATGCTCCACCACTGAGCTACCCTCTTCCCCATTTTTATTTTTATTTTGCAATATGCCAATTCATTCCCATTTAAAATCTATCCATCCACTAAAAGGCAGAAAACCAATCCGCATAAAAATTCTTTAAACTGGTTAACAGTCTTGGCATATTTAAATCAACAGTACAAGGAAGTTGGCCAAAATAATGCCAACGATAAGAAGAGGTTGCAAAATGAGACTTTTTTTTTTAAGCAGTTAAAAAAAACAAAAACCAAGTTCTACAGTTTTCAAAGTCTGCAACTTTTGGCATATGGCTGAAACAATATTTCCTTCAAATAAACCCAATTACTTCATTAACCTAATCTGCTCGGTTTGCCATTGCGACACCGCTGCAGCTGCTCAGATGGAATTTGCAAGTGATCTCAGCACCCAAAATAGAAATAAAGGGGTGGGGGAGGGGAGTAATGTGACTTTCCTTTTCCTTTTTAAATCTTTTTAAATTTTAACGTATTTGCCACCAATTAAACTCTCCTCAAGACAACACAACCACGGAAAACATAAGTTTAAACGCTAATGAAATATAACCCGTTCCAAGCCAGAGGATCTTTAGCATAAAGTTGTGCTGGAGTTCTCTTTGTTTTGTATTGAAGCTGGAAAAAGAAAAGAAAAAGGAATGCCTCCTCCATAATCCAATCTTCCTCAAGCTGCTGCCTTCTAGATGGGAGTTGGACTACAACTCCCATGAGGCCCAGCCAGCACATGGTGACGAGAGTTATAATCCCAAACATCCGGCTCGGCATCAGGCTGGAGAAGGCTGCTCTCAAGGAAGGACAATGGACAACAATGTCATCATGGTAGAGAGAGCACTCTACCCAATCATTTACAGTGGGAGGACATTACCTGTAATAGGTAGTTTTATTGTCATCATTGCCTGTAATAGCAAACATGGGTAGCTGGACACCTATCAGTTGGGAAGCATTTTAGAGCCACTTAGAAACTAGTTAGTGGTTTCAGTCTAGTCAAAGGACTTAACTTTGTAGAAATTTATCTATCTATCTATCCTCATCCAAATTTTATTCGACCGCCAGCCAGAAAACAAGGATTTATTTATTTATTTAAAACAACGCCAAAACAAGCTCACTGAACTGACCGGGAAACTCCGAGACCAGAGGGACGATGCGGTGGAGAAAGATTTCAATAAATTTAAAGTATATTTAAAGAATTATGCTATGATTAGTATTTAAAACAAGCAGGAAGAAATAGATAGGCAGCAGATATGGAAGTTAGATAAGATGTAGTTATAGATGAAGTAACGTTAAGACTATTAAAAAAGAGAAGATGATTTGTGTATTAATATGAGAATATAAAAAGGTAAAGAAATTACTAAAGATGATTTACAAGGAAAGCAGATGGAGAGGGCGTGAGGAAGTCAATTTACAGTGTTATAAAAGAGGGTTAGATAAATTTAAATAAGTGTTTTTTTATTAATCTTTTTTGTTTTGTATTTTGTTGTAATGTTTTTATTGTTTTGTATTGTTTGTTTGTGTTTTGTTAAAAATCAATAAATTTTTGGAAAATAAATAAATAAAATAAAATAAAACACCAAAACAACCAGACAAGAACCTGAGAACTTAAAAGAACATTGCTAGAAGGTCAAGGTCCCATCCAAAGAAGAACGGCAACTTAAACTGATGGAATACGCGCAGCTTGCAGATTTAACATATGGAATAAGAGAACGAGAAGAATGTACGTTTAAAGAGGACTGGGAAATGTTTCTGGAATATATGGGTGAAAATTGTCTTTATTTAAAAACGCTGGTAGCATTAAGTTCATTTTCAACAGTGTAAATAGATTTTGATGGATGTAATAACAGATTACTGAATGGTTTAGTTCATGTAAAATATGCAGGGATGGTGTGGTATGCAAAATGAACCATGGAAAGAGAAGGGAAATCACTGATTTAAGGTTGTTTAAATTAATATTTTGAAATGCAAATTAGAATATACTGTACATTCTGGCGTGTAAGACTACTTTTTAATCCAGGGAAATCTTCTCAAAAGTCGGGGGTCGTCTTATACGCCGGGTGGAGAATCTGCGGACGAGTATATCTCAAACTCTGTATTTTAACTGGAAAAGTTGGGGGTCGTCTTATACGCCCAGTCGTCTTATACGCCGGAAAATACGGTGTGGGTGTGTGGGTGGGTGTGTATATGTATGTGTATGTATGTATGTATGTGTGTGTGTGTGTGTGTGTGTGTTATATATATATATATATATATATATATATATATATATATATATGGAAGGAAGTTGATCTAAGGAGGAGAGAAGGGACAGGAACATAGGAACCTGCCTTATATGGAGTCAGACGCAGGGGTCCATCTGCCTCAGTACTGTCCACACTGACTGGCAGCAGCTTACCAGGGTTTTGGGCAGGAAGCCTCTCCCAGCCCTAACTGGGGGTGCCATTGGGTTTTGAACTGGAAACCTTCTGCATGCCAGGCAAATGCTATTGCTCTTCCCCTGTGTGGCCTTCGGGTGTCACAGAACTCTCAATTCCCATCACCCCTGGCCATTGGCCATCCCAGCTGGGCCTGGTGGGATTTGGAGTCCAACAGGTCCCTCAATCCTGGTCCAAAGGAACTGGAAACTGGGCAGACAATGGAGAACGGCATATCAGCTGAGTAGAATTAAGGGAAATAGGTGGCAGAGAGAGAGAAGGATGGGGCTAGCCTGTGCGCCAACAGCTTATAATAAATATCCTGGAGCAGGACAGGGGCATGCTATGATGCTAAAAACCTCCCCCCTCGCCCCGGCACTGCCCTATTCAACAATAAGAATGACTGCAGCTCACAACTTAAAAGGCCTGGAAGAATAAAAAGGATGGCCAAAGAGGGAGCATAGTAGGGGCCAGGTGAGTCTTTCTGGGGAAGGAGCTCCAGAAATGTGCCACCACCACCGAGAAGGCCCTGCCTCCCATTACCATCTACCTTTGCCCCTCAGACAACAATGGGGACACCGGGAAAAAGGCCATGCTTGCTTCAGGACTCTGCACAGCCACTCCCCCAATGTGGCTTCTTTCTGTGGGGCACTTAGGAAAGACAGGCAGCAATTTTCCACACAAAGATACAGAACACCAAACTGGGACTTGCCAAGTTTGCGAATGCTTGGGATCTGCCAGGCCACATTCACCTCAGCCATGCAACGCTCCAAGACAAGGGACAGGAGACCATCACAGCTCCCCCCTCGCTCCCCGAAACATTTGAGCTTCTTCGTTTGTTATATTTTTACCCCCTCCTTCCCCTGGGGATGCAATCCAATATAACAAGAAGATAAGATAGTCAAAGACTCATGTAAAGATTGTAATAAACAGCAGTGCATTTCAGCAAGCAAAGGTAGAAACAGTAGTCCCAATCGCCCCCTCCCTAGAGGCTTGGGGAAAGGGGTTTTTTAGCTGTTGGCAAAAAGATGTCAATGCACCTCCATGGGGAGGGGGGTCCCTAGGGGGTCGGTGGTGTGGCTGCCACAGAACAGGATCTAGCCTGCATCCCTGCGGATGCCCATTGGTGGGATCCTGAGTGAGCCCCTCTCCCTTGCAGATCTTAAAATGCTGAGCTAATGGTCTTAGAACCAAAACTGAAAGGGCAAAGAGCCTTTTCACACACACACACACACACACACCCCACAAAAGGCCAGGGTGGGGTGGGGTGGGGAGTCCATAGTCCCCCCCCCCCCGACAACAAAATTCCTCTCAAGGACTTTCCCAGCCATCCAAGGTTTCTCCTCTTTGTTCAGATCAAAGACCTATCCTATAGGCGGACAATTTGATTCATTGGCTTATTGACTAACACTCCTCAATTACTAAGCCGCAATTAGCCTCCGGCCAGGGCCTCGTCCTCAGCCAAAGGTCACGGGCCATTTTCTGGGGTGTACATCAGCAGACAGACACCCATGCCGGAAGAAGTTCATGCTGCAAGATCAAGCTGATGCATGCAGGAGAAAGGGCAACCATACCTCATTTGCCCCAGGGTACAACTGGTGTTTGTACGACACCAGGAACGAGGTGCCCTTGAAGCAGGGGAAGGGGGTCGTCAATCCATCTGTAGGCACTTCCTCATGCTCACTGGACTGACATTTTGCTTCCTCTCCCCTAAGAAATCATAAGTCCATTGTTTGGGTGCAGGACCACCCTAGTTAAACCCCAGCATCTCTAGTTAAAAGGAGCTGGTGTTTGAGGACTAGGAAAGACCTTCTCTGTCTGAGATTCTGAAGGCCTTCTTCTGGATCAGTAACTGGTTAAAGAGATGGACCACAGGAAAGGGCCCTCCAATAAGGGCTACCAGGACCTGGGCTTTCTAAACTTGTTCACAAATTATCTGTTGTTAGGAGTGAGCATGAAGGCTCCCAAGTTTGCCAATGGCACAGTGATTACGGTAAAAAAAAAACAAAAAAACCAACTAGTAACTGTGGGAGCTCCAAAAGGATTTTCCTCTCCAGTGGCATTAAAACGGCAATTGTAGTGAAATGTAGGCAAGTGGAAAGTGATACATGTTGGGGCAAAAATTCCTGACTCTATTCCTACCCATGTATACCATTTTGGCAAGTACAGGTGAAACTCGAAAAATTAGAATATTGTGGATAGGTTCCTTTCTTTCAGTAATTCAACTTAAGAGGTGAAACTAATATACGAGATAGACTCATGACATGCAAAGCGAGATATGTCAAGCCTTTATTTGTTATAATTGTGGTGATTATGGCGTACCGTTGATGAGAACCCCGAATTAACAATTTCAACTTTGGGGTTTTCATCAGCTGAATGTCATAATCATCACAATTATAACAAACAAAGGCTTGACATATCTCGCTTTGCATGTCATGAGTCTATCTCGTATATTAAACTCCAGTAGCTAATTAAGACATTTGCTTACATAAATGGACTTTTCCACAATATTCTAAATTTTCGAGTTTCACCTGTAAGTAAGTGGTAATGCGTAGATAAATGAACAGCTGCCAATCAGAGTAGGCAGTATTGAGCTAGAAGGACCATGGGTTTGAACTGTGTGTGTCTCTTCCCCTTGCCTTGCCAATCTGAATTCTCCCAGTGAAAAGTTGAGAAGTTGGCCACTGTTGCCAACTTCTGATCTGCATCTCATATTCTCAACTGCACACGGGAAGCAATTTTGCAGGCAGAGGCTGTGGGAATATGTTTTATAGGTGCCTTTGCACCTGTTTATTTATGTTTATTTATGTTTACTTTGTGAAATCCTTCCGCTCTTGGAAGGAAGGGTAAAAGGATCCGACAGGCAACTCACTGCATGGATCCTTCCGCGGTTAAAAAAGGCGCTCTAGCTTTAAATAAGGTAACGGTCATTAGTCTGTTTCCCGCTTAAACTTAGCACAGTAACAGGATTGTAATTGGTTGATATGCTTGTTATGACGTTGGTTGACCCTTCAATAAATGGCCGCTACTCCCTGTTGTGGTGTGGAGAAAGCACGAGGCAAGCTGAGTAAGATCTTTGCCCTTGCCCTCGGAAGTGTCTTACCAGAGGCAAATTGAATCAGTGTTTACCGCTTCCTTGAAAAACCTCATTTTTTTTAAAAAAAAGAAAGGATTATTTTGAGGAAAACACACACAGTGTTAGCCCACCGATGTGCCACCACGTAAACGGAGCTGCTTTGATCCCAACTGACAGCACCCCTTTGCGGACTTGTCAAAAGATGACTGGCAGCTGCCAGGAATGATCATAAAGTATAATGAAAAGGTTGCTCTCACGGCACAGAGAGAGAGATGGTGGTGGGACCAGTTGGTGACATCCAGTTAGATGTCGGAGGGGGCAGGAGTGGAGCTGCTTCCGAGGGGCGGGGGGAGCAAGCAAGGCCAAGAGCTGTTGAAGGCCAAGGTCAGAGGTCAGGTCCACAAAAAGGATTGGTCGCAAACTGGAGCCGATAAGCCAGTTCCAACACAGTCAGAAGGCTGCCACAAGACGCAGCTCTGAAACGAGGCCCCAAAGACTTCAGATGTTGTGAAGACCATGAGTGAGATTAAGTGAGCGAGTGTATGGATGTGTTGGTTGCAATTTTAAATTAAATGCCCTTGTAGTGCTCTCTTGTTTAATTTTGTTTGTTTGTTCATTGATACAATTAAGCAGAGGTTGGAAGAGTGATAGACTCGTAATCTGGGGAACTGGGTTCGCGTCCCCGCTCCTCCACATGCAGTTGCTGGGTGACCTTGGGCTAGTCACACTTCTCTGAAGTCTCTCAGCCCCACTGTTTGTTGTGGGGGAGGAAGGGAAAGGAGAAGGTTAGCCACTTTGAGACTCCTTCGGGTAGTGATAAAGCAGGATATCAAATCCAAACTCTTCTTCTTTTTCTTCATTCCTGCATTACAGGAGGTTGGACTAGATGATCCATGGGGGTCACTTCCAACTCTACGATTCTATGAATTATCATCTGTTTTGTTATATGAATCGTTTGACGTTGGTTTTAATTACTGGGCACATATGCTAATGTATTTATCCACTGTAAACTGTTCTGAAATCTTTCAGATAGTAAGTGGTCTATAAATGAAAAGAAGAAGAAGAAGAAGAAGAAGAAGAAGAAGAAGAAGAAGAAGAAGAAGAAGAAGGGGGCCAACATTGCTCCCTTGTCTGGCTAGTCACAGGGCTTTCTTCCAGCAGCCACCATTTTATTTCCTTAGAACTCCACTGTGAAACGATGCTGTCTCGTCATAAAGCATTGCTCCCAGGTGGATTGTAGGGAAAAGATTGCTGCTGTTTATTAAATCTGCATACCACCGTTCATCCGAAGGTCCTGGGGCAGTTCACAAAATGGCAGGTAACAAGTCCATAGCCACCAGAAAGAGGCAAGTTTACTGCAAGGCCCCTTTCACTGCACTTTGCCTCTCTCCCTGCAAAAAAATGCTCCCCATTTTGCAGCCTGTGAATGTGTAAGACAAAAAGGCTGCCCATCAGTACTGGAGAAGTGGGAATTGGGGGCGGGCAGGGAGAGCACACAGGCTTCCCTTCCAAACGGGATTGTTCTCACTTCTCCCATAACAACAGTGCCTCAGTAATCTCAGAATTTCCAGTGATCAGCACTTTCAGGCCAAATTGCTCTGGAGGGTTGGCAATTTATTGATTCCCCCACCCCACCCCCACCCCCGACGTGTTCTCTGGAATCACGCTGGGCTGTTTCCTCACCACAACAACCCCTTTATACAGTTTACACTTTGCTTAAGAAGAGGATCAGGCCAAAGGGGGCCCATCTAGTCCACCATCCTGTTCTCACAATGGCCAACCAGATGCCCCAATGGGAAACGCGCAAGCAAGATCCGAGCACAGGAGCAACTCTCCCATCCTGCGGCTTCCGCCAACTGGAATACAGAGGCATTGCTGCCTCCAACTGAGCCTAGCCATCCCATCGTGCCTAAGAGCTCTCTCCTCCATGAAACTACCCAGTTCCATGGTTCTTTGAGCTGTCCTGAATCTTCCAATGTGCTGCTTCATTGGATGTGCATGAGAGAGGGAGGAAATCTTTTTTCTATCCACTTCCTCCATACCCTGTGGTATATACTGCACTTCTTCTCTGCTGGGAGCAGAGGATTTCCCCCCAGCTACAGTCCAGCTGCAACCACACACATCAAACTAGGGTGAGAAATCCAGCCTGCCTCGATGCTGTGGTTTCCATACCAATTTTCTTCCCTCTTAGGCCAGCTTTTTCTCCAATCTGGTGCCCTCCAATGTTTTGAACTATAGCCCCCTTCTGCACCAGCCAGCACACAGCCCAGCTGCTTGGAGCTGCTGGGACTTGTAGTACAAAAACATAGGGAGGGCACGAGGAGCACATAGGCTGCCTTAGACCTTCTCTGTTTCCCTTGGCCAAGCACCTTAGCATCTCCTCTCATCCTTCTTCCCCTACCTTGTTTTCTTCAAAGTTCTTCTACCACTTTGAAGGAAATGCTCAGCGAACAACAGACAGAAACCTTTCTGCCTGCTCCTTCCTTCTCGAACCTGGTGCTTGTTAAGCAGAGATTGGATGGCCAATCTAAAGATTCCTGCATTGCAGGGGGTTGGACTAGATGACCCCGGGGGGTCCCTTCCAACTCGATGGTTCTATGAGTCTAGGGCTCTAGCTCCCACTGGCCCCAGGTGAGGGTGCCAGGTGTTGTCGGCTAGGGCACCAGACTGAAGAAAGTGGCACTGGAACATCCGAGCCCTTCACTGCCACCAGCTTCTCATCGTGCTACACAGGTACGTCGGAATCCCTATGAATGTTCCCCACATGCATGTATGACCCCTCCAACATGTTCCCTTGGACTCAGATATATAAGCTAGGTGCCAAATGGCTCCTTAAGACAGGATTAAAGGTAAAGGGACCCCTGACCATTAGGTCCAGTCGTGTCCGGCTCTGGGGTTGCGGCACTCATCTCGCATTACTGGCTGAGGGAGCCGGCATACAGCTTCCGGGTCATGTGACCAGCATGACAAAGCCGCTTCTGGCGAACCAGAGCAGCGCACGGAAACGCCGTTTACCTTTCCGCCGGAGCGGTACCTATTTATCTACCTGCACTCTGACGTGCTTTCGAACTGCTAGGTGGGGAGGAGCCACGATTACAGTCGCCTAACTGGAATGCCTAGTTGCCATTTGGGGGCCAGACAGCTCAAAAGTTGTATTTTTTAATTACAACTTTTTGGTTCCTGAAATTCATTCTGATTGTGCATGTAAAATATAACGGATAGAATTCTACAGAACGTGTTGCCAGTGTGTGAAAACACTCCAGATCCGGGGATCCCCAGGCAGGCACCTCTAGTTCCACCCTGGCACCCGGGCATCTTCACTTGGTCGCAAAATGCACGTCCTGGCACCGAGCGAATTTTGAACGCTGGGGAGGAAGGATATTTTGCATGGAGACAACACTGCTGGGCTCATGGCAGTGGCATCTGGAAGGTAACCTGGAGGCTAGGCAGAAGAAATTCCACGCGGAGGGAGCTACAACTGAGGGAAGAGAACTTCCAAAAAGAATCTTTTCAGAGGGGGAAAGTTAGGCAAAACAAATCGATGAAGCAGAGAACATGGGGTCTGTGTCTGTGGCCACAACCACTTGCCACTGCCCTGGTCTCACTCAGCTAGCCAACCACCCCTTAATCCTTTGCACTAATTGCAATCAATGGATGGAAGATGGGAGGGGGGGCTCTTAACTTTGCCACCATCACAGCATGCAAACTGAGGAGCTAATGCATTGAAGTTTTAGAGGAAAGGAGAGCGTTTTGTGCCTTGTTGGCCTCTCTCTCGGGTACACACGCTGATGCCCTCCCCACAAACAGACATTTGCATTTTGCAAACATGTTATAGCTCTTTTGGAAGGGGAGCAAAAGGAACAAAACAACAACAGCAACAACCTCTCTCTCCCCACCTGCCCCCCTCCCCCAACCCCAAATGACAAACCTCGAAACCAGCCTAACTAAACAACTCGCCTGTTTTAAGGTCTCCGCTGATAATGTGAATGAACTTTGCAGCACCTACATTGCGGTAATCTCTTTTGACACTCAAGAGCGGGAGTGAAAGTCATTGGGGAGCAAGGCGGGGGGGGGAGAGAGAAAAAGAGCACAACGCTAGCAATAAAAGAAAGAAAAACAGCAGCCTCAGAAGTCGCTGAAGCTCAACATCCCAGAGCTTCTGTGTTTCCAAGCAGGTGGTTTGTGCATCCCCAAAATAAAAACCAGGGCGGAGGGGGGAGGGTCCAGGCTGCTTCAACACATTCAGGGAAACCCAGCATTACAGAGCAGCTGGACTCTCAGGCTAGGAAACACAGGTTCGAATCCCTCATGAGCCTGGGAGCCCAGTGTATGCATGCGTAACCGTGGGTCAGCGGCCCTCTCTCCCAGACTAACCCACCTTGCAGGACCGTTGTGCATATAAGATTTGGGGAGGGGAAGCTCACCTTTCTTCTCTTCAGTTCCACAAGACCCACTCCCCAAAGGATGACAAGTGTGGGGAAAATGCTGTCATTCCTACATGTGCACAGAGCACCAAAGTGCCCAGGTGTGGCGTGAAGAAATTCCTTCATGATCCGCCCCTCTTCATTATGGGGAATTCCACTATGGGTCACTTGTCCGGGGCTCCCCTCCCCCCACAACTCGAGAGGGCAGCATTCCTAGTTGTTCGTTGTTCAGTCGTTCAGTCGTGTCTGACTCTTCGTGACCCCATGGACCAGAGCACGCCTATCCTTCACTGCCTCTCGCAGTTTGGCCAAACTCATGTTAGTAGCTTCGAGAACACTGTCCAACCATCTCGTCCTCTGTCGTCCCCTTCTCCTTGTGCCCTCCATCTTTCCCAACATCAGGGTCTTTTCTAGGGAGTCTTCTCTTCTCATGAGGTGGCCAAAGTACTGGAGCCTCAACTTCAGGATCTGTCCTTCTAGTGAGCACTCAGGGCCGATTTCCTTGAGAATGGATAGGTTTGATCTTCTTGCAGTCCATGGGACTCTCAAGAGTCTCCTCCAGCACCATAATTCAAAAGCATCTATTCTTTGGCGATCAGCCTTCTTGATGCTTGATCAGCATTCCTAGTTAGCCCATATTATCCAGGGATGTGTGTGTGTGTGTGTGTGTGCGTGCGCACCCATATTGTTTCATTTTTTTAAAAAAAATGAATTTACATTAAGGCATGTATCAGAGTGCATTTGCACATTTCAGATGATTCAATTACTGTTTCAATTCTCATGCACGACGTGATTCTACGGAGGCATAGGGAGAAAATCACAGAGCGCTGCATCTGTCAGATAATAATTCACCTTACCAAAAAACTATTCCTCACAGAGTCAAAATTGTACAGGAAAGCGCCCGGAAGGAGAGGGTTTGCAAAAGATACACTCACACACTATCCAGGGAAGATTTCCAGCGGAAACAAGAGTTACGGAGAATGAAGCAAACGCAGTGCAAGTTCATTTCCCAAATGTGCAAAACGAACACCAGGGCAAGGAATCCACCCCTTCCCTGGTAACGAATCTGGGCTGTTAACACACACACCCCGCCCCCCCACCCCGCAAAGGACTCCCAGCTTTGGCGAGGGGCAAAGCGGGTGCGATGTTCCAGGATTGAGGCTGGAGGCTCCTCCCGGCTGCCTGCCAGAAGCAACACAGAGCTAAGGGCCCTGCGAGGACTCCTTTTCTTCCCTTTTCCTTTCTGCAGCTTGAAAAGCCCCTGGGGTGAGACTAATGAAAGACAAGGCTGATTTTGCATCTTAAAAGCGAATTCTCCAAGACCCCCAAAGGCGCCCTGGGACTCACAACAAGGGTGTGTGTGTGTGGGGGGAAATCTACTTCCTCCCTGCTAACCTATTTAGGACCCGTTGACATGCAGCGCCTCGACACCTCCGATTTTGCAAAATCTGCTACACAAGATGGTTGGGAGAGCGGAGTGAGGGGGGCTGTGGCTGTTTAGCAAGCCTCTCGTTTGCTTCAACACCCCCTCCCAACTTCGGGGATGTGGTGGTGGTGGGGAGCCTTTCTTCCTGTCTCAGATTATCGGAGGAGCAAGGAAAGCAGGCTTGAGGGAAAAAAGTGACTGTGCTGGCCCCAGGGATTTGTCCGTGAAGCAAGGTCCAAGTCCAGCCCTAGGTCTAGGGGTCCAAAGGAGGTCAGTCCGGCAGGGAGCGAGGCAGGGAGCAGGTCAAGGTCCAAGGCAGGTGCAGGCACGACGTTGCAGGTTGAGCATACGCTTGCAACTAAGTTGCTCACGCAACTTGGGCTAGGTCTGGCTGGCTTTTATCTGGCCCTATGCTTAGGGAGGCCCCGATCCTCTGGAGACTCGCCTCTCCTCCGGACCTGGAGGCTAGCACTCCTCCTGCAGACACTTAACTCCCTTTGCCTCTCTGTCCTGAGCCTCTGCAGCTCAGGAGAGGCTGGTGGGTTACTGGACCCAGGGGCTGCCTCAGCTTCCTCTGAAGAGGCTGGGAGTGGGGCACCTGCAGGCAATGGGTCCTCCCTCCCATCAGGAGCCAGAGCAGACTCTGCTGATGCCTGCACCTGGGGATCCAGCACAGGTGGGGATCCTTCAGGCTCAAGCCCTGGCCCCGGCTCAGCTGGTTCTGGAGGCGGGGAATCCTGTGCAGGCTGGGATCCCTCAGGTTCAGCATCAGAGTCTGACTCCCAGGCCATCACAGTGACCCAATAACCATTTTTCCACCCAGCCCAGCAAACAGAGGAACCTACAGCAAGCAGTGGGCCTCTGTGAAGAAAAAGGAATTCCACCTCTCCCCAACAGCAGCTCGGACTTTCCTCCCAGCCTCCAGCTCAGGCTGCTGTCCTGGGGCCAAGTCCTGCCCTCTGACCCACAATGAGGCAGCAGCGCCGGCTCAAAATCAATGGAGCTAGCGGAAAACGCAGGACTGGACCGGCCTCCTGTCTCCCAAGGCACCTAGCGGCTTCTTGCAAAATTCAACAGGCCGCTGCTTGGTTCTGCAACTGAGGATATTGCAGAGCTGAGAAAGGTTCGGGGGGGGGGGGGAGAAGGGTGAGGAAGGGTGACTAAAATTGTCAAAGGGATGGAATGACTCCCTCTGAAGAAAGGATGCAGCAGCACAATAGCAGTTTATAAAATTATGCCGGGCATGGAAAAAGTGGATAGAGAACCTTTTTTTGTCCCTCTGTCATAATGCTATAACTTGTGGGTGCCCAGTGAGCTGAATGTTGGAAGATTCAGGACAGTTAAAAGAGAATGCTTATTCATGCAGTGCATAGTCGAACTGTGGAACTCCCAGCCACAGGAAGCAGTGAAGGCCACCAACTTGGGTGGCTTTAAAAGAAGATTGGACAAATTCATGGAGGCTACGCTCCTGAGAAATCTCTATGTGGGACATATAGCTAAAGCTATGGTTTTCCTGGTAGTGATGTATGGAAGTGAGAGCTGGGCCATAAATAAGACTGATCGCCGAATAATTGGTGCTTTTGAATTATGGTGCTGGAGGAGACTCTTGAGAGTCCCATGGACTGCAAGAAGATCAAACCAATCCATTCTGAAGGAAATCAGCCCTGAGTGCTCACTGGAAGGACAGATCCTGAAGCTGAGGCTCCAAGACTTTGGCCACCTCATGAGAAGAGAAGACTCCCTGGAAAAGACCCTGATGTTGGGAAAGATGGAGGGCACAAGGAGAAGGGGACGACAGAGGACAAGATGGTTGGACAGTGTTCTCAAAGCTACCAACATGAGTTTGACCAAACTGCGGGAGGCAGTGGAAGACAAGAGTGCCTGGCGTGGTCTGGTCCATGGGGTCTGCTCTGCCTCCACAGTTTGAGGCAGCAATGCTTCTGAATACCAGCTGCTGGTGGGTGCAGGAGGGGAGAGGGCTCTTGTGTTTGGGTCCTGCTGGTGGGTTTTTTTCTTTAGTTAGGCATCTGGTTGACCACTATGAGAACAGGAGGCTGAACTAGGTGGTCCACTGGCCTGATCCAGTAAGCTCTTCTGATGGCCTGCAACTGGGTGGGCGGGTGGGTGCTGATCCAGGTTCCAAACCAAGTAAGCCCAAATCCTGCTCACTGGGTGTGTGGCTTGCCTTCGGATCTAATCGCATTTCAAGGTTTGGGCTACACCAGTGATAAGTTTTTGCGTTTGCGGGCGCCTCCATGTGTTCAAGGGCTGAGCTTGCGCTTTGCATGCAAAGGATTCCAAGGCTCCAATCCTGGCCCCTCTAGAGAAAAGGATCTCATGCAGTAAAGCAAGGCGAGATCCTTCTATGCTGGAGATCTTGGAGAGCTGCTCTGGGCAAGTCTGATCAGTTGTCTTCCCAGAGTGGTGCATGCTCTGGTTATCTCCCACTTGGACTACTGCAATGCGCTCTATGTGGGGCTACCTTTGAAGGTGACCCGGAAACCGCAACTAATCCAGAATGCGGCAGCCAGACTAGTGACTGGTAGTGTCCGCCAGGACCACTTAACACCGGTCCTGAAAGACCTACATTTACTCCCAGTGCATTTCTGAGCACAATTCAAAGTGTTGGTGCTGACCTTTCAAGCCCTAAATGGCCTTGGCGCAGTATACCTGAAGGAGCGTCTCCACCCCATCATTCAGCCCGGACACTGAGGTCCAGCTCCGAGGGCCTTCTGGCAGTTCCCTCCCTGCAAGAAGTGAGGTTACAGGGAACCAGGCAGAGGGCCTTCTTGGTAGTTGCACCCGCCCTGTGGAACACCCTCCCAGCAGATGTCAAAGAAATGAACAACTATCTGACTTTTAGAAGACACCTGAAGGCAGCCCTGTTTAGGGAAGCTTTTAATACAGTGGTTCCAGAGGTCGTTCTTAACCTGAAACCGTTGTTAACCTGAGATATCACTTTAGCTAATAGGGCCTCCCGCTGCCGCCGTGCCACCGCCGCACAATTTCTGTTCTCATCCTGAGGTAAAGTTCTTAACCCGAGGTACTACTTCCAGGTTAGCAGAGTATGTAACCCGAAGTGTTTGTAACCTGAAGTGTTTGTTACCTGAGGTACCACTGTATTTGATGAATTACTGTATTTTAGTACCAGGTGGGCAGGTATAAATAAATTATTATTATTATTATTATTATTATTATTATTATTATTAGTTGGCATCACGGGGTGAGGAGTCTTTCTGCCCTGGTGCTACGTGCCTCTCTGGGCAGAGCTGGAGGCAGACCTGTGCAGAGCAAGCATTTCCCTTTGTACTAGTTTCTACACACACAGTTCTCCATCCTCCATTCAGGTGGGCAAGAGGCAATCACAGAGTTCAGAGACACATTCCAGCCAGGGAAAAATACACAGGGTGCAAATCAAGGCAGGTGAGGGGTGTGGCCTGAGGGGACTTCTGAGGGCCAGACCATTTTGCCTTGGGGCCTGGGCCCCCTCACCCCTCTGGTAGGATAAAGCAGCTCCATAAGTAATCCATATCTAATAGACAAATCAGCATCCTGACAAGCCCAGCTTTCAGTTACAAAAACAAAGTTTCTAGTCCTTATGATCAGCAGAAAGGCATCTATGCTTCCACTCAATTCCTTGTGCCTCAGGAGCTTCCTGCAGCCAATTGGAAGCCGTGCCTTTGTTTCCGAACATTTTGGAAGTCGAACGGACTTCCGTTCAACTTCCGAGGTACGACTGTACTGGAATAGACGGGCCTCTCTGCTTACGGTCTTTGAACAAATCATGCGAAACCAAGGAAAGAGCACACTATGCAGACATGTCAACAGGAAGCCTTTCCTTCTGGATGCACGTTCTGTGGTCCTTGACACCGAATTATTTGCTATTTTTTTTATTAATAAAAAACCTGGACTCAGTGTGGGACTCCGCGCCCTGCCCTGGGTCTGGTTGGAGACCTTGCCCTCTAGGAAGAAGCTGAGTTGCTCCTTTTGACCAGCTCAATTCTGAGCTGCGGCTGCACAGATGGGACCCGCTCTGTGTCAGGAGGTGAGCTGGAAAAGAGCTGTTCAAGTGTGCTTCCCAGTATTATCGACCGAGGAGCGGTAACAGCCGGTATAATTTTGCTTAGCTTCAAATACTTGGTGGGTCCAGGACGCACCAGCCGTAAAAGACAGAATGCATCCTCTGAAAAGGCGAGGAAAAGATGAAGTGAGCTTATGGCTAATAATATCCCCGTGTGCTGTCTATCAAGACAGCCGCTCGGCCATCACAGAGGCTACTATTAGGCACTTATTTAAAAGGCCTCTCAAATGCACTGCTCCCCGCTTCTCTCTCTCCCCCCCCCCCAACCCGCTTTCTCCCTGGCAAGAACTACTGGAGATAAACATCAATTCACTCCTGCAGATCTCAGTAGCAGTAAATAAATTTTTCAGGAACCTAAGTCCCACACAAAAGGCTCTCACTGCACATGGCGTCAATGTTTTTCAGCCGCGAAGAAATAAAAGCCTCCGGAACGGGGCATGATCCAGAAGCTGGAATTAACAGTTGCTGTCACGTGGCAGAAAAGGGGGGGGATACAGGCAGGCGGGGGGGGGGGCGTTTCGGTGAGAAACAGGGAGGTGATCTCAAGGGCCCTTTTGACCTGGGGGGCGGGCAGGAAAAGGACAAACGTCTCCCCACCCTGCGCCAAACATTCACTCCCTTTCCATCCTCCGCCCAGGATGCATAAGGAAATGTTTCACCAACCACTAATCTCCCAGAATATACACATCCACGCAGTTATCTGTGGGAGGCTGACTCTGGAACCTCACTGGTTTGGGACCCAGGGTCCTTGAAGAAGTGCAGCAGGGGGAAAGAATTTAGGAATCTCAGTGGAAACGTGCAAATGAAGCCAACACACAGCTGAACTTACTTAAAGCTTCAAACTTCAAGAAACGTAATTGCGTGTACAACTGCAAGACGCATGGACTCCTTTCCGCATATCTGTAAGGAATACCAAGCTGGATGAGGCACGTTCCCTTCCGCTTTGATTTCCACGCAGTGGGTTTTCTCGCAGGAAGAAGCTGCAATCCCATGCTTTGTCCAACACCACAAGCCCTTTCCCCTCCCCACTAGGGATAGAATCCGACTCTGTTCACATCTGAAGCCGATTCCATCCATTTTGCACTTCCCAGAACAATACGCACACCAAAATGCAGCTATCCTTCGCGAGTCACACTTACCTGAATTTTGCGGTGCTGTTTCCCCGAACAATGTTTGCAAAAATGCATAATACGTTCTGGGGAAGTGTGCGTCGAAATGAAGACATTAGCGAGCATAACATTTAAAAAGCATAGTATTGGGGTGAACCGCTTGCAAAAATGTGTATATTAGTAAGGAAGGACCACATATAAAAATGTGGTTTTTAGGAAAACTTTGCACTAAAATGCTGGTGAATTTTCACGAGGAGTTAAATCAATCACAAATTGCTGCAAAATGAACAAAATTTAAGGTTGGGAAAATATGAAGCTGAGGAAACCAAGGTGAGTAGATATTTCCCTCCCCACTGAGCACCTGATGTTTTTTTTTGGGGGGGGGCAACCCAGAGGGTTGATGATATCTAGCCCCAGGCCCACATTCCGGGGGGGGGGGGGAGGGAGTGTTTCCCACCTTTGCTTCGCGGTTTCCTGTCCAAGCCTCATAAACCCAGCCAGACAGCTACCTCTTCAAACAGCTAACTCAACATTTCAATTACACAGACGCTCAGTCACTTGAATCAAAACAAGCACTTACTTTCAAAATTATATATTGCAAAAAAATTATTTTGCCATTTTGAACCAGTACCACTATTGCCGAGACGCGCTCTCTTTTAATCTCGGGCTCTCCGTTGCTCTGGAGAAAATAAAAACGCCAGGGATGATATAATATGCATATTTAACCTCCTGAAGTCACTAATGTTTTTAATCAGGAGCTGATATATCTTGCGTTCCCGCTGACACGAGGGAGAGTGGATAATAAGCCATTATGGCGGTCATTACTCGAGTACTTCTGCCTCGCAGAAGGTTTCTTAAAACTCTGCATTGATGCTGCTATAATAGCACCAAGCACTGTATTAACTCCGGACAGGAGTTCATTTGTTACCACAAAGGGGAAAAGGTCGGTGGGGGAGAAGAGGAGACTCCATCCCCATCTATCCAATTCTGCAAACATATGTCCGACATGTACATAGCATGGATTGCAAATTCTCGCCAGGCCAGTCATTCTCCATGTAAACTGTGACTAAATGCACGGAGTACCAAGGGGCTTATAGCAAGCACATAATCCCCATGAGGGAATCAGCTCACATCCAGTTTTAAAATGTCAATTATTTTGGAAGGAGGGTCAATGAGTAACAGCACAGTGGGGGCGGGTGGCGCTGTGGTCTAAACCACTGAGCCTAGGGTTTGCCAATCAGAAGGTTGGCGGTTCGAATCCCCGCGATGGGGTGAGCTCCCATTGTTCGGTCCCAGCTCCTGCCCACCTAGCACTTCAAAAGCACGTCAAAGTGCATGTAGATAAATAGGTACCGCTCCGGCGGGAAGGTAAACGGCATTTCTGTGCATTGCTCTGGTTCGCCAGAAGCGGCTTTGTCATGCTGGCCACATGACCCGGAAGCTGTCTGCGGACAAACGCCGGCTCCCTCGGCCTATAGAGCGAGATGAGCGCCGCAACCCCAGAGTCGGACATGACTGGACCTGATGGTCAGGGGTCCCTTTACCTTTACAGTGGTACCTTGGTTTACGAACTTAATCTGTTCCGGAAATCCATTCTTAAACAAAAGCGTTCTTAAACCAAGGCGTGCTTTCCCATAGCAGTCTGACTGACTGAATAGCAGTGGGGGACTCAACTTACAAATGGAACACACTCAACGGGAAGCGGAACATATTCTTATTCCAAGGCAAAGTTCACAAACCAAAACACCTACTTCCGGGTTTGCAGCATTCTTAATCCAAGCTGTTCATAAACTAAGCTGTTCTTAAACCAAGGTACCACTGTAAGGAGTATGACAAGGCTGTATATTGTCTCCCTGCTTATTTAACTTATATGCAGAATTCATCATGCAAAAGGCTGGACTGGATGAATCCCAAACCGGAATTAAGATTGCTGGAAAATATATCAACAACCTCAGATATGCTGATGATACTACCTTGATGGCAGAAAGTGAGGAATTAAAGAAAGTGAGGAGGAATAAAGAACCTTTTAATGAGGGTGAAAGAGGAGAGCGCAAAATATGGTCTGAAGCTCAACATCAAAAAAACTAAGATCATGGCCACTGGTCCCATCACCTCCTGGCAAATAGAAGGGGAAGAAATGGAGGCAGTGAGAGATTTTACTTTCTTGGGCTCCATGATCACTGCAAATGGTGACAGCAGTCACGAAATTAGAAGACGCCTGCTTCTTGGGAGAAAAGCAATAACAAACCTAGACAGCATCTTAAAAAGCAAAGACATCACCTTGCCGACAAAGGTCCGTATAGTTAATGCTATGGTTTTCCCAGTAGTAATGTACGGAAGTGAGAGCTGGACCATAAAGAAGGCTGATCGCCGAAGAATTGATGCTTTTGAATTCTGGTGCTGGAGGAGACTCTTGAGAGTCCCATGGACTGCAAGAAGATCAAACCTATCCATTCTCAAAGAAATCAGCCCTGAGTGCTCACTAGAAGGACAGATCCTGAAGTTGAGGCCCCAGTACTTTGGCCACCTCATGAGAAGAGAAGACTCCTTAGAAAAGACCCTGATGTTGGGAAAGATGGAGGGCACAAGGAGAAGAGGACAACAGAGGATGAGATGGTTGGACAGTGTTCTCGAAGCTACTAACATGAGTTTGGCCAAACTGCGAGAGGCAGTGAAGGATAGGCGTGCCTGGCGTGCTCTGGTCCATGGGGTCACGAAGAGTCGGACACAACTGAACGACTGAACAACAACAACCACTGTAATCATATAAGTGAAACTATCACATATTCCTTCCTCTAGCCTGATGCCCTTTCTTTTGCTGTCCCCACACCCTGGGTCCAATTTTACATTGGACCTGTCCTTCTGTACTGTATAAAGTGTCACGCACATGGCTGCAGAAATAATATCAACATTGCTTTTTTGGAATAGGTCTGAGGCTGTATTTGCAGACAACACCAACCCATGGTTTAGTGCCACGTGGATGAGTCTCTCAGCCGGCTTCTCCCCGAGTCTCACATGCTCCTCTCTCTCTCCGCCCTCCATGGTCAGGAGAAGATCCTGCCAACTTTCTATTTCCTCGTATCTCTGCTTACTGTTACGTATCAGCTAAGAATCCTGGTCCAATGCAAACCCTGGTCAATTTCAAAACAAGCGAGGTTCAAACCACAGTTTACGAAGCTGGCATATTAAACTAGCCAGAGTTTGTTTTAAACCAGGATTCCCCGGTGTGTACGGAATGCTGAGCAGGGGTTCTTTGAAACTGGAGCAATCTCAGGAAATCTCCTCCTCCTCCTGGGGCAAGTGAGCTTGGTACTTCAGTCGGACTTGCTGAGGTTCATCCATAAACCAGGGGCAGCTAAACATTTCTGGGCTGAGGACCCCATGGATCTGTGATCGACCCACAAGGGGCCAAAATATAGAAGTTCTCGAGGCTGCCTTCCAAAAATCTTTCCCCACAATCAGCTATGCCACGCTATTTTAAATCATTTCTCATTCATTGTTAATTAAAAATATAATAATAATTGTTGTTTTTAAAAAATATATATACAAGTTTTATTAATTAATAACGTCACAATTGCACTCTATTATTCAATATAGAAAAATATAGTTACCTCTCCTTCGGTGAGGTGTTTAAGCAGAGACTGGATGGGTCATCTGTCAGGAATGCTACAATTGCATCTCACACCCTAGATTCCGCATCGGAAAAGGGGGTTGCCCTAGATGATCTCCAGGCTCCCTTACAACTCTGTGATATATGCTTTGACAAAACAGCTTAGCTTCATCAGCATGATTTCTCTACAGCTGTTTCAGGGCTACAGAAGTTTTGCCTTTGTCCTTTACGTGGAAAAAGTCTAAGCGGAAGCAACAACAACAACAAAAAAAAACCTTGTGTCTTTGGAAAGCAAAGAGGGAGCAGCCCCAAATGTTTGCAGGTGGAGAAAATGCTAGATAATCACATCACCCCACAACTGTAAGCATTAAAATACATCTAATTGCTAATTTAATTAGACCGCCAGTTTCCCTGGAGCCTTCATATTTTCCACAAAAGGCAAAAAGTCAGTTCCATTCAACTGTCCAACTCTCTCTCTCACACACACACACACACAAACAAACACACACACAGAGAGAGAGAGAGAGAGAGAGAGAGAGAGAGAGAGAGAACTAAAAGCATCTTGAATAGGACCACTCCACAATTAAATAATCAATTAATAACGTGGGGTTTAGTTGGTTCACCGACCAGCTCCTTGCTTAAATTTGCACACAATTTACACAGCAATGGAAAACCAGTTCTTTGTTTCTAAGACACTTGTTTCTAAAACACTGTAGGCACCTGCATTCCCTTCATCTTAAAAGAGGCATTCATCGCTGTGCACGAGAAGCAAGGGAGATGCCTTCAAAAATGGGGAATGTCTGCATTCAGAGGTTTGAAACCAGCAGTAGGAAAGGCCACAGGTACGACACTCAGGCCTCCTTCCCGCCTCCCTGACAGCTGCAAGCGCCTCAAAATGTTATATATAATTACATAAGAAAGAACAAAATTAAAATTTTTTAAAAAAATCCTTCCAGTAGCACCTTAGAGACCAACTAAGTTTGTTCTTGGTATGAGCTTTCGTGTGCATGCACACTTCTTCAGATATGGTGTGTTCTTGGACTTTGGATCCCCAGGGCTTGCTGGACTCCCATTCCCATCATTCCTGACCTGACCCCTGGCCCTGCCGGGAGTCCAAGTCTATGCAAAGGTAGTAGATGTCAGGGCTGGGGTCCGGTAAGCAACAATTCATCTTGCTTTACTGGCCGAGGGAGCCGGCGTGCAGCTTCCAGGTCATGTGGCCAGCATGACTAAGCCGCTTCTGGCGAACCAGAGCAGCGCACGGAAACGCCGTTTACCTTCCCGCCGGAGCGGTACCTATTTATCTACTTGCACTGTGTGCTTTTGAACTGCTAGGTTGGCAGGAGCAGGGACCGAGCAATGGGAGCTCACCCCGTCTCGGGGATTCGAACCGCCAACCTTCTGATCGGTAAGCCCTAGGCTCTGTGGTTTAGACCACAGCGCCACCCACGTCCCATGCAGAAGGACCCAGGTACAAAACCCAAATGGCACCCCCAGTTAGGGCTGGGAGAGGCTTCCTGCCCGAAACCCTGGTAAGCTGCTGCCAGTCAGTGTGGACAATACTGAGGTAGATGGACTCCGGCATCCAACTCCGTATTAAGGCAGCTTCCTCTGCTCTTACATCTTCCCCCCTTCCTTCTGACAAAACCAGGGGAGGGCATTTCTGCAAAGGGGCTGCAGCAAACCTCAAAAGCACGGCCGTTCCCAGCGAGCCTTCAAAGTCGGAGCAGTGGGTGTCTTTTCAGCTCAGAGCATATCTTGAAGCTGGGAATTGATCGCTGCTAATGCTCTCCCCGAGTGCCCCACGCCCTCCGACACTCTCTCCACTCGAGGCCCCCATGACTGCACACGCTCAAAGTGCATCTCCAGATTGCTCTCCCCCCCTTCCCCCCGTTCTCATGACCCTCGGAGCAGGACCGGATCTGACCCAAGAGGCTCCTTTCTGATCCGTACGTGAGGAGCTAGCTGTAGGCTTTCAAGCGCCACACCCTGCAGTGCTTGGAAAAGGTTTTGGAGGGGTGGAATCAATACCCACCCCCCAAAAAAGCAGATCAGGGCTGCAAAAAGCTACATCCTGGGGGCAGGGGGGGGCAACTTCCAATCCTGATGGCTGCACGGCACAACCTCTAAGTGATCCTCAAGCACTAGGCTGCTCACCTAGATGGGCTGGTCAAGCAGCAGAAATCAGAGCAACAAAGAGGTATTTCACAGCATGGCACTGAACGGGTTCATTTCTGAAACATACTGGCCCACAGAAGCTATTTTATTGGTATTATTTTCTAGAGGAAGTGTTTCACACACTGAGAATTCTTTTGCCGCCTTGGCTCCAGAGTGGAGAAAGAGGATTCGGCTGTAAACCTCCTTTGTGAACCACAGACTCCAGCTTAGATTTAGCCATTCCTGCTCAGCCATTGGAAGCGGCTCCCCCTAACCTGCTCGTCCCCCCTTCCAGATGTTTGTATTGTTTATTTTATTCCATCCATATCTTGCCTTTCCACCAAGGAGCTCAAGGTAGCCTACAGACTTCTTCTCCCCTTTCATTCTCACAAGGTTAGGCTGAGAGTGAACTTCCCTAAACAGGGATGCCTTCAGATGTCTTCTAAATGTCAGGTAGTTGTTTATTTCCTTGACAGCTGATGGGAGGGTGTTCCACAGGGCGGGTGCCACTACCGAGAAGGCCCTCTGCCTGGTTCCCTGTAACCTCACTTCTCGCAGGGAGGGAACTGCCAGAAGGCCCTCAGAGGTGGACCTCAGTGTCTGGGCTGAACGATGGAGGTGGAGACGCTCCTTCAGGTATACAGGACCGAGGCCGTTTAGGGCTTTAAAGGTCAGCACCAACACTTTGAATTGTGCTCGGAAACATTCTGGGAGCCAATGTAGGCCTCTTATGTCTCGGCAGCCACTCCCAGTCATCAGTCTAGCTGCCGCATTCTGGAAATCTCTTTCCCCCACCACCCTGCAGGGAAGTTTTTAATGTTTGAAGTTTTGTTGTTGTTGTTCAGTCGTGTCCGACTCTTCGTGACCCCATGGAGCAGAGCACGCCAGGCACGCCTATCTTTCACTGCCTCCCACAGTTTGGCCAAACTCATGCTAGTCGCTTCGAGAACACCGTCCAACCATCTCATCCTCTTTCATCCCCTTCTCCTTGTGCCCTCCATCTTTCCCAACATCAGGGTTTTTTCTAGGGAGTCTTCTCTTCTCATGAGGTGGCCAAAGTACTGGAGCCTCAACTTCAGGATCTGTCCTTCCAGTGAGCACTCGGGGCTGATTTCTTTAAGGATGGATAAGTTTGATCTTTTTGATGTCCATGGGACTCTCAAGAGTCTCCTCCAGCACCCTAATTCAAAAGCATCAATTCTTCGGCGATCAGTCTTCTTTATGGTCCAGCTCTTTGAAGTTTTATTGTGTTTATTGCTCCAATACCAGCCGGACTAAGGAGTCCACCAGCTGATGGCCCATCCCTGCCTGCCAGACCACTTAGGGCTCACTCACCATGCCAAGCAATTGGTCTCCAAACCACAGAGCGAGCCTAGGGCTTGCCAATCAGAAGGTTGGCGGTTCGAATCCCCGCGACGGGGTGAGCTCCCGTTGCTCGGTCCCTGCTCCTGCCAACCTAGAAGTTCGAAAGCACGTCAAAGTGCAAGTAGATAAATAGGTACCACTCCAGCGGGAAGATAAACAGCGTTTCCATGCACTGCTCTGGTTTGCCAGAAGCGGCTTAGTCATGCTGGCCACATGACCCGGAAGCTGTACGCCGGCTCCCTCAGCCAGTAACGTGAGATGAGCGCCGCAACCCCAGAGTCGGACATGACTGGACCTAACGGTCAGGGGTCCCTTTACTTCTACCTTTATAAGGGTGCTGCCTAAGTACCCACCCCTGTAGGATCCTTAACCCTTGCCTGTTTGAGATCACACACATGCTTCTGGACCCCCTCAAGCCGGCAGCCCCCAAGTTCCGCCTACATGAGCCCTCATCTTTCACACCAATGGGTCCAGGCCCTCTTCAGCACATCTGAAGCACAAAAGAAAACCAGGGGGAGAGACATCAATGCAGGAATCTTCAGTCCCCCCCCCCATCGCACCTCCAAGCCTCCAGTTGCTTCCAGCAAATCCATCAACCCTGTCTCCCAGTTCCTCAAAACATGCCATTCTCCAGCTCTGCACATGCCTCCCAGCCGCCCCCCCCCACCTTGGCTGCTTCCTGGATGTGCTTTTCCTAGGCTAGTGCCCCCCACCCACCCACCCACCCACCAAAGAAGGCTCAAAAATTCACAAAGAGTCTGGGCAGACCATCTCTGAAAGTGCAAATCCCGGGATCTCAAAAGTGGAAGATCCCTCGAAGGTTTTGCGACCCTCGCATCACAGTCAACCAGCAAGATGTAAACAGCAGAGCCACCCTAAAATTCTCTTTCCTCCCCCCACTCTCTTTTTGCTGTCAAAACAAGGAACACCATATTGCTGATGAATGTATATTGCTGCAATATTCCTCTTTAATTGAATTCAAGGGTGGCGTCGGACTGACAGGCTGGGTGGGTGAGGAGAACGTTGAAGAGCGAGCAGATGGGACTACGTTATGCTAGGATTAGGTTAATAATTTATGCCAGAAATAAGAACAACACCGTCCCCCACCCCCCCCCCACCCCCCCCCCACTGGCTACCGGCCCACCTCTGGAGAATTGGATATTGGAAGCAGGACTTGGGAATTCAGGGCCCTGAAGGGATCCACCCGGGATCCACACACAAGTCTTCCATAAGGACATGTGGCACTGTTTCAGTGCCAGAAGCCTCTGAATCTTCAGTGTTCCGTTTTTTTAAAAAAAATATCTCAAGGTTCTAGACCTTATGTTTGAGATGGGAGGCAGACCAAGCCATGTCTGGGAAACTTAACAACAAAAAGACCTAGCGAGGGTTGCACAGATCCGATCCAGGCTCAGTCTTCAGGGCGCTAATGCCAAGGTGAGTCCTGCTGGTGGCTTGCCCCATTAGCTAGATGACATCTTAGGGGCACCCCCTCCCTCCCTCCCTCGCACCCCTCCCTCCATCCATTAAGCAGCATCTCCCAATTGGCCAGTCAATAAGAATGGATAACTGGACTCAAACATTTAGCTGGCGCTCTTATCTCTTAAGCAGCACCGATGGATTTTCTAACAGATGGATCAAATGCGGACGATTGGGGAGTCAGGAATTTGTTGTTGTTGGTTGTTGTTTTTTTTTAAAGCCCTGCAGTCAATTTTATTTTCAAGGTGGGGTCTGGTTCCGGCCCCGAACATTTGCCTCTACTGCGGAGGAAGGAACGGCACCGCTCTGTAAATAAGCCAAAAATCCTCTCTCCTCCCACCCCCCCCACCCCCGACACCGGTCTCCGCCGTCCACCCCCACCATGCTACACTCTTATTGAGTGGGTCAGATGTTCTGCTGATTAAAAATTGATCCATTTCAAAATCTAATCAAGAGAATAGGATTCTTTCATATGTTATCAAGCCAGCTGCTGACAGCCAACACACACACACACACACACACACCCCACCAGAGGAAGAAGGGGGGGAGGAAATCGCACCCTGTTATTAACCCATGAACTTCGATGACCCGGCCCGGCCCGAAAGTGGCAAGTGTAAATTATTCAGTGGTCCAAGAGCAATGTCGGAAGCCTGATGAATTTGCACGCCAACCGGAGACTTCGTGGGTTAAAGCCAATATCACAGGCCCATCGGTCCCCTGGGAAAGAGGTTCACGACACGCTGCCACGGTGTGTCATGACTGGGAATACATTACTGGCGTCAGAGGACCCACAAGCTTCCTCCTTTGCCGTCTCCGCTGTTCTCGGCTCCGGAGAATGTCAGAAGAAGCTGGCGGATGGACCGGGGCCAAGGGGTCTAGCCAGCCCAGCATCCCGGTGCCTCTGCAAAGTCCAGGAGCAGGGCAGTGTAATAAATCAGATCTAAGTTAAGGGATGTTTAGAAACCCACGGTGTTTTATGAGTTAATGGGCACCCCAGTTTGAGTGGCAGATATCTCATGGGAGGCGGGACATTCCGCTCTTTAAAAGGAGGGAGCAGCCGTTAGTGTGAGGAGAGTGGTGACTGGAAGAAGGAGGGCGTGGGGCCAGGATAGTGGTGGGTAGGTTAGGATCGTTGAAGATGTGTACATGTTGCTGGAAGAAAGAGTTTAGACTGTTATGAAACTAAGCTTATGAACCGTTGCTGAAACCGTTATGTTCTGCAAGAAATAAAGAGCTCTTATTGTTGAGCTAAGAAAATATCGTCGTTCATTTGGTCCAGCGAGTTATAGAGGCTCTTGAGGAGGGGAACTCAGGGAAAGGACAAAACTAAACTGAAGGGTGATACAAAATAGGAAATTCTTTCCAGTAGCACCTTAGAGACCAACTGAGTTTGTTCTTGGTATGAGCTTTCGTGTGCATGCACACTGAAGGGTGATAGTTTGTGTCTTGGAGTTCCCTCAGGAGGGGCTAGCGGGCGGAAACCCTGGTATTGCCACAGAGTTGCTAAGAGGGCTTAGCTAACTGGTATAGTGAGGGGATCTAATAAGGCGAGACCCCGAAATATAGGCAAAGGAGAGGTTAACCCCTGAAGCCCTGAGCAGAGGATATAACCGGCCACGGCCGCTGGACAGGAAAACTCCCGTTACTAAGGGGATCCCCAGATTATAGATAAAAGGGGGTTGACATAACAGACGGACCTCAGAGGGACAGGTGGGGTGCATTGTAATTTGACCCAGAACACCTGATTAAAAATTCACTTAGTAACGAGGGGAGAGTCTGAAGTGGAGGTTCGTCGCAGCAGTGGGGCGGGGATGATATATACCCGGTTGTGATCCCCAGCAACTGGTTACGTTCAGAGGCAAACTCCGGCACAGAGAAGCCGGAGAGAGAAAAGTTTCTTCTCCCTCTGTCGTAACACTCGAACTCACAGACATCCGACAAAGCTGAGCGCTGGAAGGCAAAAGAGCTTGTCATGCAGAGCATAAACTATGGGACTCGCTCCCACAAGAGGCAGTGAGGGCCACCAAGTGGATCAGGGTCGGAGGCAGCGATGCTTAAAAATACCAGTTGCTGGAAACGGCAATGGAGGCAGGAGAGCTCCCAACCTGGTTGCCAAGGGACGACCTCTTGGACCTAGCATCTAACCCAGGGATGTGGAACCTGCAGCCGTCCAGATGATTCTGGACTCCATCAGTCCCAGTCAGGGACAACAGAAGCTGGAGCCCCGAACTATCTGGAGAGCCCAAGATTTGCCATCCTTGATAGAACGTCTCACCTCCCTGGAAGAAGACTGGAAGAAATTTAAGGACTATTGGAAACATCGCAAAAAATTGGTTTTTTGAAGTGAAATCAGAGGAAGATAATAGGTGATAGCTAGTTAATGTTAAAGTAGAATAGTAAATAAGAAAGTAAGATATGGTTGTTTGCAACTAAAGTAATTAATCTCTTGAATATATAATTAAGTTTATTGAGATAAGATAAGATGATATATTGAATTTGAAGAGTTAAGGTGAATGATTAATAAATAGTTACAAAGTTACTAAAGCAAATTAGAACTGAACGCTGGAGAGAGGACGGGGGAGGTCCCCCCTAAAGAAGATCTAGAATAAGATTAAGATACTAGATAATTGTTGTGTTTTTTATGCTCTTTTTCTGTTTTTTATTTCGTATTTGTTTGTATTGGGTTTTTTTTGTTATTTTTGTTATTTTGTAAAACCTAATAAATTCTTTAAAAAAAAAAAAAACCTCTCACCTCCCTTGGCTTTGTGATGGGGTGCTGAGCAATGTCACGGAACAAATCCAGCCCCATGCAGCAACTTGCAAGTCAACAATCTAGGTATTGGGTCCATCTAGCTGAGTACTAACCATGGTTAGGCAAATTAAGGGCTGGGGGCCGGATCTGGCCCAATCGCCTTCTAAATCCGGCCTGTAGACGGTCCGGGAATCAGTGTGTTTTTACATGAGTAGAATGTGTCCTTTTATTTAAAAATGCATCTCTGGGTTATTTGTGGGGCATAGGAATTCGTTCATTTTTTATTTTATTTTTCAAAATATAGTCCGGCTCCCCACAAGGTCTGAGGGACAGTGGACCGGCCCCCTGCTGGAAAAGTTTGCTGACCCCTGGTCTAAACTGACCGGCAGCATCTCTGGCAGGCTTCTTTCCTGACCCTGCCTGGAGATGCCACCGGGGAGTGAAGCTGGGCCCAGATGCTCCACCACTGAGCTAGGAATCTGAAGGAGGGGGGCACTTCCATGACAGGCACTGAAGCTCTACTAGACGGGGATTGTAAAAAGGAAGCGGAGCCCCAGTTCGAATCCTCCCCTGATGACCAGCAATTGTTACCCTTTGCTGGAAGATTACAGGTGGACGAGGGGCCTCAAGCGGTTCCTTGTTTCAAGTGTGGAGCAGAGGTTGCCATCTGGGTGGCCTGCAAACCAGCTCTCCTTTGGAATATTTGGCTTGTTACTGAACCTGGCCATGCTGAGTCTAGAAAAAGCCAAATCCTAGGTGCCAAGGTCCCCCATAAAATATTTGAGGGGGCTGGTGGCCCCCCAAGTCGATGGGCTTGTTGTTGTTGTTCAGTCGTTCAGTCGTGTCCGACTCTTCGTGACCCCATGGACCAGAGCACGCCAGGCACGCCTATCCTTCACTGCCTCTCGCAGTTTGGCCAAACTCATGTTAGTAGCTTCGAGAACACTGTCCAACCATCTCATCCTCTGTCGTCCCCTTCTCCTTGTGCCCTCCATCTTTCCCAACATCAGGGTCTTTTCTAGGGAGTCTTCTCTTCTCATGAGGTGGCCAAAGTACTGGAGCCTCAACTTCAGGATCTGTCCTTGTAGTGAGCACTCAGGGCTGATTTCTTTAAGAATGGATAGGTTTGACCTTCTTGCAGTCCATGGGCCTCTCAAGAGTCTCCTCCAGCACCATAATTCAAAAGCATCAATTCTTCGGCGATCAGCCTTCTTTATGGTCCAGCTCTCACTTCCATACATCACTACTGGGAAAACCATAGCTTTAACTATACGGACCTTTGTCGGCAAGGTGATGTCTTTGCTTTTTAAGATGCTGTCTAGGTTTGTCATTGCTTGCACTGCGTCTTATGATTATATGGGGTGGGACTTATCTGCTCCCCTTTTTCACTCAAGCTGGCACTCCTGCACCCAACTGCCTTTAGCTGGAAACCGGGACCAGAAGTTTTCCACCAGCCTTCCTCCAGAAGTTCTGGATTACAGTTCTCAGCATCCTCCAAAGTGCAGGTTGGGAATTGTAGCCCAAACCCCCTGGAAAGGGAAGTGGGGAGGACCATGCAAGACTGAGGTCAGCGCCAACTCTACAACTGACCTGTGTTTGTTGCCGCAGAGCAGCCTTTGCAAACATGCTGTTGGTTCATCTAGCTCAGTACTGTCCACACTGATCGGCAGCAGCTCTCCAGGGTTTCAAGCAGGGAGTGTCTCCCAACCTAGCCTGGAGATGCTGCTGGGGAACGAACCTGGGACCTTCTGCATGCAAAGCAGAGGCTCTAACCACTGAGCCAAGGCCCGCCCCCTGAGTCGCACACCCGTTTTCCTCCTCACCTGCGAGGTTCATCCTTAACACAATTCGGTTACGCTGACCCAGAGATATGTGATTTGCTTTCAAAGGAGAAAGCCACTTTGGAAGAAAGCCTCAGAGGGCTGTAGCCTCAGGAGCAGCCAGAGAATCAGCAACACCTTTACACCTGTTAGGCTCCAGGCCCGCGAGCCGAGCAAAGAGTTTGCTACCCGCCAGCCAGTCAGATACAATTCCATCAGCTCAGTCCAGCTCAGCATGAGCTCCTGTAAGCTCCTTTTGCCTGCTAACATGCATTTTCACTTTTTCCCTCCGGAAGACCCAAGAGAAAATAATTTTTCAAAGACAGAAAGCAGCAATACTTGCACAGCTTTAAAAGTGGTGAGGGCCTTTTCAAAGTAAAGTTTTGTGGGTTGTACTAGCAAGTTCAGGCTGCAATCCGAGGCATGTTTAACACACCGGAGGGGAGTTTACTTCTAAGCAAACATGCCAAATGTTGTGGGGTGTGTGTGTGTGTTTAAGATGCAACCTCACAGCCTACGGCACTGAGCTAGTGTTGTGAGTGAGGCCTGGGGTACCAATCTCGGGAATATGTGGATGCCACCATTCAGAATCTGAAACAAAATTTAGGATCCTAAAAACCTCATTTTCCCCGTAAATGAAACACTGAGGTGCTGTGGCCCTCATAGCTGCAAAGTCAGGCTTGGAAAGGCATTTGGGCCCTGTATGGTGAAATTTCCCTGGTGGGGTGGGTTCAAGAGGCTCAACCTTTTTCAAAGGAACAAGGTGCTAGCCTCATGACTGCAAAGAATGCTGTTTAGCATGTGTTGGCACTCCCGGAAGCAGGGAGGAAAGCTGGGGAGCGGGAAGAAAAATAAATCTATCCTCTACTCCAAAGTAGACCACTCTGCCCCATCCTCCAGTTCAGGTGACCCCTTCTCCAGAACAACCTAGAACATAGGTAAAGGTAAAGGGACCCCTGAACATTAGGTCCAGTCGTGTCTGACTCTGGGGTTGTGGCACTCATCTCGCTTACTGGCTGAGGGAGCCGGCGTACAGCTTCCGGGTCATGTGGCCAGCATGACAAAGCCGCTTCTCGCGAACCAGAGCAGCGCATGGAAACGCTGTTTACCTTCACACCAGAGCTGTACCTATTTATCTACTTGCACTTTTGACGTGCTTTCGAACTGCTAGGTGGGCAGGATCTGGGACCGGGCAACGGGACCTCACCCCGTCGCGGGGATTTGAACCGCCAACCTTCTGATCAGCAAGTCCTAGGCTCTGTGGTTTAACCCACAGCACCACCCACGTCCCTAATCTGGAACATAGCTGTCAACTTTTCCCTTTTTTTAAAGGGAAATTCCCTTATTCCAAATAGGATTCCTCACAAGAAAAGGGAAGTTGACAGCTGACCTAGAAGCCCCAGAGGACATTCCTCCTCCACCCTCTTGAGCCGAGCAACTATTCCAGCCCTACTGGAGAACACACCTACACAACAGAATGTTGCCCGGCAGTGTCAGAAACTCATATATGTATGTTAGGCTCCAAATGCCTTCCATTAAACGAGGGCTACAGTCGCCAAAATGGAACACCATTTTGGCGGCAAACAGCTCAAAAGTCATATTCTTCGACGCAACTTTTTTGGTTCCTGAAATTCAGTCTGATTGTCCAGATAAAATATAATGGATAGAATCTGGCAGGATGTGTTGCTCGTGTGTGAAAACAGTCCAGATCCAAGGATTCCCCAGGCAGGCACCTCCAGATGGTGGAGATGTCAAGCGCCATCTTGGCACCTTAACTTGGACACAAGTGGTCAATAAGCAGGTGAAACATAGAATCATAGAATCATAGAGTTGGAAGAGACCACAAGGGCCATCCAGCCCAACCCCCTGCCAAGCAGGAAACACCATCAAAGCATTCCTGACAGATGGCTGTCAAGCCTCCGCTTAAAGACCTCCAAAGAAGGAGACTCCACCACACTCCTTGGTAGCAAATTCCACTGCCGAACAGCTCTCACTGTCGGGAAGTTCTTTCTAATGTTTAGGTGGAATCTTCTTTCTTGTAGTTTGAATCCATTGCCCTGTGTCCGCTTCTCTGGAGCAGCAGAAAACAACCTTTCACCCTCCTCTATATGACATCCTTTTATATATTTGAACATGGCTATCAGATCACCCCTTAACCTTCTCTTCTCCAGGCTAAACATACCCAGCTCCCTAAGCCGTTCCTCATAAGGCATCGTTTCCAGGCCTTTGACCATTTTTGGTTGCCCTCCTCTGGACACGTTCCAGCTTGTCAGTATCCTTCTTGAACTGTGGTGCCCAGAACTGGACACAGTATTCCAGGTGAAGTCTGACCAAAGCAGAATACAGTGGTACTATTACCTCCCTTGATCTAGACGCTATACTCCTATTGATGCAGCCCAGAATTGCATTGGCTTTTTTAGCTGCTGCATCACACTGTTGACTCATGTCAAGTTTGTGGTCTACCAAGACTCCTAGATCCTTTTCACATGTACTGCTCTCAAGCCAGGTGTCACCCATCCTGTATTTGTGCCTTTCAATTTTTTTGCCCAAGTGTAGTACTTTGTATTTCTCCCTGTTAAAATTCATCGTTTTCTCTGTTCATCTTGTTCCTGTTGCCTAGCTGCTTTCGAACGCTGTTGCCCTCCCAAGTCTGAGCAGCCTCTTCCCACCCAATGGAAGAAATGGCACTTTTTACTATGTTTCTATCATTGGTGTTTCTTAACGTGTTTCTAATGTTGTCACCGCCCTGAGATCTTTCGATAAAGGGCGATATATAAAATTGAATTAACAACAACCCTCTCTTCAATGCTATGTAAAACTCTCCGTAGGATCTGGACCAGAACCAGAGCAGCTTCTCAGTGTGTCAGTCTCAGTCATAATTCCCAGAGTGGTTTAGCAATCAATCCCTCTCCACAGGGAACGCTAGAAACTGCAGCTCTGTGAGGGGAATTGGGGGGGGGGGAGGGGCGTGACACGCTTAAGAAACTACAGCTCCCAGAATTCTCTGGGGGAAGGCATGGCAATTTAAAGCGGGGTACCATGCTGCTTTAAATGGTGAAGGTGGTCCAGGTTGATGGAATCTTTCAAATAAAATAAAAAACTTTTTTCTTTCCTGACTGAATCCCAACAGACAACTAAATCTTGCAGCTATTTGGGTTAATTCAGCAGGAGTGGCAGCCATAAAATACAGCTGCACGGAACGATGGCGCCATGTAAAGAAGAAGAAAAAAATTAAAAAGACAAAAGACGGAGTCTGGAGTCTGGGCTGAATCCCCTCTCAAATAATAATATATTTATAAGTGCATATGCATCACGCCAACCTCTTCTGAAAAAAACACAAAACAATCCCCTCCAGGGGGGCTTTGCAGACCTGATCATATTGATCTCGTCTGGACTGCCATTTCACAGCATCGTGTGTGTGTGTGTGTGTGTGTGTGTGTGTGTGTGTGTTTGTGTGTGTTAAAAGCCACAACCCTCCTCCAGACCAATTTCTAGATGCTCTGGAAGAGTCCATGGAGCATAAACACACAAAAAAGCTGCCATTGAATCAGAGCAAAGGTCCGCCAGGGTAACCAGAGGCCCCCTCCCCACAGCTTTCCGATCAATTTTTCAGAAAGTGCCATCTCCCAAATCACATTATACCATTTCCCTACATTTAAACTCTTTGCTTCTTTCCAGTTTCTGGCTATCAATATTCTATCGTCCAAGCTTCTAGTCCAGGGGTCCCCAAACTAAGGCCTGGGGGCCGGATGAGGCCCAATCGCTTTCTAAATGCAGCCCACGGACGGTCCAGGAATCAGCGTGTTTTTACATGAGTAGAATGTGTCCTTTTATTTAAAATGCATCTCTGGGTTATTTGTGGGGCCTGCCTGGTGTTTTTACATGAGTAGAATATGTCCCTTTTATTTAAAATGCATCTCTGGGTTATTTGTGGGGCCTGCCTGCTGTTTTTACATGAGTAGAATGTTTGCTTTTATTTAAAATGCATCTCTGGGTTATTTGTGGGGCATAGGAATTCGTTCATTTTTTTTTTTTCAAAATATAGTCCGGCCCCCACAAGGTCTGAGGGACGGTGGACCGGCCCCCTGCTGAAAACGCTTGCTGACCCCTGTGCTAGTCCTTAGGACTGATGAAGCTACCCACCTAGCAGCTTGTATGTGGTGCATATCACACAAACTACCTTTCGTTCAGCGCCTGCTACTAAAATATATGCTTGCAGCAGGAAAAACACAGCAACCTAAAAAGTCTATAGAGCTTGAAGCGGAACAACAAAAATTATCCTATACAGTTTAAGTCCACCTCCACGGTGTTCATATAATCAACACCGGCCCACACAAGAAATCATTTTAAAAGTCCAGCACAATACAAGAAAATCAGCTATCCATGCCTGCGAAGAGAGCCTTTACCTCATGCTGAGAAGATTACAGTGTTGGTGCCAGGTAGGCCGTACTAGGGAGAGTATTCCTCAAATGGTGGGGCCACAATGGAAAAGACTCTCTCTCCGGTGGTTACCCCCCCCCCCCGCAATATATCCCCTCTTAGAGGCGTAAGTTGGAGGACAGCCTCCAATGATTGCCCAGGTTGACTGTTGTTGGAAAAAGCATCCCACAAGGTTTTCACTTCTGTCTCTCTGCTCTTGGCAAGCAAACCACAAGACATGTTTGCCAAGGAGAGGCCCTGGAAGAAGAAGAGTTTGGAGTTGATATCCCGCTTTTCACTACCCGAAGGAGTCTCAAAGCAGCTAACATTCTCCTTTCCCTTCCTCCCTCACAACAAACACTCTGTGAGGTGAGTGGGGCTGAGAGACTTCAGAGAAGTGTGACTAGCCCAAGGTCACCCAGCAGCTGCATGTGGAGGAGTGGAGACACGAACCCGGTTCCCCAGATTACGAGTCTACCACTCTTAACCACTACACCACACTGGCTCTCTTCCCCCCCCCTTTTTTCACTGCTTAAGAACTTTATTGAGTCGAAGACACTCCTGTCAATAAAATAAGAAGTTGATGTTTGCAATAGGTTCATTTCAGATGCATCTCAGAGCTCAGCCCTTCGCTTTGTTCCCTCCTTCCACGTTAAACAGAAAAACGAAAAGTTGATCCAAATTTTATTGGGAGAGGGAGAACATGTGATGTGGTAAGTTCACACAATGCCAAACAACAACACACAATTTGCACAATTTGCTCTGTTCCACCAAAGCTCTGTCCACTCAGCTGCCTGAAATCTCAGATTGCCCACTATTTCAAAATTGTCTTTGCATCCATAAGAGCTAGAAACTTGGGGATGTGGCCAAGTTCTGGCGACTGCTTTAAATGAGACTTGATTCTCAGGATGCTGAATCTGGTGCCCAGTGTACTTCTTTGTGTTTCTGCAATCATAAACTGTAGAGTTCAAAGGGACCCCCCAAGGGCCCTTTAGTCCAACTACCTGGAGCCACAGCTAAGAAAATCATGAAAGACACAGCCTTGAATTCACTCCTCGTCGATTTGCCCAGAATTTGGACTATTTGATAGGTGCTTTTAGTTAAGCGGCCAATGTGCTAGAGGGCAGGATCGGGACCCTTGATGCTCCCTGCTGAGAGCGGTCAGGATGGGTCAATGTTTTCTTCATGCAAATCTAGTCCATGCTGTTTTGCTCAGCATCAAGAAAAAGGAAACAGAGAAAGAGTCAGTTATTATCTAGCGGTATTTGCCAAGATCAAGTTGCAATTGCAATTGTGAGAGCAAGAGAAACCTGAGGACCTTGGCTGCCTGTGCTGTGGGAATGTGGCACACAGCTGCTACCAGACCAGCACTGGTGCTTCTAAGACCTTATTGATGCTGTTAAAATACCTTGTGCCACTTCTCTTCTTTGCTAAGCCTACTGGTAGGTCTGCAGGGGAGCCAGGAGCCAAAATCAAAACAGTCAAGAGACAGCATGGCGTAGTGGTTAGTGTTAAGCCAGGGCCATGGTTCAAATCCCTCCCAATCATAAAGGAAGCTCTCTAGGTGAGCTTGGACCAATCACCGTCTCTCAGCCTAAACCTACCTCACAGGGTTGTTGTGAGGACAAACTGGAGAGGGGGAGAGTTGTGGGTGCCCCCTTGAGCTCCTTGGAGGGAAGGTGGACCTCAGGACAAGAGAAGAGCCTTTGCTGGATCAAGCCAATGCCCCAAGTATCGTATTTTTCGCTCCATAAGACACACTTTTCTCCTCCTAAAAAGTAATGGGAAATGTCTGTGCGTCTTATGGAGCGAATGCATGGTCCCTGGAGCCGAATTGCCTAGGGGCCAAAAGCAGATCGTGCTCTTTTTTTTACAAAGAGAGAAGGGGGTGTTGGAAGGAAGCCGCTGAACAGCTGTTCAGCAAGTGACCGGGAGAGAGATAAGGCTCCTTTTCCGGCCCCCGCCCCCTTGCCCAGGCCTCCATTGTTGAATGCAGAGGGAGGCTGTTTGTTTCCCCAGCGACATGTGACTGGCTGATTGGATTATCTGTCTGGAAACTGTAGAAATTGCTGTAGGACTAGAAGCTGCAGAACTGTGAGTTGAACCCCATAAAAAACGGGGCTTTTCCTCTTTGAAAAAGAAGCTGCACCACTTTGAGCTGATCCTCAAAAAAGCAGGGCTTTTCCCTTTGCAAAAGAAGCTGCACCACTTTGAGCTGATCCTAAAAAGGGGGCTTTTCCCTTTGCAAAAAAAAGCTGCACCACTTGGAGCTGATCCTCAAAAAAAACAGGGCTTTCCCCCTTTCCTCCTCTAAAAACTAGGCGCATCTTATGTTCAGGTGCGTCTTATGGAGCGAAAAATACGGTAGTCCAACATCCTGTTCTCACGGTGGCCAACCAGATGCCTGTGGGAAACCTGCAAGCAGGATCCGAGCACAAGAGCAACTCTCCCCTCCTGTGGCTCCCAGCAATTGGTATTCCGAAGCAGTTCAAACAGAAACAATCAAACTGATTAAGCAACCAATTGAGATCAGGATCATAGAGACGACCTGAGAATCTGCAAGGCATAAACCCCCTTTCTCACTTCCCCCGACCCTATTTTCGAAGCCCCTTCTCCTTTCTATTCTGCAACCCCCCCCCCCGTTTTCCACCTTCACCCCCACGCCTCCTCTTCCTCCCACCTCCATTTGTGCAAACCCCTCCCTGCAGGCAAGCCACCCCCCCTCATGGTAATCTCCAGCACCTCCCTCCTCCCACACATCGCAACTCCTCAGCACCCTTGTCACCTTCTGCTTAATTATGGACCCATCATGCAACTCCAAGATTGCAATGAGGCGCTACAAGACCTCCAATCAGGGCTGTGTTGATGACAGCCTTAAGTTCTTATGTGTATAGGAAGACATACCAGAACATCACAAGCTTCATGGCTAGAGGGGAGGGGATCTGGACCCCAGTCTCCCCAGTCCCAGTCTTACCATCTAACCACTACACCATGCTGGACCCACTTCCCAGGCCACTCAAATCCTGAAGGCCAAGTGGGATTTCAACACAGTTTGCCCTGCTTTTTTGCCTCCTGTGCGCGGGGAGGGCAGGAATCCCAGCGTGGCCCCTTCCCCAACATGCCAATAAGCCAATTTGATGGTTTAATATCGTTACCAGCAAATGTCAATGGCCCATTTCTCCTGTCACCGTCTAATGAAAATATTACACCGATTCGGACACAGAAGAAGAACCAGCAGTTTCTGCCGCTGGATAAAATCAGATATGCTGCATGATTTCGTTAGGCGACAAGGTAGATTTATCGGTAACCTGATCAAGGGAAAGGACATGTAGCTCAGAAAGGAAATTTTGGAAATTACTTAAAAGGTGGGAAACGCAGAAGCATGCGCTTACACAAAGTTTTCTGTCGCGTTACAGCACTGATGAAATCAGAGGGTCTAAATGGGGCGTGTGTGTGTGAAAATCTGTTCTCTGCGTGGTTACGCCAGGCTAACTTTGGAGTTCTCAGGCTACGTTTTGAGAGTCAGAGGCTTTAACCCTGCACTCAGATTATAAGCTCCAGTCTAGATGTAATTGCAGCAGGCTCTGCACTCTAGAGCAGGATAGTGTCCGTCCACTGTGCCCATCAGCACATTTTCCCCAACTCTACACCCACCTGCCGCCCATACATTGACATCACACACCTGACCAGCCCAAATAAACCACTGTCAAGCAAGCTGAGTACTGTTTTTGGGGGACAGGAGGCGGGCGGGTGTGGGGGACTCCCTGGTCCTGAATGGGGTAACTGTGCCCCTGAAGGACCAGGTGCGCAGCCTGGGAGTCATTTTGGACTCACAGCTGTCCATGGAAGCGCAGGTCAATTCTGTGTCCAGGGCGGCTGTCTACCAGCTCCATCTGGTACGCAGGCTGAGACCCTCCCTGCCCGCAGACTGTCTCGCCAGAGTGGTGTATGCTCTGGTTATCTCCCGCTTGGACTACTGCAATGCGCTCTACGTGGGGCTACCTTTGAAGGTGACCCGGAAACTGCAATTAATCCAGAATGCGGCAGCTAGACTGGTGACTGGGAGTGGCCGCCGGGACCACATAACACCAGTCCTGAGAGATCTGCATTGGCTCCCAGTAAGTTTCCGAGCACAATTCAAAGTGTTGGTGTTGACCTTTAAAGCCCTAAACGGCCTTGGTCCTGTATACCTGAAGGAGCGTCTCCACCCCCATCATTCAGCCCGGACACTGAGATCCAGCACCGAGGGCCTTCTGGCGGTTCCCTCACTGCGAGAAGTGAGGTTACAGGGAACCAGGCAGAGGGCCTTCTCGGTAGTGGCGCCCGCCCTGTGGAACGCCCTCCCATCAGGGGTCAGAGAGATAAACAACTACCTGTCATTTAGAAAATACCTGAAGGCAGCCCTGTTTAGGGAAGTTTTTAATTTGTGACTTTGTATTGTATTTTGGTATTTGTTGGTGGCCGCCCAGAGTGGCTGGGGAGACCCGGCCGGATGGGCGGGGTATAAATAAATTATTATTATTATTATTATTATTATTATTATTATTATTATTATTATTACAGTGCCAAACCATAGTCAAAACAAGCCACAATTCATCAGCCAACAACAAACCATGGCTTCGCACTGTGGTTTGTAACAAACCATGGTTAAGCCTCCTGGACTTGGTTCAAACAAACCATGGCTCAGCATTCTGTGTATATCAAGCCAGTATCTTAGTTTAAGTAGGCGTTCCTCCCACAATGAGAAAGATAGAGGGGGTTTTCTTTTTCCTTTTTCTTGCAAGTTGTTGCATTAAAAACAAATTAGAGGGGGGGAGGAAATCGGCTGCCCAAATTAATAAGGGACACCCTCTTAATTGATCAAAGGGGTTGCTTAGTTCATTAACACAAATCACTCCAGGAATGACATCACCGCAACCCTAATTATTTGGAAAGCTGTGCATATACAAAGACGCCGTCATTTCCCCAAGCACCTGCTATGTATATAGAACCATAGGCTTCTATAGGGACCCCCAAGGGGCCTACAGCCCAAGCCCGTGTAGTGCAGGACTCACAAACCCATGGCGAGCGAAGCTATTTCCACAAACTGTTTGGAGAACTCTAGTCCGACCGCAGAGCTGAAAGTCAGTGGCTGCTCCTTGTTCCCTCTGCTAAAACCCTCCCTCCTTGCTCTCCAACCCACACTTGAAAAAGACCCATTTAGAATGAAGAGGACATCTGCAGAGAAAGCCAGTGATTTTTTTTGGGGGGGGAGAGATTTTAGCTCGCGGAGCATTAAAAGCCGTCCTCTGAAGGGTTTGCTAATCAAACAGCCAAATCTTCCATGAGCAACTGATCCCAGCAGAGCAATTAAATCTTTCCCCTTTTAAAACACTCTGGGGATGTACACACACCTCCCCCCCCCGCCACCCCCACCAATTCTTCCTTCTTTTTGCAAAATTCATTTGATAAATTAACCAGGGGGAAGGAAAACGACCGGGAGTAGTAGGGGTGGTTGTGGAGGTTTCTTTCTTTAAATTATCTTTGTTCTTTCTTTTCTTTTCTCTTCTTTCTTTTTTTTTTTTAATTACAGAATCCACAACGCCTGAATAATGTTTAATAAGAACTATGAAAAATTCCTAACAGCATTACAACACAGCACAAAAGAATTAACCTGCTTACCGTGAAAAAAATGCATATTTAATTAAGAACAGAGAGTTCAAAACTACCCAGAGACTTCCAAAGTACTCTTGCCTGAGGGGGTGAATTACATGCTGGCGGGCTGCTAACAGCGCTCAGAACGGCACCATCATTACCCAGGAGCCCCCATTAAGTGACAATGGACAGATGACATCAAATTCATTTCAACAGGCAACAGGAACTGAAGCGTACACAAGGGTAGCTGCAGAGAGAGCGAGACTAGCCTGCTGGTAGAACCAGACCCCTTGTTGATAGAGGCAATAATTAAAGAATAATGTTAATTAGCTGCTTTTATTGGAAAGAAAAGTTCAGTAGCAGGAGACTCTGGAGCAGGCTCCGATCTTCCGGGGGGGGGGGGAGGCAGGGGGGGAGGGAAGGAACGGCTGCAAAAGATAACAAGGGAATGTTCCCATCTCCCCATCACCTCTCCTTTTATAAAAAGCAGTTGACACAGTGCGGTTTTTGCTAATCAGATATTTACTGCAGCAATACTCCAAAGGCTGGATTACAATAAAGAGGAATCAAATTATGGGAGGGTGAGAGGGGGGGGTCTAGAATGTGAGAAGCTCCACAAACGAAGGAGCCTTTCCAAGCTCTGCCTGCTAAGAGGTCGGGCATGGGAATGGGCACGATCCCCCTTTGCTACCATTGCGAGATTTGAAGCAAGGCACTTCCAATCATCCGGGCAGCCGCACTGCAAGACCCTTTTTGGCGCTGGCCTTTGCTTAGGTTGCATTGCTGGGGGTTGCACTAAATTGACCCTGGGGGTCCCCCTTCCAGCTCCACAATTCTATGATTCTAGGTCAGGAGGTCTCAGTGGAAAGTTGTCCAGGCAGCAAAAGATCTGGGAGTTTTATATGACACTGTGGCAGCTGATCGGCCTTGTTGGAGTCACCTGACTCCCCAAGCCAAGAGGATTCTGGTTTGGGCTGCAACTGCCCAGATGCAATCCTAGAGGTTCAGGGAGCTAACGCCCTCTTTGCAGAATTTCCCATTCAAATCTCCCAGGCTTGTGGGTTCGAGCCCCACGTTGGGCGAAATATTCCTGGCACTGCAGGGGTTTGGACTGGATGGCCCTTGTAGTCTTTTCCAAGTCTACATTTCTAGGATTCTAGGGTCCTGGGAACCCCACAGTGTTGCAGGGCAGGAGAACGACTTAGGAGATCATGCAGAAATTTAGTTTGCATGCCCTTATTGCACTGGGAACGAACTACGAAAGTGCCAAAAGGTGACAGGAGGGTCGTGGGACAAGCCAAGGGACCTCTTTACAAATTTCTTGGCCAACTTCTGTTTGAGGGGGAAAGGGGGGCATGGTTTCATGCTCTGACCCTGCCTCCTCCAGACCCTGTGACAGGGATGCCCCCTGTGCCCAGGGTAGGTGGCCGGGCAAGACTGTCAAGTCAAGTGTTAGTCAAATGTGATGCCCATTGGGGTGAGGGAGCAGCATCACAACTAATCACACCTTGGTTGGGTGCAAGCCCAAAGCCAGAACACAGAGCAAAGTTAGAGCAAAAAGGCCACAGCGACACCTTCAAGCAGAATGCCTTTCTCAAGACCCCCACCAGTCCGACGCTGCAGGGAGCATGGTGGGCATCTCAGAAGACTTTTCCATTTTGAGGACAGAGGGCTGGGCCTTTGAGAGCCTTTCGCTGGAGACATAGGCTGGAACGGGCTCAGGTCATTCCCAGGCTTGGCTGTGAACTGACCCAGCTCCAGCGGTTCTTGTGGGGGAACCAGAGCAGATCCCTTCACTTTTTAAAAACCTTCACACCTGGGCAATCCAAAAAAAAATTATGCACCACAAAAATTCCAAACTCCGCATTCCACATCCAAGAATTCTGTATCCCTCGTGCATTTTTTTTCTTAATTCTTACTTGGTTTATTCTGAAAGTTTTTACTATTTGCAAAATATCCTAGAGTCCAGGCAACCCCAAACTCGGCCCTCCAGAAGTTTTGGGACTACAGCTCCCATCATCCCTGACCACTGGTCCTGTTAGCTAGGGATGATGGGAGTTGTAGTCCCAAAACATCTGGAGGGCTGAGTTTGCCTATGCCTGTCCTAGTCCCTCTGGGGGGGGGGGGGTGAGGAAGCAGCTACAAAAGTCGCTGAACTTGCCTCATGCCATATACACCCACTCAACCACTTCAATCTGCGAACGCGGCCCTGTTAAAATTGCCATGTAATACTCATTCTGCATTTGTTAAGAAACTGTTATTTCCGTGCTGCAGCACCTACACTTTGGAACTCCCTGCCGATTGATAGCAGGCAGTTGCCTTCGCTGTACTCTTTTTGGCACATGCTCAAAGCATTTTTGTTCAGACAAGCTTACCCAGTTATGCAGCATGTTAATAAGTGTTTTACGCTCCTTTTAGCTTACTGCTGATTTTAATTATTATTTGAATATTCTAAATAGCTACTTCAACTGTTGTTGCTGATATAATTTTACTGTTTGATTCTTTTTATAAACCTCTTGGAGGAGTTTTTTTCCTTCTTCTTACAATCAAGCAGTATGTAATTTTTTAATGAAATAAATAATAATACACCACTCACTCCCAAACGAATGGCTGCTAACCCCGGGCCTTAGTTTGGGGACCCCTGTTCTAAGGAAAGGAAGTTCCATGCACATCCTAGAATCATAGAATCATAAGAGTTGGAAGAGACCACAAGGGCCATCCAGTCCAACCCCCTGCCAAGCAGGAAACACCATCAAAGCATTCCTGACAGATGGCTGTCAAGCCTCCGCTTAAAGACCTCCAAAGAAGGAGACTCCACCACACTCCTTGGCAGCAAATTCCACTGCCGAACAGCTCTCACTGTCAGGAAGTTCTTCCTAATGTTTAGGCGGAATCTTCTTTCTTGTAGTTTGAATCCATTGCCCCGTGTCCGCTTCTCCGGAGCAGCAGAAAACAACCTTTCGCCCTCCTCTATATGACATCCTTTTATATATTTGAACATGGCTATCATATCACCCCTTAACCTTCTCTTCTCCAGGCTAAACATACCCAGCTCCCTAAGCCGTTCCTCATAAGGCATCGTTTCCAGGCCTTTGACCATTTTGGTTGCCCTCCTCTGGACACGTTCCAGCTTGTCAGTATCCTTCTTGAACTGTGGTGCCCAGAACTGGACACAGTATTCCAGGTGAGGTCTGACCAGAGCGGAATACAGTGGTACTATTACTTCCCTTGATCTAGATGCTATACTCCTATTGATGCAGCCCAGAATTGCATTGGCTTTTTTAGCTGCTGCATCACACTGTTGACTCATGTCAAGTTTATAGTCTACCAAGACTCCTAGATCCTTTTCACATGTACTGCTCTCAAGCCAGGTGTCACCCATCCTGTATTTGTGCCTTTCATTTTTTTTGCCCAAGTGTAGTACTTTACATTTCTCCCTGTTAAAATACAGGAATACAGTAGTACTATTACATTCGGCACTCAATAGAATTATGGGGTGCATGCACACACCCCACACTTCGCCCTGGAAGTGGGTGCCCAGATCTCAAGAAGGAAAGCACCCCCTTCTCTGGTTTGTGTAAAGGAACTTTCCATTTCTTGAGTTGCATTCCTGCAACAATGAGAGGGCCTAAACTGATGTGGAACTGTGATTCACTTGGTGGTGCAAATGACGCACAGCCCTGCTCCCACTAGGGCAATATTTACATGGGCCTGTGCTTGGTTATTTACTCTCTCTCTCTCTCTCGTTTTTGGAATCCATGTCGCAGAACTGCCGGCGAGCGCATGCCGCGCCGAGCAATTAATATTAAAACAGCCTCTGCGTTGGCTGTGAGTCACTTAAAACTGCAGCTAGATCAATACTCCAGGGTCCTCTCGAAGCTTTGGGGAAATCAGTAAACGTTACACTGAACTAGTAAAAAAAACCAAAAAACCACGCGTACATACACACACACACACCAAAATCCAATAATTACACAGCAAGGCAGTACAAAATGGCATGGCTTTGTCAACAAAGAAACAATGAGATTATCATCGAAACGGTGTTGTGTGCATAATCATTGAACTTCAAAAAAGCAGCCGAAAAGAAAAAAGAAATTCATGCACACACACACACACACACACACTAACACACACACACCTGTCTTGGGACATAGCATGCCGATAGGAAAATCTCTGTGCAGCAGCCAAAAGAAAATAGAATTTGTACAGATAAGGTTAAAACAACCTTTGGGTTACAATCAAACCCTTCCAACCAGATTTCTTTTCTTTTTTTGATCCTGTTGCCTCTTAATCCTCCAAAGCAGCTGGGATGAAGCCAACCTTGCCAACTATTAAATATTAAAAAGGGAAACGGCCTTCCCCATACAACCAAACGCCAAGACCATTTCCAAAAACATCTATCCGAAGTACAGGTCACGTTTTGGGTGGGACGCGGCAATAAACCAAACCTCTCTCTCAAGATCTTACCGGATGTCCTGGCCAAATGCTTTCCAGTTGACCATTTACAGTACAGCCTTGAGGACTAGGAGCTTGGCTGTAAAAAATAAAAACTAGAGGAGCTGAAATTCTCAGGGTGGCGTTCTTCAGCCACAGCAACATTCCAGACTCACAATGTGCAGCTCGCAGCTCAAGAAGGCGAAAGTGGGGGGAGCAGGAGGTGGAAAGGAAGGAAGCCAGAGCGACAAATTTGATCAGCATGCAATAAAAGATCTCCAGCGGGCAAGATAAACATTCTCCATCCTTTTCACTTATTTTCCAACAAGCAAAAATCGCTCCAAGACAACAGGAGTGTGGAAGCAAGATATCAAAATATTTGTATCCAGCAAGGAAGAGGGGGGAAAGAACACACAAGGATGGTATCCATCTAGGTCCTACTCAAGAGTAGGTCCTCTGACAGCAGTGGTCTCCAATTTAGTCGTGACTATCTTAACCCCGTAGGGTCTGAGCACGACTTAACACCAAATCCAGAAAGCAGGTCATAAAACAAAATAAAAGAACGGGCCCAAAATGAAGTCCAAGCAGTTTTGATAAAGGAAGAATCTCCAACCCCACAAGAAGGCATAGAGATTGGATAAAATATTGGTAACAATCTCAGCAGAAGCCTAAAAGGCCTACCACGAAGGAGGAAATCTTTTGTAAGAGGCTGGAGGGGCAAATAACTGTTATGGAAGGGGGGGTCACTTGTGGCTCAAGCCCCTGTTTCAAAGAGGATCGTTTCTTCTACCCACCATTTGTGAAGGACAACCACAAAGCAAGCAAGCCTGTCTCAACAAGCAACTTGCTCTCTTTGTAAATGAATATCCTCCAACATGGTGGGTGGGTGTGGGTGTGTCCCCAAATGTTTTAAGCCTGCAACCCACATCGGCCCCGGCCAGCATAGTTTCATACTCCAAAAACATCTGGAGGCGGCGGCAGGGCAAGAATATCTTGCTGCCTGACGAAAAACCCAGGCACATTCGGGGCACACACCCCCCAACCCGCATCTCCGTAAGTAAATAAACAAATTCCCCCAAAATTCCTGGACACTTCATGTAAAATGCAAAAATCCTTCCGGATGAGCATTCTGCCCCCCCCCCCAAAGGATATGTCTGGGGAAACCCAAATGCATGGCAATCCTGGGCTGAGGGTTCTTTGACACCCCCCCCCACCCATATTTGAGAGGGCTGCCCCCCTCCAAGTTGATAGGCATGGTCATTCAAATTGTGTGTGTGTGTGTGTGTGTGTGTGTGTGCGCGCGCGCGCAACTTGTCATGTGATTATACAGGGCGGGGCTTAACAGCAACCCACCCACCCCCAATATTTTATTTAAGTTGGCACCTGTGCTGAATGGATTGGGTTGACTCTTAGGCCACATTCAAAGCACTGTGATAGCACTGCACATGGTCATAGCTTGCCCCGCAGAATTTCTGGGAGTTATAGTTTGTTAAGGGTGCTGATGGCTTACTACTACTGCTGCTGCTACTACTACTACTATTTATTAAATTTGTATACCGCTCTATACTCACAGGTCTCAGATTGGTCACAAAATAAAATCATGATAAAAAGGTAAAGGGACCCCTGACCATTAGGTCCAGTCGCGGACGACTCTGGGGTTGTGGCGCTCATCTCGCGTTACTGGCCGAGGGAGCCGGCGTACAGCTTCTAGGTCATGTGGCCAGCATGACTAAGCCATTTCTGGCAAACCAGAGCAGCACACGGAAATGCCGTTTACCTTCCCGCCGGAGCGGTACCTATTTATCTACTTGCACTTTGACGTGCTTTCGAACTGCTAGGTGGGCAGGAGCTGGGACTGAGGAACGGGAGCTCACCCCGTCGTGGGGATTCGAACCACCGACTTTCTGATCAGCAAGCCCTAGGCTCTGTGGTTTAACCCACAGCGCCACCCGCGTCCTAAAATCATGATACAAAAACACAAAATGCATCCTGTTGCACTGCGGCGGAGGTGATCTGGCGTTATCTCCCTCGCCAAGTAAAAAATGAAATGAACTCAGGTGAAAAACATTAGAGGGGTTTCTTCGGAGACCAAAAACTTCTCGCTTGAGAACTAGTGAGATTTTGTGGGCAACTTTTGCACACTCCTTAACACCCACGTTCCCGTCATAATCTTTATAAATATTAATAGCAACGCTTTCTCCCCTCTCTGGAGCCTCCAGTCCCTCTTTTTCCTGCTAATGTTATGATTAGAGATGAAAAGCAAGAGAGGTCACGTAGATTAATCAGCTAATATTTATTTTCCCACCCAGATCTTCCATCCACCCCCGGAGACCCTGGACAGCTAGCAATAGGCTAAATAAGAACCCACAACAAAACAGAAAGCCAGAAATTTGCACAAACATTCCCTAGGCTATGACTATGTTGATTCTCATAAATGTTGGTTTCTTTTGTGGGGGGGTGGGGTGGGGTACTCAGGTGCAGGCATTTATTTCGTAAAAATTACACGCCGTTCGAGTCAAGAAATAGATGGAACGCTAAAACCACCATGAGGCAAAAATTACAGCAATAATTTAAAACGTAGGAAAAGAACATAAAAACACATAAATTAAATGTATTTATTTAATCTATTTGTATACTACTTTTCCTCAAGGGAGCTCAAAGCGGCCTAACGTAGCTCTCCCTGGCTTATCCTCACAACAAAACTGTGAGGTAGCCTAGGCTGAGAGTGACGAGCCAAGGGTCACCGAGTGAGCTTTGTGGCCAAGTGCGGGGATTCGAACCCTGGTCTCCCAGCTCCTGGTCCGGCACTTTAACCACTGTTCTCTAAATGAATTCAACCACTTTCTGCCACTTTAGGAAAGTGTGCATTGCTATCTTACATAATGTATGTTCCTTTTTCCCTTTTATCTTACTGTAAGATTTTAATCTTCTGCAATTATATTGCTTAAACTGAGCATGCCTTTCTATCAAGTAAAAAAAAAAAAGCAGTATGCATTTTCATTACATGTATTAAAAAAAAGAACATCCCTCTCGTCCATACTCATACTGAAATTCTTACTCGCAACACCCCACAGGTCCCTGAAACCCATGCGCAGCGCAGCGAACATGGAAATGTGTTTCCCTTAAACAACTAAGGGTGTTACACTAAGAAAAGGCAAGGAATTTAAACCTTTTTAATATAGCAATAGTAATAATAATAATAATAAAATCACAATTTGCAAGCTGGCGATCTAAAAGCTTTATGCTCGGCAGGGGGAAACAGCATTAGCTCAGGGATCTGAGAATGCATGGATAATTCCTGCATTTTTTAGTCTCTGTGGCTAAGAAGAAAGGACTAGGAGGGCACCCAGCTCATTTACCAAGCATAGAGGTGCAGGCGGTCGGCTAAGGTTTCTTGGTCGAGTATATGCCTTTCATAAGGTGCCTCCAGCTGGCCCTCAGCATTTGGCCAACTCCGCCCCTCGGAGCACATTTGCCAAAGCAATTAAACATTCAGCGACACACCCACCCCACCCCACCCCACCCCACCCCCAAGGATCACACAGCAAGATTTGTTTTAACACCTTATGCTCCTACTCTTCCTCGGTCAAACTCAGATTTTCAAGACTGCGGTTTTGGAAGTGCTTGAATTACTTAGGATTCGCTTGAACTGGTTGCCTTTGGCGAGTAGAAACTCTCTCCAGGTGACCAGGCAGGAAAAAGAGAGTTAGTGGACTGTGTACCCATGGTGTGTACCCCTTTATGGTACATGGGTTGGGGCTACTTCACTTTTCCCTACGTAAGGTACCACGGTGAGATTTTGAACCCAGGCGTCCAGCAGTTGGGCTGTGATCCCTTACCCCTTACAAACTGAGCTGATTCACAAGGAACAAACACTGTGCACCGGGGCCCTGTAAAACACTGTCCTCTGAACTTGCCTGTCAGCCTGAGTCATCTGTCCCTGGTGTGAGGACAGCAACCTTTTTCAGTGGGCCGGTCCACCGTCCCTCAGACCATGTGGTGGGCCGGACTATATTTTGAAAAAAAAAATAGTGAACGAATTCCTATGCCCCACAAGTAACCCAGAGATGCCTTTTAAATAAAAGGACATATTCTACTCGTGTAAAAACACGCTGATTCCTGGACCGTCAGCGAGCCGGATTGATAAGGCGATTGGGCCGCATCTGGCCCACAGGCCTTAGGTTGCCTACCCCTGACCTAAGCACTTTCTCTCTGTTTCTCTGCTTGCCATCTTAGATCTCGGCTTTGACCGTGCATATCATTCCGGTCCTCATTTGCCGTTTTTGGAACTTTGGGCCCAACTCCAGGGCCCCGGAACCGAAGGAACGGAAGCCTCACGTGAAGACAGCCCCCGACGAGCGGTGGAGAAAATGCTCCGCTTACCCAGAGTGGCTTCCTCGCCCCCTGCTCTGATGCATCATCAGACAAATCTCCTGGATCTCTCCTCTCCAGATAGCAACAGAAGAGCAGCCTCATTTGGATCAGGCAGAGGAAGGTCCGTGCCAAGAGCTGCCTTCGCCAGGCCAGGTATCTCTGAACTACAACTCCCTCTGGTCATTAAGAAGAGCATGCTGGATCAAGTCAGTAGCCCAGCGAGGCCAGCATCACAGTGGCCACACAAATGCAGGAGCCGAGCAAATTTAGCAGCCTTCTCTCCTTCTGCAGCTTCCCGGGCCCTAAGGAAGCCAGACTACCCTCCACCAGGGCCAGGGCTTTTTCAGTGTTGGCTCCGACCTGGTGGAATGCTCTGTCCCACGAGACTAGGGCCCTGCAGGACTTGATCTCGTTCCACAGGGCCTGTAAGACAGAGGTATTCCACCTGGCCTTCAATTTGAAATAGCCTGATCCTCTATCCGCTTTCCCCTTTCCTCTTCTATGAAGAAACCCTTTCTTGTTGTTGTTGTTGTTGTTGTTGTTGTTGTTCAGTCGTTCCGACTCTTCGTGACCCCATGGACCAGAGCACGCCAGGCACGCCTATCCTCCACTGCCTCCTGCAGTTTGGCCAAACTCATGCCAGTCGCTTCGAGAACAATGTCCAACCATCTCATCCTCTGTCGTCCCCTTCTCCTTGTGCCCTCCATTATTCCCAACATCAGGGTCTTTTCCAGGGAGTCTTCTCTTCTCATGAGGTGGCCAAAGCACTGGAGCCTCAGCTTCAGGATCTGTCCTTCTAGTGAGCACTCAGGGCTGATTTCTTTAAGAATGGATAGGTTTGATCTTCTTGCAGTCCATGGGACTCTCAAGAGTCTCCTCCAGGACCATAATTCAAAAGCATCAATTCTTCGGCGATCAGCCTTCTTGATGGTCCAGCTCTCACTTCCATACATTACTACTGGGAAAACCATAGCTTTAACTATACGGACCTTTGTCGGCAAGGTGATGTCTCTGCTTTTTAAGATGCTGTCTAGGTTTGTCATTGCTTTTCTCCCAAGAAGCAGGCGTCTTCTAATTTCGTGACTGCTGTCACCATCTGCAGTGATCATGGAACCCAAGAAAGTGAAATCTCTCACTGCCTCCATTTCTTCCCCTTCTATTTGCCAGGAGGTGATGGGACCAGTGGCCATGATCTTAGTTTTTTTGTTGAGCTTCAGACCATATTTTGAACTTTTTGTTGAGCTTCAGACCATATTTTGAACTCTTCCCTGGTCTCCTAGTAGGACCAACTTGGCCAGTTAGTCCTGGTGATCAATTGATGTCTACTGACTGGTTTTTTTTTTAATCTTCTTCTTCCCCCAAATGACCCCTGAATTTTTGAATTTTATTGATATTGATGCTGCATTTCATGTTGTATTTTATGCTGTTTTTAAGTCGTATTTTAATCAATGTTTTATATTTCCTGTTAGCCTCCCTGAGCCCGGTTTTTAAACCGGGAAGGGCAGGGTATAAATAAAAATTATTATTATTATTATTATTATTATTATTATTATTATTATTCCAGCACCTGGTATTCAGAAGCATTCTCTGCACTGCGTAGCCATTGTGGCTAATGGGGAGCAGAATTAAAAGCTGCAACCTCCATGAAACTGTGGCAGTGAGGTTTATGACGCAGGACCACGCAGCTCAGCGGCAAAGGCACAGGCTCTGAACACAGGGGGTCCCAGGTTCAGTTGCCAGCAACTCAGGCAGCAGGAGATTGGAAAGACCCTCTGGATGAGACTTGGGAGAGTCCTTGTGCATCAGCCTAGACAACTCTAGGGGGTCCAGCCACCCGACTCAACCTCAAGCAGCTTCCTGTGTACACCCCTCCATGGCTGCACCCCCCGTTTTGCCTGCTGGGCTGCAGGAAGAATCCGCTAACCTCCATCTCCAGGCAAACCAGCCCCCATCTCTTAATGGGCCGTGGCGTGCACACAATTAATTAATGGGCTTATTAATTAGGAAAGAAGTCCCTCTTTGGGCTGCAATTGGGGTCATCCGTTTCTAAAGTAAGAACAGCCTGTACTAAAGATAAAACGGGGGGAGGAAACCCTCGTAGTCTTCTGCAGGGATCTGATCTGGCGGAGTCTCAATTATGCAAGCCACAGGAAACAGGAAAATTAAAGGGGGAGGTGGAATTGGTTGAAACCTTCACTGTCCCAATTTCTTTCCCAACAACGAAAGAGAGATAGGAAGCTGGCCCAGCCGCTACACCTTGATCAAATTATGGCGGTGGAGCAGAACCCACCTGCCATTCTGCTCCCTCCTCCCTCCAGATGTTCCTGGACTCCAACTCCCATCATCTCTTGGGCTGATGGGAGTTAAGAGTCCAGCAACATCTGGAGAGTCAAGGATTCCCCGCACCCCTGCTTTGTATAAACCAACTCTTCTGGAACACAGGGGGACACTCAAAGCGGATCCAGCATGATGTAACGGGTTTAGAGTTTGGGACGTGGATTCGGAAACCTGGGTTCAAATAAGCACATTGGCTGCAATGTCTACATTTATTTTCCACATTTACCGTATATACTCGAGTATAAGCCGACTTTTCCAGCCCATTTTTTGGGCTGAAAAATCCGCCCTCGGCTTATACTCGGGTGAGGCAGGCGGCGGCGGGGGGAGGAGTGGCAAGAAAGGAGCCCTTTCGGGCCGCTGCTCCTGCCGCCACGGCCGCCCGCCTCTCGAAAGGGCAGGGATCGGTGCTGCATTTGGGAGAGGCACAGCGCTCTGCCAAACGCGGCACCGATCACTGCTGCCCTTTTGAGAGGAGCGCGGTGGCGGCGGCAGCCCAAAGGGGCTCCTCCCACCGCCGTGCTCCTCTCGAAAGGGCAGGGTTATAAACAGCTCCTTCCTCCTCCGCCGCCTTTGCCACTGTTGGCATTTCCCACCCTCGGCTTATACTCAAGTCAATAAGTTTTCCCAGTTTTTTGTAGTTAAGTTAGGTGCCTCGGCTTATATTCGGGTCGGCTTATACTTGAGTATATGCGGTGCTGGCATACAGCCACCCCTGTAACAAGTGTTCTCCGGGAAGCTCCCAAAACAAAAAACAAGGTAATACAATATGATGAACTATAACAAATGCATTAAATGGAAAGAATTAGAAGCCCAGTTTAAAACCGAGAGGTCCAGACTGTAGAATGTAAGTTATTTAAAAGGCCTGGGCGAATCAAAAGGTTTCCACCTGGTACCGAAAAGACCACCAAGATGGTACCAGGTGGAAGTCTGTGGGAAGCTTATTCCACAAAGACTCCAGGAGAGTCACTCCCGAAAAAGGAGACCCAACCAGTCCTTTTGACTGTGACTCTTCTATCTCAAATCTTCCCAACCTAGCACTTTCCAGGAGTTGTAGACTACAATTTCCATCAGCCCTGGCTGGAGCTGATGGGAATTGTAGTCCCAAACATCTGGAGGGCACCAGGCTGGCAAAGGTTGCTCTCTCTCTCTCTCTCTCTCTCTCTCGTTTCCCATTTTAAGGACAAACCCCCCAACTTCCCCAAAGTTAATGGAAGCGATAGCTTATTTACCACTGTCACCTAGGATAAAGAATTTTGACACATCGTTAAATGATAGCACGTTTAGATAAGTCGAGCTGTCACGCCATTTAATGGATGTCTCAACTAGCTGATATGTATGTAAAATTTATGCACTCTGGTATATCACGCAGAGATAATGTTTTAATCAACATCCCACTTTTTCAAGGTCTTAAGATTCCGAACAATGAAAACATTCCGTCCGCCGCTTCCAGACTCCTCCAAGACACAGAGGAAGAAACACACCCAAGTCCTTCAACCTTTGGCACACACAAACACACACCCCTCCCAAAAGGGGCAGGGGAGAAAAAGAAGTATGCTAAAATGGACCCTCTGCAGAGAGAGAGGCACTAGACCCAGTCTAGACCAAGGGCAGGCAATACATCGTCCTCCAGGTGTTGCTGGTCCACAGCTCCCACAATCTCTTGCCCATTGGCTTCTTGCCTACATAACCAGCTTGGGCTTCCCAGAAAAATTTGCCTGTGTAGCCTGAACTAGGCAGGCCTTGGGGTGAGACAGAACTCCCAATGGGGAACAATCCATCCCTCTTCACCAGCGTTCGAAATTCCCCAGGCGCCAGGCCCATTTTGCCCCTGGCTATCGGCCACTTGAAGGGACGCGGGTGGCGCTGTGGTCTAAACCACAGAGCCTAGGGCTCGCCGATCCGAAGGTCGGCGGTTCGAATCCCCGTGACGAGGTGAGCTCCCATTGCTCAGTCCCAGCTCCTGCCCACCTAGCAGTTTGAAAGCACATCAAAGTGCAAGTAGATAAACAGGTACCAGTCCGGCGGGAATGTAAACAGCATTTACGTGCACTGCTCTGGTTTGCCAGAAGCAGGTTTGTCATGCTGGCTAGATGACCTGGAAAAGCTGTCTGCGGACAAACATCGGCTCCCTCAGCCAGTAAAGCGAGAAGAGCACCGCAACCCCAGAGTTGTCTGCAACTGGACCTAACGGTCAGGGGTATCGGCCACTTGTGACCAAATGAAGATGTCCGAGTGCCAGGACGGAGGTGCCTGTCTGGGGATCCTTGGATCTGGACTGTTTTCACACACGAGCAACCCACCCTGTAGAATTCTATCCATTATATTTAATATGCATAATCAGACTGAATTTCAGGAACCAAAAAGTTGTATTGGCCCACAAATGGCAATTAGGCATTCCGTTTTGATGACTGTAATCCTGGTTATGTTATGATTATGATAAAGATAGTTAGAATTTTTGTATTTTTTGTAGTTTTGTAGTTTTTTGTTTGTTGTTGTAATTGTTTGTTTTATTGTATTTGGTATTGTTTGTTTTATTGGAAAATTTAATAAATTCTTTATAAAAAAATAAAGAGCCATTTGGCACCTAACTTATATCAATGAGTTTCTAACACTATTTTTTCAGATAACTCTGGAAGTTGTAGCTCTTCAAGGGGGGCAAGTGTTTCCTAACAACTCTCAGCACCTGTAACAAACTGCACTTTACAGTTGGTAGAGCAGACATCTCCAAACTAAGGCCTGCAAGCCGGATGCGGCCCGCGCGAGCCAATTGTGCGGCCCCCGGTGGCTGCCGCCTGCTCTTACTGGCACAGCACAGTTGCCCATCTCCGGGTCGGCACGGAGACAGAAATAGCTTTTGCGCAGGCGCAAAACGTCATTTACAGCACACTTTTGGGTCTGCGGAGGCCCACACACAAACTATTTCCAGTGCCGCACCAATCCGGAAGTGCACTGGAAAAAGCGAGGGCGCACGCTCCCCTGCCCTCCGGCCGGGTATGTTTGGGCACCCCTGTGGTAGAGCATGACAATCTTAATCTCGGGGCTGTGGGTTCAAGCCCCATGTCGGGTGAAAGAGTCCTGCAGCAGCACCGGGGCTGACGAGAGTTGTGGTCCAAAGCGTCGGGTGGGCACCATGTTGCAGAAGACTGAATCCCGTTCAACATTCTGCTCCGAAAGACAAACTGCTTCCGTGGATACTTGCAAGCAGAGCATTAAGGGCTGGTCCCCAGCATCCGATATTCAGGAGATATACTGCCTCTGCATCAGGAGGTTCCACTGACCTGTCACGGTTAGTAACTTCCACACAGAATGGCTGCTGTAAAATGAGGGGCATTGTAACCTAAGGAGTTCATTGCCAGTAACCAAACACTTATTTATTGTTTTAGTTATATACACCTTCCCCACCACACCCGGGAGCTCACGGTAGCATACTTGTTAGAAACTGAGATAGAAAAGCTAGGAGCCAAATGACTTCTGGGACCTGGGTCGTGAGTGCCAAAACAGAATGTCTAGTCGCCATTGGGGGGGGGGGAGGGTCAGCAACACTTTTTATTTATTATTTTGATAAGCATGAACTAATAAGCAAATCACATAAGTGACACATTGTTAACATCACATTTTTTAGCAGAAATTGTTAATGCATGTTTAATTTGCTGTTTACAGTAAAAATATTGGTATTGCACAAAACACTCTACTTTTTATTGTTAAACTCCTTAACGTATCGTCTGTCCTTAACGTATACTTTGAGGCTTCGAAGCAAATACATTTCAAAAATAAAGCACCCAGACTTTTTGAGGTGCTCACAAATGGATAATCTTTTAGGTGCTAAATACGCCTGGCACCATGCTAGTTTCAAAACCTGCACAGTCCTCCCCATCCTCATTTCAACCCCACAATGATCCTGCGAGGTAGGTTAGGCCGAGAGAGGCAGTGACTGGCCCAAAGTCACGCCCAGTGAGCTTCATGGCCAAGTGGGGATATGAACCCTGATCTCCCAGGTCCTAGTAGCCTGGTGCTCTAACCACTATACTACCCTGCCCACAGCTTTTGACTGTGTCGACCACAGCAAACTATGGCAAGTTCTTAAAGAAATGGGAGTGCCTGATCACCTCATCCGTCTCCTGGGAAATCTCTATGTGGGACAAGAAGCTACAGTTAGAACTGGATATGGAACAACTGATTGGTTCAAAATTGGGAAAGGAGTACGACAAGGCTGTATATTGTCTTCCTGCTTATTTAACTTATATGCAGAATTCATCATGCGAAAGGCTGGGCTGGATGAATCCCAAGCCGGAATTAAGATTGCTGGAAGAAATATCAACAACCTCAGATATGCTGATGACACAACCTTGATAGCAGAAAGTGAGGAGGAATTAAAGAACCTTATAATGAGGGTGAAAGAGGAGAGCGCAAAATATGGTCTGAAGCTCAACATCAAAAAAACTAAGATCATGGCCACTAGTCCCATCACCTCCTGGCAAATAGAAGGGGAGGAAATGGAGACAGTGAGAGATTTCACTTTCTTGGGTTCCATGATCACTGCAGATGGTGACAGCAGTCATGAAATTAGAAGGTGCCTGTTTCTTGGGAGGAAAGCAATGACAAACCTAGACAGCATCTTAAAAAGCAGAGACATCACCTTGCCAACAAAGGTCCGTATAGTTAAAGCTATGGTTTTCCGGTAGTAATGTATGGAAGTGAGAGCTGGACCATCAAGAAGGCTGATCGCCGAAGAATTGATGCTTTTGAATTCTGGTGCTGGAGGAGACTCTTGAGAGTCCCATGGACTGCAAGAAGATCAAACCTATCCATTCTGAAGGAAATCAGCCCTGAGTGCTCACTGGAAGGACACATCCTGAAGCTGAGGCTCCAATACTTTGGCCACCTCATGAGAAGAGAAGACTCCCTGGAAAAGACCCTGATGTTGGGAAAGATTGAGGGCACAAGGAGAAGGAGAACGATGGAGGATGAGATGGTTGGACAGTGTTCTCGAAGCTACCAACATGAGTCTGACCAAACTGCGGGAGGCAGTGGAAGACAGGAGTGCCTGGCATGCTCTGGTCCATGGGGTCACGAAGAGTCGGACACGACTGAACGACATAACATAACATAAACAAAAACAACAACAACAAACCCTGCCCCAGAATGCAAACCGCTGCTTATCCTTACCCACCCTCAATCCCATTAGCAAAAGCAGAATAAACTACACAAAACAATAAAACCTTGCGGAACGATCACCGCAGATCATAAAACAGTGTACACCAAAGAAGCAGCAAGCAGGGGGAGGAGAGAGGAGGAATTACAAAAGGCATAAATCTGGTTATGTGCCTATTAGGAAACAGTGCAAGAAACCCTACATCAGGAATATTACACTATTAAGACCATTTCCGGAGCCTAATGAAATATGCCCAGCGTCATCTCAGAGAGAATTATTTATCTGTCCTCATTTCCACGAGCTCTCGCTATACCGGCGATCAAAGCATTTGGGGGGGCTATCGTGCTATCGGCATGTATTACACGCGGCCCCCATTTGTCAATGTTGTCCAAACACCATTGCCCCCGGATCCCGTTTACAAATAAAGCGCCCTTTCTAGGGAGTAACCTGCACCTTCTGGTTCAGGTTGCCCTGGAAACAGGGTCAAGCAGTTCCACGTGTTCACTGAGATTCTGCAGGACCACAACAAAGGGGAATTAACAAAGTGCTGGGGGGCAAGCAAGTATCTAGTCCTTATTGACTGTGCTGGGCAAACGCCTGCAAGGAATCTGAGCCGCTGACAACATGCACCTGAGCATTTCCTGTACAGAAGGAAGCCTCACCCACTGGGCAGCAGCGTTTGGGGTTGCAGACGGTGATCACTCTTCCTGCCATGTCGCCCACTTGGTTTGCTACTATGGGATTTACTCCCAGGTAGGATGCAGAGGTTTGCTTTGGCTGAATTAGTTATCTAGTAAACGGAGGCCTCAAAACCCTTGCAACTGCTCTCATACACACACACACACTGTATATATAAAATGAAAAATTATGCAAAGTAGCAAACATTGCAAAATAAATTAAGATACATACTTAATTTCAGAATTCAGATTGCCGGCGGGGTGTGTGTGTGTCCAAGTTTTATTTTCTTCAGCGTGGAACACACACAGGTGGTCCTTGAAGGATGTCAGAGTGTGCCCTCCATCGCAGCTCATGCAATCCGCTGGTCAGTCTCTCCATGCTTGAGCTCTGGGCTGGCATGCCCAAGGGGGGGCTGTAATGGAGACTGATGGAAGGAATCACTGGCAGGGCAGGGGCTGATGGGAAACGTACTCCAGAACATCTGGAGGGCACCCAGTTCTGCTTGGGAAGCCCTGTTCTCTCTGGCCAAATATGAGCAATGATGTCAAGGCTGGGGAGGGGCTGGGGGGTGTGCTCTTAAAGGGGAATGACCCCATATCTCCTGGGCCTAGCGGCAATTCTCTTTCATACATTGTGCGAAGCGTGGTTACATGATTATCTCTCACCCCCCCAAAAAAAGAACCCACCCACCGACATCACTCCACTTTGCAGTTGCCCCAGTTTCTACAAGGATGGATGATCCTATTTTAGAGCTGAAGTTGGGAGTATGAATGAAGTACAGTAGTGACAATGGAGGTTCGGGTATCTCACCAGCACATCTCGATGGTCAGGAGATATCCGAATCCAGACCCAAATCCAGACACATGTGGGGCATGGAAAGGTATGGCAGCCCCAAGTGCTGCCCAGCTCCAACTAGGAAGCATAGAACCATAGAATTGTAAAGCTGGAAGGTTCCCCAAGGGTCATCTAGTCCAACCCCCCCTTGCAGGAATCCCAACATTGCAATGGTCCTGTGCGTCAGGTGCTAATTCCCTATACCATCACCTGCTGGGGGGAGGGTGGGCAAGCAGGAGGATCAAGAGGATGGAGCAACTGCTCTGTGCCGTGTTAGAAACGAGGTACAAAAGCTAGAACCCCAACAGCACCTTAAACCTAGGCTTCAGTCGCCACAACGGAATGCCTAGGCGCCCCACAGATCAGCTGATTTGCACAGCGGTGTGGCACCAAGAGACGTGCCTCTTTTGGTGATCCATGGGTCAGCTGATTTGTGGGGCAGCGCAGCAACCAGAGAGGCATTTCTTTTGGTGCCTTGCTGCCCCGCAAGCCAGCTGACTGGTACGGCACGGCAGCAGCGCCAGCCAGCCAGATGGAGATGTTACGTCACCAAACCTGGCGAGCAGACATCTCCAATTCCTCGCAAGAGGCCGCTTGCCTGTCACGAAATGCGGCTGGTGCCCAGTTAGTTTCAAATGCCGCTCCTGCGAGGAAATGATTTGGGGGGTTTTCCCCCCCCCCGCGCGCTTAGAGAAAAGGCGAATAAGAAGAGACATGACCAGAGAGAATTATGCTAAAACTCGTGGGCATCCAAGGAAACTGAACGATGGAAGATTCAGGCCAGTGAAAAGGAAGTTAATTGATAGGGGGTGCTCCCACAAGAAACACCCCTGACCACCAACCCTAACCAGTGGCCGTTCTGCCTGGAACACCAGTTGCTGGGAATTACAGGTTGGGGAGAGGAGAGTTGTGTTCAGGTCCTGCTTTCAGGCTTCCCAGACTGATCTGACCACCCACTGTGGGCAACAAGGACATTGGACTAGGTGTCCCCCCCCACTCTGAACAGCTTCTGGGCTCTCCTGGCGTTCTTAGTTACAACTCGGCCAAGCACACAAGAGAGTTTAAAAAAAAGGCAGAATTCAGTTGACAACGCCACTTCACAAACGCCATAAAGCTACCCAGCCTCTTGCCGATTCTCCCAACCAGCTGGCAGCACCCCTAGCCCCAGCTCAAAAGACACACACAACTGCCTCTGTGGCACCAGGCCCCCCCCCCCACAAAATGCACCAGATAGTTATCACAAACCCTGAGAGAGAAAAGGGTATAATCCCCTTTCATCGAACAGCAACGAACCATCATCCAAATCCAAAGGATTCTACCACCTGTGATCCATTTAGGCCTGGGAACTGCAGCTGCATGGCGTAATCTCCTTAAAAGCTAAACTGCATTAAATTCTCAAACTGCTGATATGTTACCGAAGCATCGGGAAAGTGTACCTAAATTTGCTTCCCCCGCCCCTGTAGAGCATACTGCATTTTAAAGCGCATTTTAATGCCCATCCAAAAATCAAGTACCCATCTGTAGCCACGGCAAGCGGTGGATTTCAGCTTAAGACACCTCAATCCAGTTACGCAGTTTGTGCCCAGAGACAGCTAGAACTTTTGTTGGCGATTCAAACCTGAACGAGAACAAACGGGGTCCACGTTTTGAAGGGCTTCCCCTCTCAGATCTGCCCACCACCTCCTGCCCACATGAGCAGAGCCTGGGGGCTACATGTTTTTCAGGATGGCTTGCTGGAGATCCCATTCACCACCTGCTAATGCATTGCGGCAGGATACCAAGGAACCAGGTAGGATATAGCCGTAAGATAACCACCCACCCCACACAATCCATAGCACAAGTTGCATCAGTTTCCACCTGCAGGTTTCAGAGGAATGTTAGTCTGAGGTTAAGTAGAGGACTAGAGCCTTCGAAGCAGCCAGCAATCTAATCTTGTGGTGCCACAGTTACATCCTACTCAGCTAGTAACCAGTCAGGACCTGCAGCTTCTGAGACCATGATTTAACACAGCCTTGTATTTAAGGAATTGCCTGGTGGTCACAGGGTATTGCCTCTTGATTTCAGTGCAGAAACACCCTCCTTTCTTCCTCTGCCGGCTCCCAAGAGGCTAGCAAAACATTATTGTGCACAATAGGAACTTCTGTGGGCTTATAGCAACCTGTGTGTCTGGGGCATGCAAACATGCTATAACAATTTGGGTTTAAAAAAAAAAAAAAATCAAACGTTTAAAAACTCCTGCACGTTCAAGTCTTCACCCACAGAGGAGGTTGGCCGCTGCATCTCTGCATGATCGACTGCTACGCTGGCCCCAGCTCATTCCAATCCACCTCTGCTGGGGGTAGGTAATCCTAGGATGCTGCCATCATTCCTAACGCAACAGGTTTGCCCTGCCCTCAGAGAAGTGTGCCTGGTGTGCCCCTGCACGAGTCGCTGCTCTGCAGGCACACTTTGGACAGTAGCTCATGCAAAAAACAACAAGGAGGCTGGTTCTTCTGGGAGCAAGCCAATTTTGCTTACTGAATCTAAAGAGGAGGAAGTCTTTTTTTCCAGGCATTTGAGCGAAGGGAACTTCAGGTTTCTTTTTCGCGAATGAAAGCATAGCAAGCAAAGATGCAATTGGGGAAGCTCCTCCAGGTTATAATTGTTAAAAGGGACACAATGGTTATACATACAGACATTCCCCCCACAATAAAAAAACGGCTCTCACGAGTGTGGATTTCGCTAGTACACACACAAACGTGTCCTACACTCCAACTCCTCATGCGTTAAGTCCGTGCAATTCCTGCGGGAAACACCGGTGATTCCTATGCAACCATAACATGCAAAGCTGCCCTGATTTGGGCAGTGTGGATGTCTGCCATCAGTGGAGCCCAGCATGCCCAAAGAAAGATCTGCCCGGCTCAATTTCGCAGCTGAAGTTTCCGAACACCTTCCACCTCCACCACCACGCCAGACACACACACACACACAAGGGGCCCAGGGACAGCAAGGAACAGACCCAATTCCTCCTCTTACTTCTCCCTTCTCCCTTTGCCATGCTCCTGTCATTCTCCATGCTACAGAGCATCAATCATAACTAAAGAGCGAGTGCCCTCCATGCGCCACAGAGGTCTGGTTTGCAAAATGCTGTCGGGGAAGGGAAGGCACTTCCAAAGGAACACAAGAATTTTTAAAACATGGAGATTTGTAGCGCGGGGGGGGGGGCACAGGAGACAATGGGGGGCTGTACTCTCAAGTCAGCCCCACTGATATAAGGATTGCAACCTTCTCCTCCCTCTCCCTAATATCCCAACAGTTTAAAAGAGATGTACATTCCTGTCCAGTAAATACAACCAGGAAGGCTTTAAACAACTCTCTTACCTGCTTTTTTTGGGGGGGAAGAGGAGAGGTGGGATGCAGGCTGGGGGTGGGGGGCAGATGTGCGCAGAGGCGAGAACATTTCCAAGCAGTTCCACCTTATTTTCCAGAAGAGGAGATGCAAATGGGATGGCCAGGGTTTGTTTGTTTTTCGGGGGGGGGGGATACATGCAAACAGATCTACCTGACATTATTGAAATACATTTTGAGTCCAGTTTAAAAAAAAATGAAATGAAACCATCTTATTTAAAGACAAACAGCGAAAATTGCACTGAAATGGGAGGGGGGTGAGAGTGAGGGAGGACTGGAGGAGGTCAAGGGGGGCGTGCAAACACACCTATTTTCAAAAACCACAAAACCAGCGCCTAGGCCTGGCGTGCCGACTTGAAGATGTGGAATGGGTACCAATCCCAGTGCTTGGCAATGGTGGGGCCAGAAGATGCCATCAGGGGGCATCCCTGGGCCTCTCTCTTTCTCACGCCTCCCCCCCCCCCATCCTCATCCCTGAAATGTTACAAAACCCCAAGGCAGCATGCCAAGAGGTTCAGCCCCTTGGGGGTGGTGGGGGAGGTCGCCCAGGACTTGGGACAACAGGATGAGGTCCTTCACCCCCCCCCCCACTTTGCAAGCCACATTAAACAACTCCTCTATAAAAAACTATTCACAATTACTATTATTAATTCAATGAGTTGATCTCTCCCCCCCCCCCAAAAAAAACCATTCTAAGGAGCAGCTCGGAAAGTTCCAGCGATTCACTTGGCACTTTGGGGGAGCCCGTTTTGTGTGTGTGGGGGGGGGGGAATCGTTGTGAAGGAGAGCGCTGGTCGGATGGGGGGGGCAGAGAGGCAGGAGAGCCCGGAGGCGGAGCCGGAGACGGTTCTGGGGCGCATGTTTCCCCCCCCCCCACACGGCACTCCTTCCCTACAGCTCCCGGGACGCCTGGAGTTAGGGAAAGCACACACACACACACACACACACAGCCCCCCCCCTTTCCCCCCACCCACCCAAAAATAGAGCCGGGGGGGGCGGGAAGAAGCTAACTGCAGGGGGACGGGAAGGGGTGGGGAGGAGGCGAGAGAAGTCCGCGCGCGCGTCACCTTTGCAGCCCGGAGAAGTTGCGCGCCGGCGGCGGCGGGGGAGGCGGCCGAAGAGGCGGAGGAAGCGCGCCAAGGGGCGGAGGAGGAGGAGGAGGGCGACGACGAAGCGGCGGCGGCGGCGGAGGGGAGAGTCCGCTCCGGTTCCGGCGGCGCGTCCATCCAGCCCGGCGAGCCGGCTGCGCTGTGGGAGCGCACGGGCAGCGGCTGCCACGGTCGCTCGCTGCCGGGCTCGCTGTTCTCTCTCTCTCGCGCGCGCTGCTGCCGGCCGCCGCGGCGTCTGCGGGATCGAGGAGCGAACCGAACAAAGAGCAGCGGCGCCGGCGCCGGGGAATCAATTTCTAATACCTATCGATGGGGAGGGGAGGAGGGGTGGGAGGGAGGGAGGGAGGGAGGCAGAGGCAGCCAACCGCCCCGTCCTCCCCCACGCTCTCCCCCCTCCCGCTCCTCCTCCTCCTCCTCCTCCTCCTCCTCCCGCTGCGCCCCGAAAGGCCCCGCGCCCAGCGCCGCGCGCGCTCCGGACACGAACCTGGCGCCGCCGCCGGAGAGCCCCGGGCTCCCGATATCGAGCCATCGATCCCGCATCGGCGGCCATCTTGGGGGAGGGAAGGCAGCCGGCTGGCCGGCCGGCCGGCGCGGACATCGGGGGGTGGGGGTGAAGGGGGTGCCCTGCCGCCTCTCGGGGGGCTTCGCTGCGGCTGGACTCGGGGCCCCCTGCTCCTCCTCCTCCCGCCTTCCTCCCTCGAGCGGGATGGGAAAAGAAGCTGCAAGCGAGGCAGTAAAACGAAACGGGGATCCATATATTGGAAACGGGGAAGGGGGGGAATGGGAAGGGGGGCTGAAGACGAGGGAGGGGGTAGCAAAAAGAGAGGTCGGCGAATTCGCTTGCAATACAACCCCCCCAACCCAACGAAACAAAGTATTTCATCCCTGCACCCCCGCACCCCAAGTCCAGGCATGCTTACTCGGAAGTAAGTCCAACCGACTTTAGTGGAGGAGCGTCATAATAATAATAATAATGTGCCGAGAGTTATTTCCCCCGAGATCGCTAGACCATACTCGCGAGGAATCCCACCTATAGGATCGGATCGGCCTGATTCCACGCAGGTCGCCCGGGAAGGAGGTCCTGTTGACTTCGGCGGAGCTCTTTCCTCAAAAGTGGGGGGGGGGGCCGACAGGCGGGATTTGGAGCAGGATCGGGTTTACTCGGGAGTAAACCGCGCCGACTTTCCGGGAGCTTCTTCGAAAGTTCGCAGGGCGTAGGATCGCGGCCGTCGCTGGTGCGATGGGCGATTTGGTTTTGCGCTCGGAAATGGGATTAATTCGCACCCCGCGGAGTCTTATCCAATGGGGATGGATGGCAGCGAAGAAGGTCTTCTTTCTGGGGAGGGGGCTCAGCTAGGAAATTGGGGGCAACAGCCCGATGCAGTTGCTAGAAATGAAGTGGCCCTCTGCTAAATTAGAAAGGGAAGGGAACCCATGAAGTCATTGGGGGTTCACCTCAACCTGTGCCCAAAAAAGGCGATCGGCGTGACCCACATTGCCCATCCACAAAGGAGCTGGCTGAAGAAATTAGGGCAAGAGCCCGTCCCCCCACCTTGAGAACTTGCAAAAGTCTCGGGCTTGTGTGATCCCCTCCTTCTGCAGGGGTTGCTTCTACCACCCCATCCCCACCCCCCCAAAAAACCCTTTTGAGGCCTCAAGACATTTGCTTGCCTGGTGCAGGATATCAAATGATGCCTGCCTCCCCAAAAGTTCAAGCCCCAATGACCCAAGCGTGGCCAAGTTATATCGGTATTAGAGATGGAATATATAAGGAAATAAACATTTCTTTCCAGTAGCACCTTAAAGACCAACTAAGTTTGTTCTTGGTATGAGCTACCAAGAACAAACTTAGTTGGTCTCTAAGGTGCTACTGGAAAGAAAATTTTGTTTTGTTTTGACTATGGCAGACCAACACGGCTACCCACCTGTAACTGAATATATAAGGGTCATTCAAATGCTGCCCTAGACATTATACCACTGTTACAATTCCGTAAATATTTCTTCTGTTTATCCCATTTTTGTACGAATACTTGTCTTGTGTTGCCTCTCAAACCATTAGTCAGTTGCGCCATTTCTACATATTCCTGTAATTTATTTTGCCAATCCGTTATGGTTGGAACATTTCCCCCTTTCCTGTTCGTTGCTATCAATGTCCGAGCTGCAGCCGTGGCATATAGAAAAAATTTCTCTCCAATTTTTGGGAATATCATCGCCGAGAATGCTTAGCAGAAAAGCCTCGGGCTTTTTTTTAGAAAGGTTAACCCAAAGTTTTTTTTTCCAGCTCATCATAAACAAGGCACCAAAATCCCCTAATCTTTCCACATGTCCACCACATGTGATACATGTCTCCAATCCACAGGTGCGCTCTGGGATCTGAAGATTTCCAACACAGCAACACTGATGTGTTTGGAGCAAAACAGAGGCCTGACAGGACCTTTTAAAAAAAACCGCAAGGAGCCCCTCTTTCATCCCAGCTGGTTATTTTAAGAACACTGGTCGGCATTGGTGCCTGAGTTTGCTTGCCTTCCTCTCCCCCCCCCCCCATCCCTTCTTTTTTTGGGGGAGGAAATAAATGAGACAGTCCTCTGCCCCTAGGCGCTTACACTGACACAGGAGGGGAGAGCCAGCAGTTCCAGGACATGTACTTCGGCTCCCCTTCTGCAGGAGGAGCTGATGGATTGTGCCTTTACAGACAAGGTGGCTTTAGAAGGCTCTCTGAGGGGCGGCTCCACACAGGCAGGTGAGGGGGGGGGGCAGTGCCAGGCACCTGGGGCAGCAGGAGTTTTCTTTGCTGTGTCGGATCTCCGGTGACAAAGCTTGATGGCGCAAGTCAATATTGTCTTTCATCGTTCCATTTATACATCCCACCTTTCCTCTGAGGTGCGCAAGGCAGCCTGGACCAAGAGACGCCGGCCGGCCCATTGTCACCCCAGGTGGCCCCCAAACGCAACCCATTGCGGTCTGTGAGCGGAATTGCCATTTCCACACAAGCTGGGAGTACTGAGCTTTTTCTGTGTGTGCATCACCTATGTTCTGAGCGTAACATAGGTGCTATGGGAGAAGCGTTTGCAGGCCAGCTCGCATTCGCCTTGCGTGGACCACAGCTCGGTGGCAGGCCATCATCATCATCATCATAACACAGTGGACGCTCTGGTTGCAAATGTGATCCATCCATGCGGGAGGCACTTTTGCAGCCCCCAGCGTTCACCCCCTGCGCATGTGCGTGGTGCAATTTGGCGCTTCTGTGCATGCGCAAAGCACGGTTTAGCACTTCTGCGCATGGGCGAGCGCCGAGACCCGGAAGTAACCCGTTCTGTTACTTCCGGGTTCGGCGCGGTGTGCAACCCAAAATCGCGCAACCTGAAGCGGCCGTAACCTGAGGTATGACTGTGATTTATTCTTTATACCCTGCCCATCTGGTTGAGTTTCCCCAGCCACTTTGGGCGGGTTCCAACAAAATATTAAAATACACTTCCAGCCAGGGTCGAGCTGGGAATGTCCCCCATCTGAAACCCCAGAGAGCCCCCCCCCTCCTGCAAGTGAGAGTAAATAATACAGAGTTAGATGGACCCAGTGGTCCGCCTCGATATACTTCCTGCCTCCCTGCTCCTATAGCCCTTGTGGAAGGTGCCATTGGGTGACCTTTTATTTCATTCCAATGTTTTCATTATCACTGCAACACTTCTCCAGCTATTTCCCCTCACCCCCCAAATGTTAGAAAGGCACAGCGCTCTTGATGCCACTCTGAGTGCTGTTAACACTGTTTTGTAAGACGGCATGATGGTGTTACCGCACAATACCTCTCTACCATTTTTAAATATATATAGCCAGAAATTTTAGTGCTAATTAAAAGATTGTTAACGCACACAAGAATGGGGTCATAAAATGATGCTCACCACAGAACGGAAGAGAAACACGAAGGGGGCTGTTTCTCTGCAGATAATGAAGTAAAGGTAAAGGGACCCCTGACCATTAGGTCCAGTCGCGGACGACTCTGGGGTTGCGGCGCTCATCTTGCTTTACTGGCCGAGGGAGCCGGCGTACAGCTTCCGGGTCATGTGGCCAGCATGACAAAGCCACTTCTGGCGAACCAGAGCAGCACACAGAAACAGTGTTTACCTTCCCGCCAGAGCGGTACCTATTTATCTACTTGCACTTTGACGTGCTTTCAAACTGCTATGTGGGCAGGAGCAGGGACCGAGCAACGGGAGTTCACCCCATCGCGGGGATTTGAACCGCTGACCTTCTGATCAGCAAGCCCTGGGCTCTGTGCTTTAACCCACAGCGCCACCCACGTCCCAGATAATGAAGTACACTTCCCTTTTTCTGGGGGAGGAAATGGGCCTTTTGGAGCCTGGGGGGAAAATGGAAGAACCGCACATACAACGCAGGATGGGAACATCTGAGGCAATGTTACACTGAACATCTAGTTTAGCTTCATGGCTGAGTCAGGATTTGAACCCGGGTCTCCTAGCCCCAGACTTTTAACTGTGACCCCCCACATACGTACACTAGCCTTCGTTGACAAGCAGGTAAACACATGATCTGAGTGTCTGAGGCAATTTGGCACATCTTCCGTGGGACAGTGACGCTGAAGCACAAACTAAAAGAAAACACAGCTCCATTCCACTCAGAATTTATGTATGGGAGTGACAGCTGTCCATATATGTAAGTCATCAAGGGGTGAACATATATATATTCAGAGGATGAAGGAAAACTGCCCAAATTCTCATTTATTTCAGGCCATTCTTGGCTGAAGATCTCAGAACTGTTAGCAAGCATGGTAAATAAAAGTAAAAATCTGTTCTATCCCACCTTTCTATCATTCCAAGACGAACCTCAGTTGATAACCGTACTGTACGCTGCCTTCAGTTTTATCCTGAATATCGCCCCACAACAGGCTTTCACCATCTTGTTTACCTTGACCTTCCTACTGAAATTGCTACACTCAAAACGCACGCGTTAAAATTGCTCCCTGGTTCTAGGATAAGAAAAGTTACATTCCTCTTTTGTAAAACCCAAGAGAGCTGGCAAACAGATCACGCCAGCAGGCAAACCATCTCTCGGTAGAGATAAATCCCTTCAGAGTCCATTTGGGGTTTAGGTAACCAGAGGAACACTTCTTGCACTTATTTTTTTGTTTGTTTGTTTGTTTGTTTTATTTAAGACTTCTTTATTATATTGCAAAGTAAATACATCAAAACCATACATAAAGATTCATATCCAATAAAACAGAAAGAAAGGGAGGGAAATGCAAAGAAAAGTAGACAGTAAAGGAATAAAGAAAATAATATTTCAGTACAATAAACACTATTAATAATAATAATAATAATGATAGACTTCCATCACTCTCACAACACTTCCTTTCACCTTTCATATTTTATCTGTATTTCAATATTATTTTCATCTATAATATATTTCATCTTAATATACCTATATTTCCCCTTTTCCATTCACGAGGTCATTCTAGAAGTGAAGCTTGTTTGATTTATTACTTGTGTTCACTGCCCCGGGATCCTACGGGATGAGGAAGGGGACAATTTTTAAATGAAAGAAAACTGGGCAAATTCATGGAAGAGAAGACAGACAGTGGCTCCTAGCCATGATGGCTCTGCTCTGCCTCCACAGCTGGTGGATGTTCCTGAATCCCAGTTGCTGGAAACCGCAGGAAAGGAAAGGGCTCTGGTGCTCATGTCCTTATTGCTGGTTTCCCAGAAGAGGCATCTGGGTGGCCACTGTGAGAACAGGATGCTGGACTGGATGGGCCTGATCCAGCAGGCTCTTCTCTGTTATCATGACCTTCCAGATCCAATGCTTCTTCCTTTTCCAGTTTTATCCAGTCCCTAATCCAAACCAAACATGCAGCCTCGTAGTACAATTTAAGGTCTGGGAGGCTCTTCTTAGGTGCTTAGCCACGAAACAAAAGAATTTGAACACCTGTAAAGGCACATGGGCTGCACCAGTGCAAACCATTCCGTTCAGACCTCTCCCAAATATCTGTGTCCACACAGATGTCATGAGATGCCTGAAAACCGATCAATGAGAGGGACAGCCTTGTCTCAAACTGAGGGGAGAGCACAGAGGAGGCCTCAACCCACATAGACCGCAAAAGCTAACCTGGCAGGAGGGGAGGCCCCTACCAAGCGTTTGCTTTCTGTGACCATGAACTGGAGGTTGCAACCCCAAGAAGTTCACTGAGAAACGAGAGATCTCCGAGGTTGGGCAGCTTCCTGCTCTGGCTTTGTTGCACTGAGGAGGAGGCGGGCCCCCACACCCAGCTCTATATCCAGGGCCATCTTTAGCAGATGTGACGCAGGGGTGCAAATATCCGCCCAGCACCCTCAAATTACCACGGATGGGGGGGAGCGAAGCTGCGCACTGCACTGGCAGCCTGGGAGGGGGACACACACTCTCCCCCATGCCGCTGCGGGAGAGCAATCCCCGCAGAGGCTTAGGAGGAAAGCTGCGCCCCGCCAACCATATGGCTGGCGGGGCTCAGCTGGTGGGCATGCAGGGAAAGGGGAGGCCGCCGGCAAAGCCGCGCAGCTCCCCCACTCACTGGGGCACCCCTGAGAGGCCGGCGCCCTGGCGCGACGCACCACTAAGCCCTATGAGAAAGGCAGCTCTGTCTATATCAGCAGCTTCCCCAGTCAGCCGCAGCAGCTGCTTTGCATGCAGAAGTTGTCGTTCAGTCGTGTCCGACTCTTTGTGACCCCATGGACCAGAGCACTCCAGGCACGCCTATCCTCCACTGCCTCCCGCAGTTTGGCCAAACTCATGCCAGTTGCTTCGAGAACACTGTCCAACCATCTCATCCTCTGTCGTCCCCTTCTCCTTGTGCCCTCCATCTTTCCCAACATCAGGGTCTTTTCTAGGGAGTCTTCTCTTCTCATGAGGTGGCCAAAGTACTGGAGCCTCAACTTCAGGATCTGTCCTTCTAGTGAGCACTCAGGGCTGATTTCTTTGAGAATGGATAGGTTTGATCTTCTTGCAGTCCATGGGACTCTCAAGAGTCTCCTCCAGCACCATAATTCAAAAGCATCAATTCTTTGGCGATCAGCCTTCTTGATGGTCCAGCTCTCACTTCCGTACATTACTACTGGGAAAACCATAGCTTTAACTATACGGACCTTTGTCGGCAAGGTGATGTCTTTGCTTTTTAAGATGCTGTCTAGGTTTGTCATTGCTTTTCTCCCAAGAAGCAGGCGTCTTCTAATTTTGTGACTGCTGTCACCATCTGCAGTGATCATGGAACCCAAGAAAGTGAAATCTCTCACTGCCTCCAATTCTTCCCCTTCTATTTGCCAGGAAGTGATGGGACCAGTGGCCATGATCTTAGTTTTTTTGATGTTGAGCTTCATCATTAGAAGGTCGCAGGTCAAATCCTGGAAGACCCTCCCCCCCCAAAAAAAATCTCTGCAGGGTTGCTGCCGGCCAGGGTTGACAATGCAGGACTCTCTAGGCCAGGGGTCTGACTCGGTAGAACGCAGCAGCGCCTGATTGTTGGAAGCCCAAACCTTTGGCATCTGATAGCTTTAGGGGGGGGGAATCGTTTTTGCAATGTACACTTTCCACCCCACCCCACCCCACCCCCGAATAGCAGACAGGCTGGACTCCAGCAGAATGAGTCCCCCCCTGGACTCTGAGAGACCCATTATCTCAAGGAGCTTTTTTTTAAAAAAAAAATCCCTCCCTCTAAGGGTTATTAAATGATTTAAACGGGTCTAGCTTTGTTTCTGCTTTTGCATCCTCATGAATAATGGAAGCTGTTGCTTGTTAACGTCCAAACCTATTACGGCAGGTGATTTACTCTGCATCAGTCTTCGGGCTCTGCTCACCTCGGCAAGGTTTGCTTCCCCCATAAATTTGTAACTTCCACTAATAATTTAATAGATTCCCTGACATGGATTATGGATATGACAAACTCCGGCGCGTTGGCTAAAGGCGCCATCTGGTGGCGGCAGGGCAGCGCTGCAGAAGGCACAGCGAGGACTCCGGGACCTCTCTACTGTATTTTGACCTCAAGATGCACAAACGGTCCGGAGTTCAGGCCCACGAGATCCTGCGTCCCCACTCATGAGATTTCTCTGGGTCGGCCACAATCTTGCAAAATATTTGTGAGAGGCTCCCAGAGCCCAGTAAGCAAGCTCTTTCCGGGTCAGGGGCTGTGCAAAAGGAGCTTTTCAACTTCCTGCCTTCCATGTGTTTAATTTGTGCGATTTCAACTGGCCAGACTTCAACCGCTTGAAGTTTAAATTGTGCAAGTTAAATGCACACAAGTTGTGATTGTACCAAACCGTAAAATATATATATTTTTTATGATCTGAAATGCCACAAAGCTTGCATGTGTGCTGAAATTAAAACAGCTTCCTAGATTTTCTGCTTGCAAAATTCTGTAAAATCACTTGCAAAATCACTTAACTGACCTGGCGAAGCACACATGTTTCCTTAAGCAGCAGAGAAAGGGAACCAAGGCTGTCCTAGTGACGCGTTGTTGCTCTCTGAGGGTTTTAAAATATGTATATTTTTCCGCTGAGAAAAAGAGCATTTTGTGGAACAGTTAGCAATCACCAACGTTAGCAGAATAGATCGCACCATCATCTCTGCAGTTAGAAATGCACTCTGTATTCTGGAAGTGACTAGCATGAGTTTGGCCAAGCTGCAGGAGGCAGTGAAAGATAGGCGTGCCTGGCGTGCTCTGGTCCATGGGATCAGGAAGAGTCAGACACGACTGAACGACCGAACAACAACAAAATTATTTCCTTTACTGTTACGTCACAAAGATCAAGTTGGCTGAATTTCGTTTTTCCTGTTTTGTCAAACTTCATGTGCACATTATAGCGAAACTGCCATAGTTCTCCACAGAGGTTCATGTTCAAGTCAACAGAGAATTGGTCAACTAGTTTTGGGGAACCATGGGGGTATTCTCGATATCTGTACCATGTCAGACCATTGGGTCATCAACACCAAATCCTCATATGGGACAGCTGCATCTGCATTGGACTAGATGGTCCTCAGGTCCTTTCTGTGATTGGCCAGGGAGTATATATTTCAAAAAGTGCAAATACGGACACAAAAATTGCGAAGCATTTTTTTTTCTTTTGCAAAATCTCCCCACCAAAAAATGCAGTTTTTGAGCTATTTTTAAGGAAGTTCGCAAAACAACCCAACAATTCTTCCAACATGAATTGCCGTGTTTCCCCGGAACATTTTAGCAGTTTTCGGAAATCATGCCCAGGCGATATTTTTGACGGACGAAACCCAGGTATGCCTGGCAAAACCAGGACATGTGACAGCCCTATCTCAGTACCAAGTCAGAAACTAGCGCTTGACCCCAGAATCCCTCACACTCAGGGCAGGTGAGCTTTCCCTGAAAGCTTCAGCATCACACATGGCGAAACCACCAGGCTCATTCTTCCACTGCAGCCCAGAAGCAGAGCCCCTGTTTGGCATGCAGAAAGGCCCAGGTCGAATCTTTGGCTTCCCTCCTATTAAAAAAGGACTGGGGTGGAGACCTTTCTCTGCCTATGACCCTGGCCAGCCTCTCCTGGTCAGAGAAGACCATTCTGAGAGAGATGGAGCCATACCTCTCCAGGTGCCTTCTCCTGCTTTATGTAGCTGGAGTGGGGAGAAAGCCCCTTTCGGTTTTGCACTCATAGGCAAATCTGTCAAAACAAAATTAAAAATTAAAAAATCCTTCCAGTAGCACCTTAGAGACCAACTAAGCATGCACACGAAAGCTCATACCAAAAACAACTTAGTTGGTCTGTGGGTTAAACCACAGAGCCTAGGGCTTGCTGATCAGAAGGTCGGCAGTTTCGAATCCCTGCCACGGGGTGAGCTCCCGTTGCTCGGTCCCAGCTCCTGCCCACCTAGCAGTTCGAAAGCACATCAAAGTGCAAGTAGATAAATAGGGACCGCTCCAGTGGGAAGGTAAACGGTGTTTCCGTGTGCTGCTTTGTTCGCCAGAAGCGGCTTTGTCATGCTGGCCACATGACCCGGAAGCTGTCTGCGGACAAACGCCGGCTCCCTCGGCCTATAGAGCGAGATGAGCGCCGCAACCCCAGAGTCGGACACGACTGGACCTGATGGTCAGGGGTCCCTTTACCTTTACCTTTAGGTGCTACTGGAAGGATTTTTTAAATTTAAATTTTTAATTTTGTTTTGACTTGTTGTTGTTGTTCAGTCGTTCAGTCGTGTCCGACTCTTCGTGACCCATGGACCAGAGCACGCCAGGCACGCCTATCCTTCACTGCCTCTCGCAGTTTGGCCAAACTCATGTTAGTAGCTTCAAGAACACTGTCCAACCATCTCATCCTCTGTCGTCCCCTTCTCCTTGTGCCCTCCATCTTTCCCAACATCAGGGTCTTTTCCAGGGAGTCTTCTCTTCTCATGAGGTGGCCAAAGTACTGGAGCCTCAACTTCAGGATCTGTCCCTTCTAGTGAGCACTCAGGGCTGATTTCTTTGAGAATGGATAGGTTTGATCTTCTTGCAGTCCATGGGACTCTCAAGAGTCTCCTCCAGCACCAGTTACAGGTGGGTAGCCGTGTTGTCTGCCATAGTCAAAACAAAATTGAAAATTCTTTCTAGTAGCACCTTAGAGACCAACTGAGTTTGTTCCTGGTATGAGCTTTCGTGTATCTGAAGAAGTGTGCATGCACACGAAAGCTCATACCAGGAACAAACTCAGTTGGTCTCTAAGGTGCTACTAGAAAGAATTTTCGATTTTGTTTCCTCCCAGCACCATAATTCAAAAGCATCAATTCTTCGGCGATCAGCCCTTCTTTCAGCCTTAGCCGATCAGCCTAAGTTTTGACTATGGCAGACCAACACGGCTACCTACCTGTAACAGGCAAACCTGTCTCATTCAGGCAACAATCAGGGGGATATTGCATGCAGAGATGGGCAGACGAGGAAAAATTCGCACTGCAATGCTGGTGATTTTCACGAGGGCTTTGAATGAAAGAAGAATTGCCGGCAGACCTGGGGAATGTGGAGAACTGGATTTGAGATTGGGGAAAAATTAGGAAGGGAAAGGACTGAAGCTGATGGATTGTCCTGTTCTTGGGATCCTTCTCTCCCACAGGCCAGACTTTCTGTTTCTTGGCCACCTGTTCAAGGGTGCTGCTCCTTCCCTCCCCAAGCTCCGCACATTTCTTCCCATCTTTATCACCATTTGGCAGATGTCAAACGATGCTTCTTTCCCCAGCTGCCTCGCCTTATTTCGGCAGCCTCCCTTGAAACAATAGCGCATGGTCTTTAATTAGTTGTACCATTTCGCTGTTTTGACGCTGCGATCTGAACCACGGATCTGTCAGATGAGGACGCTTTTTTCATTAAAAAAGGCCTGGCTAATTATTTGCAAAATTATACACAGATGTAGAATACATATTTAGAGTCAATATATTAGGGAGTTAATAAATTTCTGTAGTATGTTTCAAGTTAATTCATGCACATTTTTCTATGCATTTTTGAACGCATCTGCCTGTGTCCTGCTTACTTTGGGAAACCTGAACAGTATATGCATATATTATGCTTATTTTGCATATAATTATGCAGAGTTCATCAATATTTTTAATGGAACTGGGGGAGGGAGCGGGGGAGAAAACTCGCTTCTTTGCTGAGATTAATGAGCGAGTTGGAAATTAGAAAATAATTCCGTGCTGATAAGCTTGACTTCGAGATGATCGGAAAATCCCATTCCTATTAATAACTGTAGTCCTGCCTTTTCAGTGCTAACACTGAAGTCAAAAGCGGCACAATATTTTCAAAATCCTTCGGCCCAGCTGCTGAGATGGAACCCTTTACTGGTGTTTTTTTAAAGAGGAAAATTAGTAAAGTACGTGACTGAGATACTATAAAAACCACAGTCCCAGGGCCAGAAATTTTTCAGTTTCACTGAGGATCAGGGACCCAGTAGGGAAGTGATGAGCAGTGGGATTCAGCTTGTCGTGGGAAAGGACAGAGTTAGGAAGGGGCAGGGGAATAGGTGTGACTCCTTATTTGTACCCTCCAAAATTTCTCCAATGAAAATAGGGACGCCCCATTCCATAATGATAATTTTCGGTTTTATGAAAACTTCCCACGGGGGCAGGTTGAGAGACTGACCCCAAAGCGGATGAAGCTTCTGTGCCCTCTGGCTTCAGGAGTCAAGGGGCAGTGATGATTTGCGATGTTTCCCAGCTTGAAAAACAACACGCACCAGCCAGTAAGGCTAAAACCTACTTTATTGTAGATAAAGAGCAGAATGTCTCTGCGTAGCCAGCTCGTTATTTCAGAGCTGTCTAGTAAAGCGTCCAGCATCTCCGATGCAAACAGAAAGTAAAGTACATATGTAAATTACAATGACATCACATGTGTGGATGATTGTTGGATTTCCCACAGTGTGAAACAGACTCTTAAGTCAGGTGCCTCGCTTCTTGCAGCTTGGCTTGTACTGATATCACAACAAATTTTACCATTTATACCTGACACATCTTACTGGGTTGCCCAGCCAGGGGCGTATGAAGTGGGAGGCGGGGGGGGGGGGCGGTTTGCCCCGGGTGCCACTCTGGGGTGTGTGTGACCAAGATAGCCCCTCCCATATGGAGTGCACACACAAGGCAGCCCGTACGAATGTCGCGCATGCATCACCGGGTGGTTCGCCCTGCCCCTCGGCATCCCGCCCCGGGTGCCGTAGAGGGTTCCTCCGCCACTGGCCCAGCCACCCCTGGACAGCTTCCAACATATATATAAAAACATATAAAACATTAACATTTTTAAAAACTCCCCTATACAGGATTGCCTTCAGATGGCTCAGGAGTGAGATAACTCCATGTTGTTGTTGTTGTTGTTCAGTCCGTTCAGTCGTGTCCGACTCTGCATGACCCCATGGACCAGAGCACGCCAGGCACGCCTATCCTTCACTGCCTCTCGTAGTTTGGCCAAACTCATGTTAGTAGCTTCGAGAACACTGTCCACCATCTCATCCTCTGTCGTCCCCTTCTCCTTGTGCCCTCCTCCTTTCCCAACATCAGGGTCTTTTCTAGGGAGTCTTCTCTTCTCATGAGGTGGCCAAAGTACTGGAGCCTCAACTTCAGGATCTGTCCTTCTAGTGAGCACTCAGGGCCGATTTCCTTGAGAATGGATAGGTTTGATCTTCTTGCAGTCCATGGGACTCTCAAGAGGTCTCCTCCAGCACCATAATTCAAAAGCATCAATTCTTCGGCGATCAGCCTTCTTGATGGTCCAGCTCTCACTTCCGTACATTACTACTGGGAAAACCATAGCTTTAACTATACGGACCTTTGTCGCAAGGTGATGGTCTTTGCTTTTTAAGATGCTGTCTAGGTTTGTCATTAACTCCATACCCTCCAACGTTCTCCAATGAAAACAGAGACATCCTAAGGAAAAGTGGAACATTCCGGGATCAAATCAGAACAGGGCGGCTTCTCTAATCAGGGACGTCCCAGGAAAATAGGGACACTTGGAGGGCCTGCCAGTCCTATGGGCTACCCTGAACGGCTACGCGAAAGCGAGAGGTTTCTCTACACACATTTTTCCATCCAAGCAAGCCAGAGGCGGACTCGGGGTTCATGGACTGACTACATTCCAGCCAGGCATTTAAAAGAAGCACACAGAGAGGGTGCGTGCTGGGGAAGGTTCAAGGCCTGGGGAGAGTCCCAGGGGCCGGGTGGAGAGGTTGCAGGGCCGCCTGAGGTAGGGGCATAGCTGTCAAGTCTCCCTTTTTTGGCGGGAAACTCCCTTATTCCAAGCCGTTTCCCCGCAGCTATCCCTTATTGTTGATATCTCTTAAATTTCCCTTATTTCTGGGAAGGAGACTTGGAGTCCAGGGACTCCTGGGTTCCTGCCTTTCTCAGCCCTGCCTGCCTGCCTGCCTGCCTACCTCACAGGACTGTTGTGGGGATTAAATGAGGACTAGGACCAGGGAGCTCCTTGGAGAAAAAGGTGGAATATAAATACCTAATAACAAACAGACAGATATATAAAGAAGAAGATAAAATAGACGAATGTTTCTCTGCAACAGGTTCTCAGATTAAGCATTGCTGCCCCTAACTGGAGGCAGAGCAGAGCCAACCTGGCCAGAAGCCATCAGTGGTCCTCTCCTCCTGCATGAATTTGCCTAATCCTTTTCTAATGCCATCTAAGTTGGTGGCCATCGCTGCTCCCTGTGGCAGGGAGTCCCAGAGGTTAACCATGTGTTGCGTGAATAAGTGCTTTCTTTTCTCTGTCCTGATTTCTCTTTCCTGGTGTAAATTAATTTGTAGCCTGGGGGGGATTACCGCGGCGTGGACTGTCCCTGAGAACCGTAGACTGTCCCTGGGACGGGTGAGGGTGCTGATCCCTTATTTTCAAATCCGAACTTGACAGCTTATGGGTAGGGGTACCCTCGATTGTTCCACCACTTTTTTACAGACCCCCTCCCCAACAGCACTTTGCAATACAGGGTACGAAACATGGGCGATTCAGCTCCACATTCTCCATTCCTTCCACATCCCAAACTCCTAAGATCGAATCCTATTGGGAGCAACATTAACACAACCTCCCCTCCCCTCCCTTCCCCTCCCCTCCCCTCCCCATGGGTTACACAGCCTCTTCCCCCCTCCCCATCATTCATCAGGCATTTCAGAACAGGAGTTTCATCTCCACAGGCGAACCCACGTCTGCCTTCATTACTTCACCCAGCTGTTCACATATTCCCGCCTCTCCCCATATCCAGAGAGACACCTTTCTTTCTCCCACCCTGAAAATCCATTTTTTAGCGAGGGGAGGGATTTATTTGCAGGTCACAAAGGAGGGCATGCAAATAATGTCTTCCTCGTTTTTTCGTTTTATTGCGAGAGGCGTCGTGCTCCTCTGCTTGGAAATGGAGTTCAATCAGGCATAGCTGTTAAATTAAGTCTTGCCTTTACCCCTCAGGTAAACAAACAAACAAATAAACAAAAAACCGTAACTCTACTCCCCTCCCCCCAAAGAAAAATCTAATTGAAAACCGCCGAAGAATTGATGCTTTTGAATTATGGTGCTGGAGGAGACTCTTGAGAGTCCCATGGACTGCAAGAAGATCAAACCTATCCATTCTCAAGGAAATCGGCCCTGAGTGCTCACTGGAAGGACAGATCCTGAAGTTGAGGCTCCAGTACTTTGGCCACCTCATGAGAAGAGAAGACTCCCTGGAAAAGACCCTGATGTTGGGAAAGATGGAGGGCACAAGGAGAAGGGGACAACAGAGGATGAGATGGTTGGACAGTGTTCTCGAAGCGACTGGCATGAGTTTGGCCAAACTGCGGGAGGCAGTGAAGGATAGGCGTGCCTGGCGTGCTCTGGTCCATGGGGTCACGAAGAGTCGGACACGACTGAACGACATAACATAAACAAACAACAACAACAACAATTGCATAGGAGAACAGAAGGCAAGATGGGGTAGCAGAGGAAGACATACCCTCCAACATTTCTCCAATGAAAATAGAGGTGTCCTTTTCCATAATGATGGTGGTGATTTTAATATTTATACCCCACCCATCTGACTGGGTTGCCCCGGCCACTCTGGGCAGCTTCCAACATACAGTATATTAAAAACATAATAAAACATTAAACATTTTTTAAAAAAACTTTCCTATACAGGGCTGCCTTCAAATGTCTCAGGGGTCGGATAACTCCATAACCTCCAACATTTCTACAATGAAAATAGAGGCGTTCTAAGAAAAGCGGGACATTCCAGGATCAAATCAGAAACCGGGACAGCTTCTGTAAATCCGAGACTGTCCCTGGAAAATAGGGACACTTAGAGGGTCTGGGAGGAGGAGATGAGAGACTAAGTACCGCATTTTTCTGAATATAAGACTAGGTTTTCCCCCTAAAAAATAATGTCCAAAATTTGGGGGCTTATACATGGATAGATGTCCCCCCCCATTTTCTTAAATCAGAGTCCCCAAAAATAACAGGGCATCTTATACATGGGGGCATCTTATAGACGAAAAAATTATGGTAGTTTCAAACGTTTTGGCTTAGGTAGTAGAAAACAATGATTCAGAGTGACCCTACTGTCCAAGAAGCACTTTCTTGGGGCTCAATAGCTGGAAGAGCACTGAGGATTTGACGCTGGTGGCCAGAATGATACTGTTGTGGACTCTATTGGTACTGCACAATAGCACCTGTGCACTCAAAACCCTGACTTTCCCCCATGGAACTTACTCTGTAGTAAGTGTTTGTAAGATTTCAACCCTGTGTGACATTTTGGAAAATATGCAGGCAATTGTTAACAAATAACACACTGCTGGAATTATTATTATGATTTATATACCGCCTTTTTCGCCTGACAAGAATTATTTTCTCCCAACCAAAACGGACACAGGATAGATGATCTCACCTTGAGTTCTCCTCTACACAGGCCCTTCTGCTGGATCTGAACCCCTGAGTGGGTCATGGAATCCAAAATGGGCTCTGTAATTCACTCTGCACGTGTACAGAGAGGCTGAGGAATATCTGTGTCTGATCTGTTCAGGTGGTATTTCCTGAACGGATCTGGAACCTACTGCGACGGAGAGTCGCATCTCCAAAAGGATATTGCAGGGCTTGAAAAGGTTCCAGGAAAAGGGCAAACCAACACGATCAGGGATTAAGAAAGGCTGCAGCTTTTGGGGCCTTTCATTTAGAGGAAAAAGTGAATAAGAGATGACATGATAGACAATTATAAAATGATGCCTTGCTTGGAGAAAGCAGATACGGTAGAGAAAAGTTGTTTCTCTCATCCCTCTCTCCCTCTCTCCTCTCTCTCTCTCTCTCTCTCTCTCATCTCTCTCTCTCTCTCATGACACTAGAACTTGTGGGAAAGCCAAAAAGTTGAATGTTGGAAGATTCAGGACAGATAAAAGAAAGTACAGAGTGCTTGGATCCTGCTTGCTGGTTTACCCATCTGGTGGGCCACTCTGAGAACAGGATGCCAGGCTGGATAGGGCCCCCTTTCTACCTGATCCAGCAGGCTTTTCTTATGTTCAGACAGATGAAGAAGAAGAGGAGGAGGAGGAGGAATTTGGATTTGATATCCCGCTTTATCACTACCCAAAGGAGTCTCCAAAGCGGCTAACAATCTCCTTCTCCCTTCCTCCCCCACAACAAACACTCTGTAGGTGAGTGGGGCTGAGAGACTTCAGAGAAGTGTGACTAGCCCAAGGTCACCCAGCAGCTGCATGTGGAGGAGCGGAGGCCGCGAACCCGGATTTCCCCAGATTATTAGTCTACCACATTTAACCACTACACCACACTGGGCTTCTCTAATGACCCTAATATCCTTCTAATTTGAATTTATTGGTTAACCAAGAGAGGTTTTTAACATTCCAGGCCATGCATCCCAAATTCAAGATGTGCTACAAAAGCCACGATCAGACCCACGCTCTACGTGGCGTTACCTTTGAAGGTGACCCGAAACTACAACTAATCCAGTATGCGGCAGCCGACTGGTGACTGGGAGCGGCCGCCGAGACCATATAACACGGTCTTGAAAGACCTTCATTGGCTCCCAGTACGTTTCTGAGCACAATTCAAAGTGTTGGTGCTGACCTTTAAAGCCCTAAACGGCCTCGGCCCAGTATATCTGAAGGAGCGTCTCCACCCCCATCGTTCAGCCCGGACACTGAGATCCAGCTCCGAGGGCCTTCTGGCGGTTCCCTCCCTGCGAGAAGTGAGGTTACAGGGAACCAGGCAGAGGGACTTCTCGGTAGTGGCGCCCACCCTGTGGAACGTCCTCTCATCAGATGTCAAGGAATAAAACAACGATCTGGCTTTTAGAAGACATCTGAAGGCAGCCCTGTTTAGGGAAGTTTTTCATGTTTGATGTTTTACTGTGTTTTTAATTCTGTTGGGAGCTGCCCAGGGTGGCTGGGGAAACCCAGCCAGATGCGTGGGGTATAAATATATTATTATTATTATTATTATTATTATTATTATTATTATTATTATTATATAAACTAGTGGGCCTATCCAATTTCAGTATGCAATACCACGAAACAGCAGTCCATCCTTTTCTGTTTTAATAACTTTTTTCTCCCCAAACAGAATAATCATTACCAGTAAACAAACCTACTGGCTAATGTACATAAGCAGCAAATTAAGAAGCTTCGTGGATATGTCATTCCCCTCTCAGCCTCGCTCGGTGCAAAGCCGCTGCTTGCGGTTGGAGTGGGGGGGGGGCCCTATCGATTCTGCAAACGTATATTATTTTGCACTGTAAGTACCAGTGGTCTGTTGTCGTTAAATATATGACAGATAAATTTAAAATGCATTAGTTTAATAAAAATGCATAAAGTAGAGTCAGGCAGCATTAGTTTGCCCTGTAAAATTCATTTCATAAATATTAGCTCATGTTAAAAATGCATTGATTTCCTGGGAAATTGGATTGGTCAAAGGGAATTACATTTGGTTGGAATGGGAATGTTCCCATTTTCTCTCCCCCCCTCCAACACAAAAAACCCCTCAAAACATATGTATTAGCTTCGTGAACTGCATTAACCCATAATACTCCCACGTACCTGTAGTATATAAATATATACTGAAGAATGAAGAATGTGTTCCTGAGGAGTTAGATGACAGGGGATTGAGCAAACGATCTCTGTTGCATTGGCTTCAATGAGACTTTGTATAACCAAATTTGGATTTACAAGAAGAGAGAGTACAGGTGGGTAGCTGTGTTGGTCTGCCATAGTCAAAACAAAATAAAATAAAAAATTCCTTTCCAGTAGCACCTTAGAGGCCAACTAAGTTTGTTCTTGGTATGAGTTTTCGTGTGCATGCATAAAACAAGATACACTTAGAGAAAGGCAGGTTTTTCCCAGTAGATTTCTTTTCCAGAGATTGTGCTCCAAGGCCCCCCATCTTGAAAACGAATCCCTCCTAGATATTGTGATCCTGACAAATTGTTTACCAAAAATGACTTCTCGGCAGCCAGGTTGTTCAAGTTGAGCAAAATAATAATTAGGAATGCAAGGACTATGCAGAACTGGTTTGTGGCATTCACACCCAGAAAGCGTCATCGGCCCAGTCCACACTACTACCCAAAATTTGGCTGCAGGGTGCAAAACACTCCTCCATTCCAGTGAGCGTTTTCCGGGCTGTGTGTGTAAGAATTGTGTCCAATAGAGGCAAAAGTGTCTACGCAATGGAGAGTGTGAGCCCGTATCCTGCCTCTGGTCACGTGTAGTCATGATGCAGAGGATAATGTACAATAAATAAATAACACTGATGATGCAATTAAAGGTTTGAAGAAGAAGAAGAAGAAGAAGAAGAAGAAAGAAGAAGAAGAAGAAGAGGAGGAGTTTGGATTTGATATCCTGCTTTTCACTACCCGAAGGAGTCTCAAAGCAGCTAACATTCTCCTTCTCCCTTCCTCCCCCACAACAAACACTCTGTGAGGTGAGTGGGGCTGAGAGACTTCAGAGAAGTGTGACTAGCCCAAGGTCACCCAGCAGCTGCATGTGGAGGAGCGGAGACGCGAACCCGGTTCCCCAGATTACGAGTCTGCCGCTCTTAACCACTACACCACACTGATATTGGTAAATAAAGGAAACCAAGGGAATACTTTGACCCTCAGTGGTACTGCTTTCACCCCTGGCCCCAACCAAACTGATGAGCATTCAGCAAAGTCTTGTGCCCCCATAGGCAGGGCCAATGACTGCCATGACAGGCCGCGAAGAAGAACAAGCCTCGCACAGTTAAAGGCAGCGTTGCTTGTAGACCTGCACGGAGCCTTTCTGGCTTCCACCCTAGTCTGCCCATGGCTCCATCTTTCAAGATCTCATGAGAATCCAACAGATGAAGACCCAGATGGTAACAGAGGCAAGAAAGAAAGAAAGAAAGAAAGAAAGAAAAGAAAGAAAGAAAGAAAGAAAGAAAGAAAGAACTTGAAATGCAACCCAACAGCAGCTGGATTTTTAAAAGCATCGTCTTGTGGTCCAGAAACTGACAGCTGCAGGCGCATCTGGGACTAAAACGGTAATGTTCGTCTTCTAATTGGAAACACATGCCAAAAGACAGCAGACTCTTTCTTGCCTGTTATAGAAGGTATAGGACCAAGAGGAGCAGATGGTTCAGCCCACTTTGGTTGCAACCAGCTTCCCCCAAAGAATTCTGGGAACTGTAGTTTGCAAAGGGAGCTGGGGATCATCGTCCCATGGCAGTCAGTGGCTCAGGTTTCACGGAAGTGGCAGCAGCAATTAAAGTGATCTGAGTCTGTAGTATTGCAACAAAAGTAGATTCACTTTCTTGGGTTCCATGATCACTGCAGAGGGTGACAGCAGTCACGAAATTAGAAGGCGCCTGTTTCGTGGGAGAAAAGCCATGACAAACCTAAGACAGCATCTTAAAAAGCAAAGACAGTCACCTTGCCGACAAAGGTCCCGTATAGTTATAAGCTATGGTTTCCCCAGTAGTAATGTAGGGAAGTGAGAGCTGGACCATCAAGAAGGCTGATCGCCGAAGAATTGATGCTTTTGAATTATGGTGCTGGAGGAGACTCTTGAGAGTCCCATGGACTGCAAGAAGATCAAACCTATCCATCTCAAAGAAATCAGCCCTGAGTGCTCACTAGAGAGGACAGATCCTGAGTTGAGGCTCCAGTACTTTGTCCCACATCATGAGAAGAGAAGACTCCCTGGAAAAGACCCTGGATGTTGGGAAGATGGAGGGCACAAGGGAGAAGGGGGCGAACAGAGGATGAGATGGTTGGACAGTGTTCTCGAAGCTACGAACATGAGTTTGGCCAAACTGCGAGAGGCAGTGAAGGATAGGTGTGCCTGGCGTGCTCTGGTCCATGGGGTCACAAAGAGTCGGACACGACTGAACGACTGAACAAACAACAACACAAGATTCACAGTGGCTTAGATTCACCTTCTCCATCTGCTCGTCCTCCTGACCGTTGATGTTTAAACCATAGCTCCTTGTGGCTGACACTTCTAGTCATGCATTTAAAAAGGGTTCTTTCAGACTGTCACTATTTGTGATTCATTCACATACCAACAAATGCAGGTTCATAGAATCATAGAGTTGGAAGGGACCACAAGGAACATCTATTCCAACCCTACAATACTCAGGAATATTTTGACCCCAAGATTAAGAGAATTTGGAGTTGTTGTGCAATGAACTCTTCTCTGCCCCCTGCAGTCCAAAGCAGAGTTTTGTTCTAATGGAAGTCACTGGGAAATGCACACTGGAAATTGTAGGGCAAAACTTGCTTTGAATGTTGTTTAATCTCCATCAAACAAATCAGTGTGAATGCATAATAATAATAATAATAAATTTTTATTTATACCCCACCCTTCCCAGCCAAAAACCGGGCTCAGGGCGGCTAACACTAATTAAAATCACAGCAAAAACATAAAAACAATCAATTTAAAATACAGATTAAAATACAAATTCAAAATTAAAACTGCAGTCTCATTTTCAAATAGCCCACCAATAAAAGAATGAAGCATAAGTATCAAACAGAAACCAACCCAAAGGCCAGGTGGAACAGCTCCGTCTTGCAGGCCCTGCGGAAAGATGCCAAATCCCGCAGGGCCCTGGTCTCTTGTGATAGACTGTTCCACCAAGTCGGGGCCAATACTGAGAAGGCCCTGGCCCTAGCTGAGGCCAACCTAGCATCTTTGTTGTTCGGGACCTCCAAAAGATTATTATTTGAGGACCTTAAGGTCCTACACGGGACATACCAGGAGAGGCGGTCCCTTAGGTACGAGGGTCCTAAGCCGCATAGGGCTTTAAAGGTCAAAACCAGCACCTTAAACCTGACCCTGTACCATCTACCTGCCCTGCAGACTTTGTGCAAGCAAGTCAGGGTGGATGCTCGATAAAGAGGTTGTCCGAAAGCAACGTACCGTATTTTTCGCTCCATAAGACACACTTTTTTCCTCCTGAAAAGTAAGGGGGGATATCTGTGCGTCTTATGGAGCGAATGGTAGTCCCTGGAGCTGAATTGCCCACGGACCAAAAGAGGATCATGCTTTTTATTTTACAAAGAGAAAAGGGGGTGTTGAAAGGACCCCGCTCAGCAGCTGATCAGCAAGAGATCGGGAGAGAGATAAAAGTCCCGGCTCCCTTTCAGCCCCGCCCTCCATTGTTGAATGTGCTGCAGAGGGAGGTTGTTTGTTTCCCCAGCAACATGTGACTGGCTGATTAGAATATCTGTCTGGAAACTGTAGAAAAGGCTCCCTTTCCTTTAGAAGCTGCAGAAATGTGAGTTGAACCCCATAAAAATGGGGCTTTTCCTCTTTGCTTTTCCCCCTTTCCAAAAAAAGCTGCAAAAAATTTAGCTGATCCTCAAAAAAAACAACCACAGGGTTTTTCCCTTTGCAAAAAAGCTGCAAAAATTTTAGCTGATCCTCAAAAAAACAGGGCTTTTAGAAGAGGAAACCCTCCTCTAAAAACGAGGTGCGCCCTATGGTCCGGTGCGCCCCATGGAGCAAAATATACGGTAAATCTACTACAGGAAAAGATCTTCCTTCCTGGGTTTTACGCACGCTGAAATCTGCATCTGTTTATGCCAAGGTGAAGAAACCCACGGAATTTCCAAACAAACCAGGACACCCACACAGCATGGCCGCACCGCAGGGGAGGCGTGCAACCAAACAACAGAAACATGCTTGGAACGGTAGGAGAATCAAGTATTGTCTCGCCTTATCTGCAAAGGACGTCATGTTTTACATGAAAAAAGGCCTTCTAATTAATAGGGCAGCCCCCCTCTTGCGTTTGATAAAAAATGGGAAGGAAGAAAAGATTTGATTAACCTGAATTCTTCCCCCCCCCCCAATTTGGTCTGCTCTGCCTGAGCGAGGTGCAGAAGAAAGAGGCTCGCTCTTTCTGGAAAGGGCCGATAACAACCAAAAAAGGGGAACAAAAGCAATTTATCCCCTTGGGCCACAGGAAGGGGGGGGTGGTTCCGCTGCAGAGTCGCCTGCCAGAGAGCCAGGCAAGGTTAATTAGCTTGCCTGATTGCATGTTAATTTAACCCACATGAAAGGTGGTGTCAAAGACAAAGGGGAGCCCATACCATCCAACATTTCTCCGATGAAAATAGGGACGTTCCATTCCATAATGATAATTTTACTATTTTATACCCGACACATCTTACCGGGTTGCCCCAGCCATCTGGGAAACTTCCAACATATATAAAAACATAATAAAACTCTCTTTTTTAATGTCCCTATACAGGATTGCCTTCAGACAGCTCGGGGGTCGGATAACTCCATACCCTCCAACATTTCTCCAATGAAAATAGGGACATCCTAAGGAAAAGTAGGACATTCCAGGATCAAATCAGAAACCGGAACGGCTTCTCTAAATCAGGGGCGTCCCTGGAAAATAGGGACACTTGGAGGGTCTGGGAGTCTGGATTTCCCAGGACTTTAGAGCCCCAACCAAACTTGAAGCAGGACGAGTGGAAAGAGGTGGCGGATTCTGATACGCTCTGAGAAGCTTTAGCACTAAATCGGGCCAATCTGGATAAACCTGGAGGAAACCCTACCGGCATTTGTTCCAATTCAGCGGTAAAAGCAGGTTTCTTGGGAGAAAGTGGCAGGAGTGTGGATGAGCCCCAAGAGGTGACAGTATAGCCAGGGGTGGAAGATTGGACAGTAAAATTAATGGAATATGCAGAACTGGATAAATGACGGGAAGAATCCGGGAACAGCGGGACCAGAATTTCATCAAAGACTGGTTAAAGTTTACGAACTATTTGACAAATAATGACTCGCAATTGAACACATTAATAGGACTTCAAGAAGCTTTGTAGTTAATGTGCAATTATGATTGTTAAAGTGATTAAGAGGTACATGATATTATAAGCAATGATAGACTAAAGAAAATATTATTAAGATAGAAATTTGAACGCCATGTGAAAGGTCTGAGGGAAGTCATGGCTATGATTGCCAAAGTTGATAAATTAATCTGAATTTATATTTTATTTTTTTGTAGTAGTTATAGTAAAACAATAAAAAAATTATACATAGACAGTATAGCCAGGGGTGTAGCAAGGTAAATTGGTACCCGGGAGCAAAAAAAAAAAAAAAAAAGTCACCGTCCCCCAGAGGTGTAGGAAGGTGAGGTGGTACCCGGTGCGGAAAATTTCTTGTCACCCCCCCATTGATTTCCCCCCCCCTGCAAAAATGGTTTTACGTTACTTCATATTTTCTTACAAAGGAATAATAACAAGTAATAATAATAGAAAACTTTTATTTCTATCCCGCCCTCCCCGGCCGAAGTCAGGCTCAGGGTGGCTAACATCAGATACATAACACTGGTATAAAATCAAACAATAATTAAATCACCTCCTAAAAACACCTCAAAATCAAATTAAAGTCTAATTAGATGGCTTTCCACAGGGTTCGGGTTGGGAACAGTAAGTGCTCCACTGAACTGAAATTTCAGCCTTCACGACATAGGAAAACAGCCAAGTAAACAGCTATTTGGTGGAGGAGGGTCAAGATATTAACCGATGCATGATTCATGAATTTCATCTATAGCTATAATCCCTAGTATAGTAAGATAAGACCTTTGGAGCAGGCATTTTAAAAAAGTTTTTCATGAACCGCCCTAGTAGGGCAGTAATTGTTCCTTGATAATTTGTCACCCCCTCCATGATGGAAACTGGGGCGGCCCACCCCCTACGCCCCCCTTGCTACGCCCCTGAGTATAGCCAACTTTGAATGGTTGAAGGACTGCCCTGTGGAAGATGGAACGAGCTTGTTTTCTACTGCTCCTGAGGCTGGAACCTGAACTGATGGATTCAAACGACAGGCAAAGAGATTCAAACTAAACATCAGGAAGACCTTTCTGACAGTATCAGCTGTTCAACAGTAAAACAGACTCCCTTATGAGGTGGTGGGCTCTCCTTCACTGGAGGTTTTTAAGCAGAGCTTGGATGGCCACCTGGCAGGGATTTTAAAGCGGTGATTCCTGCATTGCAGGGGGTTGGACTAGATGACCGCTGGGGTCCCTTTCCAACTCTATGATCAGTTGATCAGTGCCGGATTTACGTATAAGCTAAACAAGCTATAGCTTAGGGCCCACTCTCTTGGAGGCCCTAAAAAACTTTAAAGGAAAAAAACCTGGATGTACATTTCCAAAATATAAGATAAAAAACAAATAAAATAAATCTACATACAGCAACAGTGTTTTGTGTTGTGTAGGCTCCTATGATGTAAATAATGGGCCCCGCCTGCTAGCCTGCTCCCCCAAACATGTTCCCAACCCTAACCCTGTGGAAAGCCATCTAATTAGACTTTAATTTGATTTTGAGAGGTTTTTAGGAGGTAATTTAATTGCTCATTTCTATATTATAAGGTGCCTACATTCTGCATGGACTTTGCATTCTGCATGGACTTTTCAACAATTACTTTGATAAAATACATATTTTGTTATGCGCAAATGGCTTTAGATGCCCATTAGGTCCATAAATTACCATATAGCATATCTGAAGAAGTGTGCATGCACTTGAAAGCTCATACCAAGAACAAACTTAGTTGGTCTCTAAGGTGCTACTGGAAGGATTTTTTTTTTATTTTTTTTATTTGTTTTGCACATAGCATATATTCAACACAAAAAACAGCGACTATTTGTTGTTGACAAAGACAGCTGGGCATATAAAGGGCCCCATTACCTTCAGTAGCTTAGGGCCTCATCAGACCTAAATCTGGCCCTGGGAGTTGATGATTCTGTAGCTGTTAAGTCGTGGGTGGACACAGCAGACGACACAGTGATTTCCAAACAGCTCTTGTTTATTCTCAGGCTGGAACAGGACTAACTGAATGCCTCAACAGCCTGCTTATATAGAACTCAGCTACAACGCAACAGTAACAACTTTCTGCATTTACCCAATCCCTGAACGTCAGCTTACAATCCTTCATTTGCATATGTGGACCTGAGTGAAAACTGCAGCAGAATGAACTATATACACACACCCCTAGTGGCCTAGGGTGAGAACTTCAATACATAACAGTAGCCAACAAGATGCCTTGTGGGAAACCAGCAAGCAGGACCTGGGTTTAAGGGTACACACACACACACACACACACACGAGGTCTTCAGCCACTGGTATTCAGAAGCATTACTGCCTCTGGCAGCGAAGGTAGCACACAGCCATCCTGGCTAGTAGCCATTGACGGTCTTGTGCTCCTGTTCAGGGATGTAGCCAGCCTGAAGCAGGAGGACCCTTGTAGCATTGGTCTCTTGAGGTGTGTGTCTGGGAATGGGGGGAGGGATTGCCCTACCACCACCTAAAATGTTCTGTAGGCAATAGCAAAGCTTTGGGGTTTTGTATACCGTGTTGTTGTCCAGTCGTTCAGTCGTGTCCGACTCTTCGTGACCCCATGGAGCAGAGCACGCCAGGCACCCCTATCCTCCACTGCCTCCCGCAGTTTGGCCAAACTCATGCCAGTCGCTTCGAGAACACTGTCCAACCATCTCATCCTCTGTCGTCCCCTTCTCCTTGTGCCCTCCATCTTTCCCAACATCAGGGTCTTTTCCAAGGAGTCTTCTCTTCTCATGAGGTGGCCAAAGTATTGCAGCCTCAACTTCAGGATCTGTCCTTCCAGTGAGCACTCAGGGCTGATTTCTTTAAGGATGGATAAGTTTGACCTTTTTGCAGTCCATGGGACTCTCAAGAGTCTCCTCCAGCACCAAAAGCATCAATTCTTCGGCGATCAGCCTTCTTGATGGTCCAGCTCTCACTTCCATACATTACTACTGGGAAAACCATAGCTTTAACTATACGGACCTTTGTCGGCAAGGTGATGTCTCTGCTTTTTAAGATGCTGTCTAGGTTTGTCATTGCTTTTCTCCCAAGAAGCAGGCGTCTTCTAATTTCGTGACTGCTGTCACCATCTGCAGTGATCACGGAGCCCAAGAAAGTAAAATCTCTCACTGCCTCACTGTATACCGTATTGACCCCCAAATAAGCCACACCCGCAAATAAGCCACACCTTTAAAATTCAAGGCTTATTTGCGGGTGCGGCCCGCCTCCCGGCTTTCACAGTCGGATCTTGGGGGGGGGGGAATGCAGTTTATATTCAGGCCAATACGGTAATAGCTTCTTTTAATTTCCAATCTTGTATGCTGGACTAGGGGGTTGGAATAGATGACCCTTGGCCCCTTCCGATTCTGCAATTCTGTGATTCTATGTTCCTGTGTTCCTAGCGAGTCTACTGCAGCCACCACCACTCCCTTCCAAACTGACTGGCACGATAAGGAAGGATGTGTTGCGTAGTGGTTAGAGTGGGGCAAATCTGCAGCAGACGAGATGGATTTTAAAAACTTGTGGAAAGTATCCCAAGTACCGGTATCTCTGTAAGGGTGCGTGTCCTCCTGTTTCTATACAGCTGTCATCGTTTTGGCGGGAGAGAGAGGTGTGGGTCTCCCAAAGCCCTGAAATATCTCATTCCTTCTTGCTGTTCTCTTTGGCATTCAGCGCCCCATGCTGTTTCGAACGCAAAGCCGAGGGGACCCGGCAGTGGCTGGCATGACAACTCCCATTAGGCAGCCGCATGTTACTTTCTGACATTTATAGATTTTTAGCTAATGCTGGAAATTAAGGTAATTGCACCCAGGGCCAATTAATTTAGCTGAACTTTGGAGGAGAGAGGGTGGGGGAGGAAACAGCCACCAGAGCTTCATTTAATGCCTTTGGCGTCGCCTTCCTCCCAGCTTTTCTCATTCATCCCTTCTGCCTCCATGAACCAAGAAGTTACCACCACAGCTTCCTTCTTCTTGCTTCTCGCCTGGATCCGACCCAGAGTGCATTGGAGCAATCTGCGTAAAGCATGCAAACAACAAATATCCAAATATACCCTTGCTTAGGATGTGGGTGCTGTGGGTTAAACCACAGAGCCTAGGGCTTGCTGATCAGAAGGTTGGCGGTTCGAATCCCCGCGACAGGGTGAGCATAAGTAAGAGCTGTTCAACAGTGGAACAGACTCCCACAAGAGACGGTGAACTCTCCTTCCTTCTTTTTTTTTTTAATATGTATTTTTATTGATTTTTTACATATATTTTCCAAAAACCACATAACATCTCCTCTTATCTTATACAATATTTTGGCTATAAGCCTGGGACTTCCATCACCTACGTCTAATGATTTTCAATCTTCATCACTTAATCTTGCATTTCGTTATTTTCACTATTACTTTTAATAACCCATAACTAATAGTCCAGTCTCCTAAATTTTCCCTGAATATTTCATATAGTTCTCCTTACAAAACTTCTTCCAATCCTACAAGCGTAATCAGTTGATTACATTTTTTTTCAAATAGTTTGCACCAGTTTCAAATTCTCCCTGTCATCTTATCCAATTCTGCAAAGTCCATTACCAGTAGTTTCATCTGCCACTCCTCTTTCGTCGGTAATTCTTCTTGCTTCCATTTCTGTGCCAATAATACTCTTGCTGCCATTATCGCATATAAAAACAGTTTGTTATCTTGTCTACTAATATCCTCGCCTACAATACCAAGTAAAAATGCTTCTGGTTTTTTTTTATATATAAATGTATATTTCAACATCTTTTCATCTCATTGTATATCATTTCCCAGAAGCTTTTCACTTACTTACATTCCCACCACAATGATGAAATGTTCCTTGTGAACTCTCCTTCCTTGGAGGTTTTTAAGTAGAGGTTGGATCTGCCATGTATCACAGAAGCACAGATTCGTAGAGTTGGAAGGGACCATGTGGGTCATCTAGTCCAACCCCCCTCAATGCAGGAATCTTTTGCCCAACATGGGGCTCGTTGGGCACATCCCTACCCAACGTGGGGCATGATCTAGCTGGGATTCCTGCATTTCCCAGGGTTGGAGTAGTAGATGGCCTTCGGGGTCCCTTCCAACTATACTATTCTATGGTAAGAGCAAAACATACATGTTGTTGTTGTTGTTGTTGTTGTTGTTGTTGTTGTTGTTGTTGTTCACATGTTCAGTTATGTCCGACTCTTCGTGACCCCATGGACCAGAGCACGCCAGGCACCCCTATCCTCCACTGCCTCCCGCAGTTTGGCCAAACTCATGCCAGTCGCTTCGAGAACACTGTCCAAACATACATGCAAACCTACAAACCCATCCAAGATTAGGGAACAGAAAATCAGGTTAATGATGGCTGAGCATGCTCAGTGGCCAGAGAATGCTGAGTGGCTTTTCTGGGGGGGGGGGAAGAGGTGGAATGGAAAGCCAGAGGGGAATGGAATGGAATATCCGGGAAGAGGGTGTGCCTGTCTGGCTGGAACACTTAACAGAAGCACTCCATGACACAACATTCTGTAGCAGTTCTCACTTGCCAATAGTGATTCATCGTTCTATCAATTGTGTAAAATTGCTGT